>NW_024962262.1:19513273-19568061 GCF_019238085.1 Lagopus leucura
AGGTGATCAATCAGAGGTTCAGGCCGTGACTCAGCAGTTGCCATACAACACCAATAGGATTTTTTCCTTCAACAGGCTGCTGAATCAGTCTGGTGTCTCTGATGCAGTATTTACTAGGAAGAAAATTCCAGACTGTCTACAACATTTTTAACAGTAATCATCTGAGAAAATAAGAAAATGTCTTTTTCCTTTTTTTTTTTTTTTTTTTTTTTAATGACACACAATTTCCTTAATTAAACACACAAGTGTCATGTATAACTATACAGCATTTGTGGTTCATATTTTCCCAATTTTTTGTAAACATTATCCTTGAGCTAGTTCTTTTCTAATCTGCCCACATTTAAGTAAGTACCACAATGAATTATACAATATACAATATTGTATTTTATACAATACAATATTATACAATTATACAATGTACAGTGTGTAATTACACAAATATATTTAATAAGAAACCAAGAGCACATAAGTGATGGCAGAATATTGTTCCCTAATATTCAGACTCACCAAACTTTCTTGTCTCAGATTTGTGCTTCAATTTCACATTTAATTATACTGTACCTGCTTTATTTTAATTTGAATTTGGAAGGAAAGAAATTGTGTATTCCTAAATAGTAAAACAGAATATCTTGTGACTCTGCGATCAGATGTATGATATGAGCAAGCTATGTTAACTGAACTTGTTTTAGTGTAGGAGTGATTTAGATATATTTGTCTGAATACTACTAATGCGGAAACTGATCTTGAATAATATTTTGAGAGTTAATCAAGACTGCTGCTTTCTCAAATTTTTAAATGAGATCCAAAAACATTGGGTATTTTACTTGATAAGCTGCAATTAACAGGAGAATTAGAATGATAACATAATTGATAAGATAATTTGTTTTATTTGAATATTTTTGTATTGTGGATTCTTTTTCCATGATTGCATTTTTTTAGATAGTATACATTGAATAGGTGAGTGTTATCTCTGTTTTAAGTGATGAAGCTAAGATGTGTGAATTGTCACATTCATTGGTATGTGATAATTCCAGTGTCTATAAAGACATATCTAATTAGTAAAGATGGTTTTCCTACAGCCTTCATAGTGACTTTCAAGTCTGTTGACTTCAGGAAAATTATTTTTACTTGTCCAGCTTTTATGGCAGTGAGGATTTAGTGCATATGCATTTTTAAGAAATACCAGTGTGTGAGCCACAATTCAGCATTTGAAGACTCAAATGAAAAGGCTTAACCAAATAGTGCTTTACTAAAGGGAGAGGAGGTACAGAAAGGAAATAAAATAAACACGTAAACTAATCATGTGTTCTTCAAAGAACAACAATAATACATTAAAATCCTCCCCACACATTTCTTAATGGAGGAAATGATAAAACAGCAGTATGTTATGCACTTCTGCTTTTCTTGTTTCTGTTTTCTACGACCTACACTAGTTAAGACTGCTTAATGGAGATACAGATAATATCAAATGGCTGTTTCTGCCTTGTAATGACACTCTAAAGTGCACCTAATCAGCAAATATCTTTCTTGATTCTTTTTTTTTTCTGCTGAATACATTCCGAGTTGCTTCTCTCTGCTGCAGGGCCAGCATCTCACTCCTTAGTAGGAGAACCATACTACATACTACATACATTTTTAACAACAGATTTAATCAGCTTTATGATGCAACTGCTTCCTAATAACAGTAGTCTCCAAAACAGATTACGAGTGACATGTGCTTTAAATATGTTGCAGTCTGAGCCACTGTTCAAATATAATTCTTCTCTGAGTCCTTGGAAGGCTGTTCCCTTTTTTGTGCTTTCATTAATGATTACACTCATGTTAGGACTACTCACATGTTGATTTGGTTATACAAATGTTCCACATATATCTTGAAAAACAGAAAAAGAATAATTCTACTTATCAACCTTAACAGTTGTATTACCTTATAGAAAGGAAATTAAAATCTATATAGTCAATATAATGATAGTGGATCACTAGTTAACTCAAAGGTTTTGTAATACTCTGATGCAGAATGCAAATTTAAATTCAGAATTATTTATATTTATAAAAGGAAATTAAAAGACCTTGTAGTTTGGAACTCCTTAATTACAAAATTATTATTTTTATTCTTTTTTTTTTTTTTTTTTTTTTTTTTGGAAGTGTACTTTGGAAAATTAATTAGGTTACCTTCTTGATTGGAGATCTTTCTAAACTGGAGCCTTAGAAAGAGAATTTCCGTGTTATTTGCAACAAAGAAAAGCATGTAAACAAGCATCTAAAATTTCCCTTCAAGGAAAGAGATGGTAAATAATAAGAGCAGAGCTTGAAAGAGAGGTTACTATGGCTACATTTGAGCTATAGAGACACGAGTGTTTTCAGGATTCTAGGTTCACAAGCACAACCCACATCATGGTGATAAACTGGAAAATAATATTTTCCTTATACTCTAGCTTCCACAGGAAGACTGAAAAGGAGCCCTTCTCTCTGCCTAGAGAGACTTTATACTGTGAAAGCACTAGGAGAGAAAAGATTGTCTGGCTCATATTTATATTACCTTCTGCTAGCACAAGTCATTAAGCAAGCCAAATCTGCTGTAGTGAAGCTTTGGTTTCATTTTACTCAGCCAAATTCAGTTCTCTTTTTACTTTGCTATCTACTTTGCTGTGTGCAACACAAATCTCATAGAATATCAGCACCTACGTGATTCACTACAGAGTTCGTCTACCTGCCTTTCCAAACTTCTGAGATACCTACGCATCTGTAAAACAGTACATAGTATTTCAATAGAAAAGGTGATTAAGTTAGAACATCTTTGTATGCAAATCCACTACATTCATTTGTAGCACAGTTACTTTTAGAAAGCTTAAAATATGTATTTTTTTCATCAAGAAATGTTTTTAAATGGCAAAATACAATAGAAGAAAATAAATGTGAATTTTACTATCTTTAAATTTTTCAAAATATCTGCTGTTCATTGTTATGTTGTTGTTGTTTTAATCACTGAATAATGTGAGCAATACTGATGCTCAAATGGTCAAATACATACCTGTCTGTGTGTGATACAAAGACCTGAGAATTAACGAGGAGGAAATGGGACTTTGAATATCATTGTTAGTGATAGTCATGTTAAGTGACTGCAAACAGCATATATGTAGAGATGCTATTTAATCTGAGAAGAACCACAAATGGCTTTGAAATAGCTTCTATATCACAAATATTCTGTTCACAATTGCTAGAAAATCCTGTTCCAGAGCAATAAACAAGAAGACAAGTTATTAAAAAACAAATCAGTGGCAAACATCTTGTAAGTTTTAAAATTAATAGCTCATTTTTTTTCTACAATCTATTGAAGCCTTCCAAACCAGCTTCTGTCAAATAAAAGGTCAGTATAATAAAACAAAAATAATCTGATTATAATGACCTTGTCTTCCCTATCTTCACTGTAGGGAAAGAGGGCACAAATGCATAAGCAAATACAGGGCACAAATACATAAATATAAATATGGTCATTTTCTTCAGCATATATCTGTTCTATCACAATAAATCTGAAGAATTATAAAACAATTAATTTATAAGGAAAGTGAAGAGAACTCAGTCTTCTGAAGTGCTGGAAACAGAATTTGCTAAAACAGTTTTATTAAAAAATAATCTTAAGGCAGTCTTGGGTGACTCTACTGACTACTGGGATTTCTTTATTTTCTTTGCTATTTTGCTGTCATCAGTGCTATGTTGTACTCTAAACAAGCTAATAAATTCCACATGAACAAAACTGAAAAAAAAAATCGTTAGAAATAAATGTGACATGTAAACATGTAAATATGTTATTTATAAAATAATCATTTATCTTATGATCTACTACTCTACTGTGCAATTTGTCCTAGGCTTGGTATAACTTTCTTTAACTTCTCTTTAAGAGTTCAGTTAGAATAGAGAAAAAATAGAACAGAATAAAACATAAAATCATTTAAGATAAGTTTATTAAAACTGTTTTCTGTAAGCATTTGTATTGGGTTTATATGGCAAGGTTTTCACAAGGAGGCTGAAGGGATGGCCTTTGTGAGAAAAGTCCACAAGATATCCCTATGTTGAACAGAGGAACTTGCAGCTGGCTCAGAAATAGAGTTGCCACTGGCGAAAATTAAGCCAATGATGAGCACTTGTTGCGTCTCTGTGATAGCATATTTGAAAAAGTAAAAGATCTGCTTCACCACCACGGAGAGGAATGAAAAAGCCCTGGAAACATCAAGTTCAGTGCAGAAGGAGAGCAAAAGTTTCTCCGGCTGTGAAACGGAATTTCCCCTTCAGCCTGTGGAGAGGCCTATGGTGGAGCAGGCTTTCACCTGCAGGCCATGGCACCACATGGAGCGGTTCCCCATGGTGCAATCAGGGAGGATCTCATTGTGCAGCAGTGGGTGAGACCTGAACGATGCCACAGACAATACAGAGCTCCCATTGGAGCAGCCCCAGGCGAGAGCTGCAGACCATGGAGAGGAGCCCAGTGTGGGGCAGGAGGGCTGGGAAATCTGTCACCTGTGGGGGCCGCTGCTGAAGCAGTCTTCTTCACAATTGCTAGAGAAGGGTAGGCCCTGTGATACGGACCTATGTTGGAGCACTGCTTGAAGAGCTGCAGTCTGTGGGAAACTCACATAGGATCAAATTCAGGAAGGAAGACATCCCATGGGATGGGCTCCATGTTGGGGCGAGGATGAAGGAATGGCAGATACAAAGCATTACAGACTGTCTGCAACCCTCATTCTCCATTCCGCTGCACCACTCGGGAAGGATCTAGAAGGTTTATGCAGGAGAAGGTGGATTTTGTTAACTTTTAGTTTTCACTGCTCTAGTCTGTTAGAAGGAGGCAATAAATTACATTAGTCTCCCTGTGCTGAGTCTGTTCCTCATGCTGGTAACTGGTGAGTGCTCTCCTTGTCCTTATTATCAACCTTCAAGGACTTTTTTCATCACATTTTCTGCTCTTGTCCTTTGGAGGAGGGGAAGTGAGAGGGATGTCAAGGAGCTTAGCTGCACTTCTGTGTTAAGTCTGTATGTGTTCAAGGATCGGTTAGAATGGCACCTGGGCAATCTGATCTAGTGGGTGGCAACTCCACTTGTGTCAGGGACTTGACACTAAATGATTTTAGAGGTCCTTTCTAATCCAAAGTCATTCTATGATGATTCAGTGACTCTATGAAACCACCGCAGTACTGAATACTTCGTAAGTGATAAAAGAGGTTGCAGAATATCATTAAAATAAGATACAGATGTCTTGCTCCAGTTATCAGAGCCAGAGCAAGAGGGGAGATTCTTTGATATATCCAAAGTGAGACTGAGACACAAGTGACGTCAAATGTCCTCATGTCCTCCAATCAGTTTATTAACAATTAAAGTGATGGGGAAGGAAAAGGCTGGCAATTAAGAATTAAGGTGATGAGGAAGGGAAGATGAGAAATAGGAAAGATAGGAAGAGAGCGATAATTATGTAAAGTTGGGGTTAGTCACCACCAAAGATAAAGCAAAGTCCTGTTGTGCGCCATTCCAATGGCCCAAAACAGATGCAGAAGTAAAGGCAGAAGGAGAGATGGCAGCAGAATGGCCAGCCTTAGGCAGCAAGCAGGTAACTGACAGCAGGTCTCAGAGAAACAGGCAGACCTCAGGTAGCAGGCCCAGGAGAATCAGGCAACAGGCATATATCACTCCACAAGGAGTCCGATATTAGACCTCCCTTGTTTGTAGGTGCCTTTTTCTTATTCTCTTCTTCTGCCAGCATGGTACTGCTGGGCACTTAGGTTAGAGTCTCATACAGCACCAGTGGACACACAGATTCTCTGGATAGTTATCTCCTTTGAGATGTGCCCACAAAAGTCTGTGTATCAGAAATTTAGCAGCTGCTGATCTCTGGGGGCTGCAAAAAAAGATTTCTTGGACTTGTCCATCTGTTGAAGTTGTAGACAAAGGTGCAGACCATCTTGGACATGTCCATCTGTTGTTCAGCAACAGGCTTTGAGACAAAGATGCAGACTGTCTTGCCTGGACTTGTCAATCTTTCAGAAATAGTCTCTTAAAACAGACAAATTCAATTTTTTTTGTCTTCATTTATTTCTTGCTTCACCTATCTTGGGGCCTTACATGATGGAGTGACAACATTGGTTGAAAAAGTAAGAGCAACTGATGTATTCTATCAGGGCTTCTGCAGGGACTTTAACACTGTCCAACATCACACACTTATCTTTAAATTAGAGAGATACTGGTTTGGAGAATGGACTATTTGGCACTTAAGGAATTGGTTAAAAAGTTATAGCCAAAGGGTTGTCAGTAGTTCTGTATAGATCAAAGAAAGGGATGGCATTCAGAGATACATGGACAGGCTCAAAAGGTAAGGTCCATGTGAACCTAATCATATTCTGCAGAGCCAAGTTAAAGGTGTTGCATTTGGGTCAGAGTAATCCCAGATATATGTATAGACAGGAAGAAGAACTCTTTGAGAGCAACCCTGCAGAGAAGGTTGTGGGGGTCCTGGTAGATGAAAAAAAGTAACACGAGCCAGTACTGTGCACTTGCAGCCTGGAAGGCCAACTTTGTCCTGGGCTGCATCTAAAGAGTGGCCAACTGGTAAGAGAGGTTATTGTCCTCCTCTACTCAGCAATTGTGAAGCCCCATGTATGCAGGCCTGAGGCCCCCAGAACAGGAAAGATGCAGAGCTGTTGGAATGGATTTATAGGAGTGTCTTTAAATTGACCACAAGGCTGAAGCACCTTTGAAGACAGGCTCTCAGAGGCTGGTAAGGAGTGTCTCAAATCAACATGAGGCAATCAACTTCACTCTGTAGACAATTTTACATCTGAAAGCATTTCTTTGGAGCTGTTTGAATTCGAAAGGGAGTGCTCAGGAATGTTAACTGACTGAAGACTTGGCCTGTGAGCAAATAATTTCAGCTTGAGAAGGGAGTCAGGGAGATGATACCACTGCATAGTGTGAAGACAGGATACAAGCTGGCATCTCCTTGCTTCCTCTTATCTGCTGACTTCTATTTCAAAGGCTTGGAAGATAGGAACAAAGGAGTTCCTGCTGAAATCCCAAAACCAGAAGTTGCCACTCCAAAAAAAACTGACTTGACCACACTTGGACTATAAATAAGAGTTTGTACTGTAGTTGTTAGTCATCCTCAACTGAACAACACAACCTCCAACAACCCATTACTACTGTAGATCAGCACCTGACACCTAGACATTGCTGGATTTAGGAACCCCAGTGAATCACTTGGCTTTGCTGTATTTATATATCTGTCTGTCTCTCTTTCTCTGTTTTCTATCTTTTTATCTTCATTTATTCTTTCATTCTCACAAAAGCTGTTGCCTAACATTGTAATTAGCAAATTAGCCAATTTTACCTCCAAGTAGCTATTGTTAGTAGTTAAGAAAGCTCTCAATAAATTAATGCGTATCATTTCTCTGAGTCTTGGATGATTCCATAGCAGTAGAGACCCCTTGCTGACTAGAGGAGGTGCAACTCAGGAGATAGAAAAAAATTCACCTCCCTCAGAACCTATTGAACGGGACAAGATGCAAGCTGATGGATGTGGACTTATTCAGCCTGGAGAAGAGAAGTCTCTGGAGATACCCGATTGCAGCCTTCCAGTATTTAAAGTGAGCTTATTATAAACAGGAGGGAAATCAACTTCTCACATGGGTAGATAATGATAGGACATGTGAGAATATTTTTAAATTAAAAGAAGGAGATTTGATTACAGATGAGAGGAAAATTTTTCACTGAGAGGAGGGCAAGGTGCTTGAACAGGTTGTCCACAGAGGCTGTGGCTGTCCCATCCCCGGAGATGTTCAAGTTCAGGTTGGATGGGGTCTTTAGTAACCTGATCTAGTGTTCAATTTAGTGGCTGGCAATCCTGCTCACACAGCAGAGGAGTTGCAACTAAATGATCTTTGAGGTCCCTTCCAACTCAAGTCATTCTATGATTCTACGACTGTGATTTAATCAGAAAAATTCTACTATTTACAGGTAAATCCTCTGTACAAGTTTTATATTCATTTTAAGTGTATTCAAGATTTCAGAATATTTGAAATTCTCAACCTTTTTATATAGTCGCTGGACTACAAATAATTATATAGTCTGCTGAGTTTTTGAGGAACTTATATTTTGGCATTATTTCCTGTGTACATCTTGGCAGTGTCAAATATGTTCTCTTGGCCATCTGCAAGCAAAGCTCACTCTTGTGAATTGGGAATATATTTTAAAGATTTACTCTAATGAAATGCAATAGGCAAGGGGTTTCATAGCTTAATTATTTAAGACAAAAATTATGTTTTCAGGATGCACATTTCAAAATGAAATTAAATTTACTGTGGTTCACATGCACTGACGGGATAAAAGTTGGAGCAGATTTTGATGCAGTATCATTGCAATACATATATGTGTAAATACCAGTTCATATAATTGATTGTCTTTATTGTCTGAATCTTTGTTACTGCTTACCTTTTCTGTATTTAACTACAAATGATGGTTATCTGGTTTACCATGTAAATATCCTGAAACTTTCCCCTATTAGTATTCTTCTTATGACATTTAGCCACTTTTAAGGAAACTGCTGATTTTAGAGATTGAACCATGGGCGGCGGGGGGTGTAGGGGGTGGGCAGGGGGGGAGAAGGCATTATTCAATTCTTGGTTCTTTCTGATTTTTTAAATTAGATCACCTACATATTATATTGTATTTGTGCTGTTTGATAGTACGGATTTTTAACTCTCATTCCTTTTATTTAGGGTTTATTTCTATTTTCAGTTGAAGATCTAGTTACTCTTTAATTTCACAGTAGATTAAAAAAAAAATAAATCTATTAGCGCCTTCCTGAAAATTCTTCTTTGTTCCTTAGTATACATTCTCTTATGGCAAGTTACATCAAAAGAATGGAGACTTTTATTAATTATTTTTGTTATTATTTTTGAAATCCTGGCTACTTTATAATCCAATTGCACTTTAAGATAAAAATAATTGTATTGGTTAATGCCAGCTGTATCTCTTGGACCAGGCATTAGTATATTATTCCACATCATTGCTTTTTCTAGGAGAATTTAAACCGAAGTTCAGTGGTTAGCAACTCAGTTCAGGGAGGCACTATACATAACAAAAATGCTTGAATCACAGATTGTGTCTTTTACATACAAGTGCATTTCAAGAGATATGGTTCTTAAAAAAAAATGCATGAAAATTACTTTCTTCAAAATTCACAAAAAAAGATTGCAACCCTTTACATTTTTTTTTTTCATACATGCAGATCCAACATCCCATATGAATATAAAGATATGCAGAAACAAAAATTTGTTACAGAAAGTGACTATAAGCTTCAAATCCTATATCTTTCTTCCTTCATTCATTAATGACCTAGGAAGCCCATTAAAATTTCACTGTTTTTTTGCTGTATGATATTTTTTTTTTCCTCCAGTATTTGTAACAATAAAGCTGTGAAATTATTTTTCTGGGAATAAAAAAGTAGTGAAAACATCCTGTTTAGGAAAAAAATTGTGTTGGCATGACAACAGATAGAGAGGAATTTCAGAGGAATTCTGTGCAAGATGGTCCCACTGAATATATCCTTGATCATCATTGGATTGAAGTCTGTAGGATTATCGTGAAACAGGACAATAAAAAGAGAATTAAAAAACATTTTAAATTTGAATAAGAATGATCATGTTTCCATTTTATTGTTTCTATTAACATGTACTCTTAAATTGACTTTATTAATGTTATTACTATGTTATTATTTCCATAATTCGATGCAGATTTTCATAAAAATATAGAAATATTGAATATAGAAACATCTAGCAAATTTTTTCATATTGCACAATTGACTGCATTTGAATTATTAATTAGAAATGGGGTAATAATGAAAGAATTTTCTGTCTATTTGAAACAGTGAGGCAATGAAAAATATTTCTGCATAAAATTCTAAATCTATTCCTGACATGACCTTATAGTGAAGCTAGATTTGAAAAGTTAAAAAAAAAAACAACAAAAAAAACAAGCTCAGTGACTTAATTTCTGTGAATAATTCTGTGTACTTACATCAGTGGCTTACCAAGCAAGATATTATCACAGAAATTCTCTATAAATAATTTAAAAGGCCATACTTAGCAGTATGACTTTTAAAAAATTGATCCATCTAAAAAGTTCAATTGAATCACTAATAAAATAATTGAGGGGTGATAAGGTGATTTTTAAAGCAGGAAGTTTTTAGGGAGCATAGAATGAAGTAGTTAATCTGCGAAACTCTTATGCATCATTGTACTTGAAAGGTCACGAGAATGTAAGTATGATTTAAATGTGCTTTGCTAACTTCTACAAGAATTATATTCTGCAATACCTATGAACTATTATGCAAGGAAATTATTTTCTAGATAGTCTGATGTGAAAAGTTTTTAAAGAGAAGTCCAATTTGGCTTCATAAGAAAAATTAAACAGAAGAAGCAACAACCTTTCATTTTGTCATGGTTCTGTCTGTTTTGCCTGGCCTGTCAGAAGATCCATCTGTTGTGGGGCTGCTGCAAGTAAAAGAGCAACACGTACCGATTGCTACAAAAACGGTGCATAGGCGGCAGTACCGCACCAACAGGGATTCTTTGCTCCCCATTCATAAGTTAATTCGTCAACTAGAGAGCCAGGGAGTGATCAGCAAAACTCACTCGCCTTTTAACAGCCCCATATGGCCAGTGCGTAAAGCCAGTGGAGAATGGAGGCTGACGGTGGACTACCGTGGCCTGAATGAAGTCACACCCTCATTGAGTGCTGCTGTGCCGGACATGTTAGAACTCCAGTATGAACTGGAGTCAAAAGCAGCCAAATAGAGGTCATCATGGACTGGCCTGAAGGTAAAAAGTTTGGAACACCACCAGGAGAAGAAATAGCTCGTGCTAAAGAGGCCCCACCATACAATGAACTACCAGAGGATGAAAAGAAATATGCCCTGTTCACAGGTGGATCATGTCATATTGTGGGAAAGCATCGCAGATGGAAATCTGCTGTGTGGAGCCCCACACGACAAGTTGCAGAGGCCACTGAAGGGAAAGGAGAATCAAGCCAATTTGCAGAGGCAAAGGCTGTCCAACTGGCCTTAGATGTCGCTGAGCGGGAGAGGTGGCCAATGCTCTATCTTTACACTGACTCATGGATGGTGGCAAATGCATTATGGGGGTGGTTACAGCAGTGGGAGCAAAATAACTGGCAAAGAAGGGGTAAACCTATTTGGGCTGCTGAACTGTGGAAAGACATTGCTGCCTGAACAAAGAATATGGTTGTAAAAGTGCGCCATGTAGATGCTCATGTGCCCAAGAGTCGGGCTACTGAAGAACAGCAAAACAACCATCAGGTAGACCGAGCTGCCAGAATTGAGGTGGCTCAAATAGACCTGGACTGGCAGAACAAGGGTGAATTATTTCTAGCTCGATGGGCCCATGAGACCTCAGGTCATCAAGGAAGAGATGCAACATACAAATGGGCTAGAGACTGAGGGGTGGACTTAACTATGGATGCCATTGCACAGGTTATTCATAACTGTGAAACATGTGCCATCATCAAACAAGCCAAGAGGATGAAACCTCTGTGGGAGGAAGGGCGATGGCAAAAGTACAAATATGGGGAGGCGTGGCAGGTTGATTATATCACCTTGCCACAATCTCGCAATGGTAAGCATTATGTGCTTACTATGGTGGAGGCAACCACTGGGTGGCTGGAAACATATGCAGTACCCCATGCTACCGCCCGAAACACCATACTGGGTCTCGAGAAACAAGTCCTGTGGCGACATGGCACCCCGGAAAGAATTGAGTCAGATAATGGGACTCATTTCAAAAATTCTCTTGTAAATACTTGGGCCAAAGATCATGGCATTCAGTGGATTTACCATATTCCCTATCATGCACCAGCCTCTGGTAAAATTGAACGATACAATGGGTTGTTAAAAACGATGCTAAAAGCACTGGGTGGCGGAACATTTAAGCACTGGGAGAAGCATTTGGCAGAAGCCACCTGGTTAGTCAATACCAGAGGATCTATCAATCGTGATGGTCCTAACCAATCCAGTTCCCTACATACTGTAGAGGGAGATAAAGTCCCTGTTGTACATGTAAAGAACATGTTAGGAAAGGCAGTTTGGGTTCTTCCAGCTTCTGGAAAGGGCAAACCTCTCCGTGGTACAGTTTTTGCCCAGGGACCAGGATCCACTTGGTGGGTAATGCAGAAGAATGGGGATGTCCAATGTGTACCATAAGGAAACTTGATGCTGGGGGAGTGCAGTTACTAATTCTATGTATATGTATATAACTGTGTGTGTGTAATGCATTTTAATCAATTTTTTTTGTTGTTGTTTTGTTTTGTTTGTATATATGTATATAAAGCATGATGTAACGATGTAGAATAAGGGGTGGAATGTCATGGTTCTATGCTTTTTGTGTTTTTTTTTGTTTTGTTTTGTTTTTTGTTTTTGGGTTTCAGTATTCCACATCAAAACATCATGTAGTGTACGGGGCATTAAAGTGTTACTGCCCCAATTCCAAGTTCCTATCCCTGTACATTACAGCAGTCACGGGATCTGGCCCTTCCGGGTAGGGGGGATGCTCTCTTGCTGCCTGGCAGTGGGTGCTGGAGGTGCTTTCCTGGCCGTTCCAACCTTTTCAGGTTTGACTCGGTCCCGGGAACTCTCTCTCTTATCTTGTCTGATTTATTAATCTCAATTTCAATTAAATTGTATATATTGTGTTATCTTGTATTCCAGTATTATAGTAAAATAAGTTTTCCTCCATAGATTGTTGCCGCTGTTCTCTTCCTCCCTTCCTTCCTTCCCATTTTTGTGGGACTGGGGTAGGGGGGGAGGGCAGAGGCCTGTCGCCCCTGTCACGGACATAGATTGATCTGGTCAACTCCGTGACACATTTAAATTAAGAAATACTGCAGTTATACAATTTGGTTGTGCTTACATGGCCGTCTCAGAAGCTAAAAAAAAACCATGGTCCTTCAAACAATAAATAATTGTAGCAGTAGTGTGCAGGAAGGGACAGTGAAATTAGTAAGTAAATTAATACACAGAGGCCCATCAACAATAGCTGGCCTTAAATTTGCTGTAAACAGAATACATTAAAAGTGCATTTGAAAAACCTGATAGTGTTTTAATTAATGGAGAACACTTGTGGGCCATTTATTGTTTCTAGAAATTAGGTAAGATAATTCATCCAGCACAGGTGTATGTAATTGAGAGATCTGCCTAAAAGTGCAGATATTACACTTAATTTACTTCGGGAGTTTTGCGGATAGAGTGAAAATTTAGTTCAAATAAGTCTTTAAAAGGAAATGGGCAGTGAACCTCACTATCTGAATAAGGAGAAAGAACAGTTTCATCAGGAGTTGCAAGATCAGTTGTACAAAGTCATGCAAGTGAAACATAATTTTATTAATTTATTTCAGTGTTTCACCTAGTTTCCACATTTCACTATGTATGGGAAGTGCTGAATCAGGGTTTGAACCTCTGATTGATAACCTGAGGCAAGCAATGAGTCAGCCATGGGAGCACAGGTGAAGGCAATTACAGAATCACAGAATCACCCGGGTTGGAAGGGACCTCAAGGATCATGTAGTTCCAACCCCCCTGCCTAGCAGGGCCACCAAACATACACATTCAGATCAGGTTGCCCAGGACCCCGTCCAACCTGGCCTTAAACACGTCCAAGGACGGGGCATCCACAACCTCCCTGGGCAGCCCGTTCCAGGGCCTAACCACTCTCCTAGTAAAGAACTTCCCCCTAACATCCAACCTAAATCTTCCCTCCTTCAACTTAAAACCATTTCCCCTAGTCCTGCTGTTATCAGCCCTTTTGAAGAGTTTACTCCCCTCCTGGGTGTAGGTTCCCTTCAGGTATTGATAGGCTGCAATGAGGTCACCCCGCAGCCTTCTCTTCTCCAGGCTGAACAAGCCCAACTCCCTCAGCCTGTCCTCATAGGGGAGGTGCTCCAGCCCCCTGATCATCTTAGTTGCCCTCCTCTGGACCCTTTCCAAAATCTCAATGTCTTTCTTGTACTGAGGGCTCCACACCTGGACACAGTATTCCAGATGGGGCCTCACAAGAGCCGAGTAGAGAGGGACAATCACCTCCCTGTCCCTGCTGGCCACCCCTCTCCTGATGGAGCCCAGGATCCCATTTGCCTTTCGAGCTGCCAGAGCGCACTGCTGGCTCATATTCAGTCTCTCGTCCATCAGGACCCCCAGGTCCTTCTCTGCCGAGCTGCTCTCAAGGACCACTCCTCCCAGCCTGTACAGGTGCCTGGGGTTCTTCCGGCCCAAATGCAAAACCTTGCACTTTGCCGTGTTGAACCTCATCAGGTTCACCCGAGCCCAGCCCTCCAGCCTGTCGAGGTCCCTCTGAATTCACCTGTGTTGCCAGAAGGGGTGGAGCCTGGCTCCACCTCTCCTAGACCCATTTAAGAACTGATAGCCAGTGGGGAAGGGTCTCTTATGGAGATTTCCCTCCTCTGGAGTTTTATAGTAATCCTAGGATATGGGTAAGTATTCTATCTATT
This sequence comes from Lagopus leucura, assembly GCF_019238085.1. Classification (NCBI taxonomy): domain Eukaryota; kingdom Metazoa; phylum Chordata; class Aves; order Galliformes; family Phasianidae; genus Lagopus; species Lagopus leucura. The sequence continues at coordinate 19,527,830 of NW_024962262.1, forward strand.
TGGTTTTAGTATAATAACTGTATAGTCAATAACTGTATAGTCAAACTCTTCGGTATATTTCATAGCTATAACATCTGTACATTCATTGACTATAGACACTATAAAAATAATACTTTAGAATTTTGAGAATTACATTAACTAAACCTTCATAATTTAAAGAAGCCTGGGATAGTGATTGATACACGATGACATTTTGTACTTTATCAACAATTTTAAAACATAGTTCCCATTTCATCTGTTTATCAGTTTGTAATAAAGATTTTAGAAAGAGTTGTCTTAAAAAAAAAAAAAAGTGTTTTTTCTTTTGTAAGGATTTTAGTGTTGTTTATGTCCTAAAGTATTTACTTTGAGTTTCAAAATAAGGGCTTTGATTTTGGTTATTTGTATTGGTTATATGTATGTCTGTAACTTTAAAATGCTAGTCCATACACTTTTATTTACTTATGGTCTTTTCTTCAGAACTTTCTTAAGGAACAACAAAAGTTCTTCCTATCAGCTGTCATTTACACTTTAAATCTTGTTAATTAAAAGTATTTCTCATTCAGGGTTAATGCCTGGTACTTCCATTCATGTATAGTTTCTTTCTAAGAAAATCATTAAGTATATATTGCATAGCTTAACTTTCATGCATCTTGTCAACTGCTAGTTTCCTAAGTGGTGTAACAGAAACTTAAAGGTACATGAACATTAATCACCACATTTGACAGTTAGTGATTAAAATTGGCAACATAAAATACCCAGAGAGGTACAGATTAAACCCTTATAAATTTAAGGGCTTTGTCTCAGATTCCCTAAGTACTTAAAAAAGTAACATTAACTAAGATCTTCAATTATCATGAGAGGGACTTAAGTCCTTCAAGGTTTTAAAGCATCTAATCTCTCAAATCATCAAATCTAAATATATATTCCAAGTAAGAGCTATCAATGCAAGTACCATAGTACGGTGATAGAAGCCATTATCTACCTATAATGCGAAATAATAAACTGACTGCATGTGTAAAAGCAAATATCCTAGGATGTAATATTTATATATTTAATATATATATTTAATATTCATAAGAATGAATCATGTCTACTGAACTGCTGATATCACTAGTTACCAGTAGATAGATAGAAGTATATCTAAAGGCTAACAACCTGCATGGCATGTGAAGGACTTCTTTTTTTAGGAAAAAAATCTCATAAACTACATTTTAAAAAGCACTGGAAGTAGGAACTGAGTTCTAAGATTCTAATTGAATGTCACATAGTGATAATAAGGTGATCAACAAAAAAATATAATCTTAACCATATACAGACCAGTAGAACAAATGCAGTAATACAGACATTTGGCACTTTCAAGCATAATCAGTATTGTCTGTAGAATGTTTATTAGGAGACCACTTAAAACTATAGGAATAGGCTGAGAGCAATTTTCTCTCGCTTTTTGAGTTTTTCCTAACAGTGCAAGACAGACCACTTGCTGTTTCTATCTGTTGTGTTTTCCAAGATACACACTCATTTTCTGTTTATTTTCCAGAATGTTCATTAGTTTACAGGAATGTTTTGGCAACAGGTTCTGTAGTACATTGTTTTGAAATTAAATTTAAGATTCTCTTAGTCTTTTCTTTAACTTTTCTGTGTTGCTTAAGTCTAGGCATCCCTGTCTTGAGTACATCTAAATATTTTCCTTCTTAGTATTCTAGATTTTTTTGGATACTTTTCTGTGACAATGGCATCTTAATTGAATAAGAATTCAAGATAGTTAACTAAGCTTATATTTAACTAGTGTTAAATTTTTGTGGGACATATTCATCTTTGCTGCAGTAAATTCAGCTTTTCTAAAATTCTGAAAGCAGTTGTGTTCCTTGTCCATGTCATGCTACATGATATACAAGATATGGTTTAGTAGCTTGTGGTAGCTATGGTAATGGGTGGATGGCTGGACTAGATGATCTGGTAGGTCTTTTCCAACATACGATTCTATGCACTTTTTTTCAGGTACTGTAGTACAGTATGATATATTCTACACATGATTTCTACTCATACATACCTTGCTTTTATTCAGAAATGAATCAAGGAAACTTTGTTAATCTAGGCTTCATAGCTTGTATGAACTTTAGGGAGGAACACAGAAACCTTAGGAATGCAAGGTCCTTGAAGACAAGGAAGATAAGGAGGCTGAGTGAGTTCAGTGAAGATGAGCAGAGTTGTTGTTGGCAATTCAATGGGTGGTCCTGTGAAGATAAGGAAGCAGAGCTGCTGTTGCGACACAATGCAACCCCCTAAAAGTTTTGCAATAGCCTTCATCCAATGGCAACCAGATGGGCTCAGAGGCCCTCCCGCATTCTAGGATGCATGCTCAATAAGGGGAGGGAGTGGGGGGGAGGAAGGGACATACAATGTAAACGTAACCAATTCCTTGGATTTGTGATGAATATGTATATGCTATGCCTATAAATGTGTAGTCATCGCTTTCCTTGGTGTGAGTTAGGAGATATCCCCCTTGCACCCAACACCATAATAGACGTACCTGCAATATAACCTTGAGTCGGTTATAGAGTTTGATTCTGCTTGTCAGAAATGTGAGAAGATTAAAAAAAGAGAACTAGTAGAAGCACACCGTATATGTGATAACAGAGGCAAAAGAAAAAGTGTGATGCATTGCAGAGTTTTACATTCTTCATTAGAAGTGTTCTTTAATGTATATTAGTCTTCTTTCTAAACGTGAGTATTCTAAACATGTGCTTGTGTTATCTCAGTGTGATAACTGTTTAGTCCTTTTTGTTCACTTTACCAAATAATCAGAAGTCATGCCTTTAAGATGAAGATTTTTTGGAAATTATTTCTAATGGATAACCTTTCTTCACTTCTTCATTTGTTAAATTTCTCTGATAAGTTCTCCACATGAAAACATCTGCTTCTGGGAGAAGGAAGATGTTGATGACAGTTCTAAGCAAATACTTATGCTATTTGCAATGCCCCATAGTCCATAAAGAAAAGAGCAGATCATATTACGTAAAATATCAAACAAAAGTCATTCTCTGAGGTAGTTCTCTTGCATTTTCCTTTAAAGTAAGAGATATGTTATGAGTCAGATCTTAATGTAGGAGGTCAGTTTCCAAGGGTTACTGAGACATACAAGCCCAAAACTTTCAGTAGCAGTTTTTCTTTATTGTGCTGCTCTACTCTTGAGATACATGCCACTGCCTTTCTATTAATGATCATCCAGAATTATATAAGGCATTAGCTCTCCTTTTGTATGATTGAGAACTCCTTTCTTTTTAAAGGTCAGACATTCTGAGTGCTCTGAAATTTGCATGTTTACTCAGATTCCTCTAAAGCTTCCTTCACTTGATGATTTAACTGCAGAAAAGATTTGGCAATCTAGATTTGGATTCACTAAGGTATAGGTCCTTATAATATAGTGCTCTGCATAAATTGCATACAGCCCCTGGAGACTACTAGAGATCTTCTAATGCACAGACACAAGATTTTATGGTAACTGATCTGTTACTTGGAGTTCAGCTCTCATAAATGTGTTATTTACCCTTCCTTAAGGGAAAGCAGTATTGCAGTCATTTTCATAATGATATATAAGCCTTCTAGATTGGTGTGTGCCAAATAGTACCATCCAAGATAGATGGTTTAATTTAAGAAGGCTTCTTTTAGAGAATTCCTGGCCTTCCTATTTCCTTTGTTATAGGCTGTGTAATGGTTGTTTTGTTGTTTCCATAAATCTTAAACTCAAATAGTGATCTTGATATGCTCTGACTTTACATCTACTGGCCATATAATTCACCTAAACTGCGCTTAAAACCTGTGGTCTTGACATTAGGTTACTTTTATGTATAGAGTTAAACTTCTTGAGGTAGGTTGTTAGCCAGACAAGGAACTAGTACTAGATGTTAGACAAGGAACTTTGCAACAGTAACTCCATTTGGGTCAAGTGAGACTCCTTTAACAATATTCTGCTGAATTGCCGTGACCAGTCTGCATTTCTGTGACCCATTGCTCTAAATTATTTTAAATTACATACAAAATATGTTTTAACTATCTCAGTTATCTACAAAAGACTATTCAAAATGATCATATTTGCATCTCTGGGGACAGCACCTGTTATTTACAATAATTTTATACTTGTATACAGGACAATCTTTATGACTGGAGTGTCCATAACAACCAAATTAACTATGCTGGTTGTTGATTATCAGCTGAAGGTGATCAGGGATGTATCCCAAAAAGTCTGATATTCCCACCTGAAAACTGTAAAAGTTAGTCAGATGCTTAACTGTGTAAATAATTAGGAATTCTGTCAATCACTGTGTCTCAGACCCTTTACTTTTCAAGCTGGTCCATTATCAATGCAGATAACTAAGTAGGGAGTTTCTAGATCACAGAGGATTTAATGATTGAATATGCTCACAGACCAAGATACACCACATTGGGCATTGTGATTGCCCAGAACTCCATATTTTTGCATTGCTCTTGACGCAGAAGCTCTCCTTATCACAAGAAGGCACAACTTATCCTGTCCTAAGATATGTAGATCACTTTAAAATTAATGCCTCCTATTGGTTTCCCAGGAAACTACTGTAGACAGAGAGAGCACAATAACTCCAATTGATAGAGTGAATTCTCAGCTATTTTTCAACATTTAATCATCATTATCTATGCATTTTCACCAGGTTTGAACAAGAGCCTCCATGTCATACTCAAAAATCTGCACCAGTGGAAATGGCTGACAGTTTCACAGCTGCTCTGCTGGCATTATTTCAAGGAAAAAGTTGCTGACACAGTCTATTCTTCATTCAGCCCAAACAGATGCAACTCAGAAGGAGCCAAATACTGACTGTATGGTGGGTGTAGTAGGACAGTCCAGACGAAATCACCAACCTGCTCAACAGTCTTCAAATCAACCTGGGGCCTGGTGTTACTGTGTTGGAAGAAATGGGTTGTCTTCCTTGACTCTGGCAGTTTGAGTTTTAGTTAGCTCCACTTCGGTCCGATTTGATGGTTTGTCACTGATAATAGTGTCAAACTGTCTAGGAAACTGTTACTTTCATCCTTATATTTGGTCACTAGGTCCTGACAGACTTGCAACTAGGGTTCATTTTGTGTGAGTATTCATGGAACCATTTTGTTCAAACTGTGATATTCCAACATTGCCAAAACTGCTTCCAATGCGCTGAAGCTGATATTCGACTCTGTACTCAGTTTTATGATTGTTGTCTGCTGATTTGAATGGATGAACTGATCAAGATACTCTTGTAGTGTGACAGATGTGCGTGGCTATGCAGGATATTGCTCGTCTTTCACATCACTATTGCCACTGCTGAAACACTACCCACCACCTCACTGTGCTCACATACACTGCTTGATTAGTGTCCAGCAAGTGTTGATGAATGGCAATGGATGTAATTTTTTTCTATATGGAGATATTCAGTTAAACGCTCTTTGCTTCACATGCACTTCTGTGTCAGACATCATTTTTTCAGACTTCTGCTGCCATCTGTTACAAAGAAAGAGAATGTAGTAGAATATTAGCAGGAAGGTTCCTCCTCTGCTGCCATACCATCTACAGCTATCTCTAATGTCACGGGCTAACATAACAAAATAGGAGGCATTACTTTAGAGTAGCCCTTGTATTTGTCCTGTGGGTATTAATTGGACTCTTCCCTAAAAACATTTATCTCTGACAATAAGCATCACTCAGGGTGCTGAGCTTGGATGGGATCATCATTCAGATGAATATATTTCAGAAATGTAAAAAAAGTGTATCAAATTCAGACAGCACCAATTTTGTTTGGCAGTACTATTTTTTCCTATATATATATAACAGATATTTAACCAACAGTTATGATCAGTGAATGACTTTTAAACAATGAGAAAAAGCAGTTGCTATACGCAGTATCTCAATACTTAAGTAAGATACACTGGAGAAAGAGCTATATTTATAACAGAGTTATTAAAACTACAGTTTAGCTTGTGCTGAGGATGATGAAATCATAGAGAACTTACAGTTACAACTTTGCTTTAGTAATTCATGTGCATACTTTCAACCTACATCAAATAGGACTGTAACCTCTCCAAGGGAAGCTAACTAGGAGTTTTGTTTTGTTCCAATTTCTTTGATAAAAGTGAGAACATGGTGATTTACTTGCCTCTTTCATAAGCTCTGTGTGTGTGTATATAAAAGATTCTGGCATTAATATATCTAGTTGGATCTTAAGATTTGTGTTTTGAAGACTAAAATTCTGTTGTTTGCAAAGACAATGAGTTCCTTCTCTGCATGTCTGGAGTCAGTATGAGGTATGACTTACACCTCAGACTGAGGTTTATTTTTATAAAGGTTCATTATCATAAACCTCAGTTTTATAACACATAGTGTTACAAAAACATTACAAGTTAGTTCCACTAATTCCATAATTACTGCAATTTTGGAGAAATCATCCAGTGCTACCACTGTTACCCCCATTACTTCCAATATCCTGTACATACACAAAGGAGAATTTCCCCATTGGACAGGAATGGTAGCCTATATGAGTGTGTAATGGATCACTATCCAAATGTTTAACAGTAGAGATGACAACCACATAAAGATAAAAAAAAAAAAAAAAAAAAAATTAGGATAAAAATGACAGAACACTCAAACAGTTCGTTTGCTGATAAATGTCCAGATTTTAAGTTACTAACACACATGAGACGCAAAATACCCAATAAATCTTGGGTAATATACATATATTTAAAGTAAGATACAAGCCTTCATATTCCAAGACCTTCCAGCACTTCTTAAAATGCATACATATTAATGCCTAGTGTATACTGTGAAGTGCTTTTCACGTACATGTATCCGGTTACTTATCTTTGAGCTAAGATTCTGTGTGCTATACCAAGATATTTTTTAATCTATTTTTGTCTCTAGCTTACGTTTTCTTGCACTATGTGTTATAAGTAAATCATGATGTTTAAATCGGCATTTTTGCCACACCCAAGACTGAAGGTAGAAGAAAGTGTTTTAAATACTATCCCTTCCCAGGAGAGCCTTATTTCTAAATACGAAGTGGGCGTAAGAGGGGATAAATTTTGTCCGAGAAGGAAAAGGATGAAATAAAACTTAAATGAAACTAAAATTTATCAAAGCTATATATGAAATATTTTACTGATATTTTCCAAATAAATTTTAATGAGGTTTAAATAAATGTCTCCATTAAATCTTGAATGAGTTTAGTCTTATGTTCAAAAACAGCAGTTGGGCTTTCTAACTGAGCTACTTGCTGTAGATACTTCTAACATAGTCATTTATTGAAAATTATTTATCTGATCTATTATTAAATAAATAAGACTAAGAAGAATCATACTCCAAGGACGTCTACATCTTTCTCCAATGGGAAACTTGGCTACTTAATTCACATGCAAACATCTATCTTTGAGGTTCTTAGAAAAGGGATAATGAATTTCAGCTGACCAAATTCTGTGTCTATGTGTGGTTAGGAACAGATAAGCCATGATTTCTCAATTGTGTTCACTTCATGCTCATAGCATTGGGAATTTCCTTACTACCTGTGTCTTCATGACTATTTTTTCTCTTTACATCTCTATTTCACTTTGGTTAATTTTTCAAGGCAGTTCTAAAATATATGATAATCTAAATGATATATATACCAATAACCTTTTTTTTTTCTCCAGAGGATTATTCTGTTCAGCTGTTGTTCAGTTAGCATGTAAGAGGAAACACTTTCACTGGTTTATATGTGTGAATTTTCTCATTATTTTTTTAATTCCTGTGATATTTCAGTAGTCAAAACTCAGAAATGCATCTACTGTTCTTGTAGTGATTGCAATAGTGCTCATACAGATTATGGTAAGACTTTTCCACATGTGCAAATTAAGCCTGGCTAGTTTTTTTGTGTCTTTCTACGGCAAAGCATGCCAAATATGCCATCAGTAGATCTCATTCAGCATTACAGCTTTCCAAGGTCCTTTGAACTTCATTTCAGAATATTTTCTTAAGAAAATGTCCTTCACAAGTACACAGTTTACAGAGGTAGTTATCTAGTAATAAACTTTTTGCCTCATTATGCGTTCCTTGATTCTCAGATTCATGTAAGTATTAAATTTGCAGCAAATTTGAAGTGGCAACATTACATCAGAATAAAAGTGATTGCTTTGAAAACTGAACCCAAAAACACTTAAGGTTTACCATGTAGAATATATAGGAACATACAGTTTTCCCCTTTCCTGTGTTTGTGGAATGTGATGCAGATAGAATCTCCTGGTAAGGGATATCTGCGTCTCCAAGACAGTTGAATATAACTAAATAACTGCAGATATTATACACTTCATTAATATTGAAAAATGGAGGGGAAGTGTGCCATCACTGTGTTTATATTAAAAAAAAAAAAAAAAAAAAAAAAAAAAAACCAAAAAAACCCAGGTGTTTACTCTGAAATCAAACAGGGAGGCAGAAGAAGAGGTCTCTTCACCTTAATCTTCTGACTGCTTCACAAATGACAGATTTGTACCAGTATTCAAAACATTTAAATTTTTGGATGCTTCCCATCATTTTTTGTCATGTTTACAAGAACAAAAAAGGCTGATAGACAGCCAGAAATTTAAATAAACAATTTCTTTATTCTGTTGAAATCCTTATACGTAAATACAGCTGATATTTGATCTGTCCAACAAATGATGACAAATTCCCCTACCCTATATACACTTGTATTCATTAACAAAAATCAGTGAAATCATGAGAATCTCTTCTACGTCAAACCAGCTTCAGGATTTAGAAACTCATTTTAACTGTTCTAATATTTTTACTTGACTGCATGATTTTAGTCATTTATTTCCTCCAAGAAAGTCAGTGGCTCAAACCTTGAAATACATGACTACTGCGTAGCTGTTATTTTCTCTACCACATTTAATGTCAAAGGAGAAAAGGTTCTGGTTAAGTTTCGTAAGCTATTTCAGCTGTTTGAAAAACCTAAATCTTTTTCTTGGTTGTGTGGTCTTCCTTAGCAGCGGGGTCTGCCAGTGCAGAAAGGTGAAAGATGACTCCTATCCTTGTTGGCAACCCGACATGTGTTTGGATTTTGCTATTCTGATTGTGAATGGCAGCACCTCGAAAGCTAAATTTGGGATCATAAAATAATTTTTTTAAAAAATCATATTAAGAAAATGCCACGAGAATTACACATTAATTTTATCAGAACTCTTGTGTAAAAGTAATGAATATGCATACATTGTTAACATAAATATCAAACACGAGTGACAATGTGTAACCCCTATGGAATATGCACAGATACTCTAGGAGGTTTCACGTGTATTCAGGAGAAAAATAACCTATGGCATGGTTAGTAGGCAGCACTGCTCCAGTACACATCTGTATCTGCAAATGTGTAGTTACAGCTGCTGCTAAACTAGTTAACTTCCACATATGAATAATAAAAGTCATGTCAAATATCTGCAGTTCCATTTTTATGATTTATTCTTGAATCTTTTACATCTACATCATAAACCAATGCATAATATAATATTCTATTTCCCAATTAGAGTTTCAGGAAACCTAATTCAATATTCTTTTCTTGTTTACAAGATGCAGTGAAATAGCACACTGAATGAATTCTCATTGATAAAAACTTATGAAGTAAAGTTACTTTTTGTGTAGTCTATCAGACTCCAGAGTGCTATTAAGATATTTGATCAGAGTTAAATAAGCATTATTCCATTTTCTAGCCTGCTTAAATTCCAAAGTACAAAATCCCTATGTTCCCTTGACTACCTTGGGAAGATAAATAACGGTTAGTTAAAATAGCTGTTTACTTCCAAAAATGGAATTAAAGAATCTGGAATTTGCTGTCTGAAATAGGCACTTTGAGACAGAGAGACTAAACAGCCATTCCACTGATGAGCCCTTGCTTTTATCAGTATTGTTTCATATCTGTAAGTGAATTTCTTCCTTTTGATAAGAGCTTGTACAAGTTTTCTGCTTTTAGCAACAGTCCAACTGTGCTCTTGAAATGTTAGAGACATCAAGTGAGCTGCAACACTTTGGCCACGACAGCTGCAGGCAATGCTACAGGCTTGGGGAAAGATGGCTGGAATACAGTGTAAAGGAAATGGACTTGGGAGTGATGGATGATGGTCGACGCTTGGCTGAATGTGAGCCAACGGTGTGCCCAGGTGGCCAAGAAAGCCAATGGCATCCGGGCTTGTTTCAGAGATAATGTTGCCAGCAGCAGCAGAAAAATGACCATCCCTCTGTATTCAGCCCTGGTGAGGATGCAACTAAAGAACTGTGTTCATTTTTGGGGCCCTCACTACAGGAAAGACAGTGAGGCCCCAGAGCATGTTCAGAGAAGGTCAACAAAGCTGATGAGGGTTCTGAAGAACAGGTCATGAAGAGTTGGAACTGGGATTGTTCAGTCTGAAGAAGAGAAGGCTCAGAGGGGAGACTTTATTGCTCTCAACAGCTACCTGAAGGAAGTCTGTGATGGAGTGAGGGTTGGCCTCTTTTTCCGCATAATGAGCAACAGAACAAGAGAGAATGGCTTCCAGTTGTGCTAGAGGAGATTCAAGTTGGATAGTAGGAAATACTGCTTTTCTGAGAGAGTGGTCAGGGGCTGGAATGGGCCACCCAGGGAGATGGTGGAGTCACCAACTGTGGAGATGTTCTAAAAGTTGTTGTACTGAGGGACATGGTTTAGTTGGAAGCACTGGTAATAAGTTGATGCTTGCACTGGAGGATCTTGGAGGTCTTTTCCAACCTTGATGATTCAATGACTCTATGACTATTTCTGAATTACATTATTCTTAGTAATTGGAATTGTTATGAAGTTGCTGTGGAACGTCACTATTTCTTCTCTTTTAGAAAGAGAAATATTGACTAAAATGCAAATTCATTTTTGTAAGAAGGCATAAAACACTTTTAAAAACTGTGTTTTAAAATAAAAGTTTACTAATCAAGTAAAGAGCTCAACGGAAAAGAACTAACTTTTTTTTTAATGGAGACTCAGATGATGATGCTTCTGTTTTCTATCTTTCCATCTTTTTCTTGATTAAATTTTAAATTAATTGTGTAATATTATAAAACATGACATTTTATTTTGTCCTAATTAACAGAAGTTTGATATTCTGCAGTAAAAGTGGGTGAGAAAAACATAGTTAACATTTTGAAAACTTTTGAGAGTAGTGAAGATATATTTCTTCACTCTGAGCGTTACTAAAAAACTACTCCAGAATAAATAGAATAGTTGTTCTCTGAATTGCTAACAATCAAGCAGACTTGTTCATGGTAGTTTATGTTTATTTTCACACAGTGCTGCACTCGGAGTCTTATGTTCAAATGAGCTTGTTAGGTTTGCACCTCTACCTGTGTATTTACTTCCTCGCAATTATATATGCTACTGAGAATAATAGAATAAATTTAAAGAATGGAATTTCTAAAAAGAAGGAATTTTTTTCTTCCTTGACTATTACAGTATAAACGTGCAAATGAACCAGCGGGAAACTCCCTTCTCTTTCTCTATGTTTTTTCTGTCTAATTTAGAATACTTTCATGTATGTCAATTTTTCGAAAGAAAATCTGCTAGTAAGGAATATATTGAAGCATGAAGAGTTTCCAAAACTCTACTGTCTTTAACAAGTACAGAAAATGAAAACTGTGGGGTGTTTTGAATTGACGGAGCCTTGAATACTGCAAGAACTGTGTCCGAAGTGAGCAGAGAAGCCTTCACATGGATTATGCCAGTTTGGAAGTGCTCTTCCTTCGTGTCATGGTTTTATGATTTTTGGTTATCTGTATTCCACATCATAAGAACATGTAGTGCACTGGGAGTTAACGCTCCAGATCTGGGTACCTGAAGAGAAGAAAAATTACATACATCAGAGGACATTGCATTCAGAGAGGGGATAGAAGCCTTGGCAAGGTCTTGAGACCTGCCCTTTTCCCTCTTGATCTTGGCAAGGTGTGAGCTCCCCATATCATCTTGCCTCTCAGCATTAGAATAATGCCTTTGGTTTTTGGACATTCTCTTGTTATATTTGATTTATTAGGTTCAATTCTAATTATATTGTGGCATTTTGTATTACAGTGTGTTATCTTGCATTCCAGTATCTTATTTAGTAAAGTAGTTTGTTTCTCTTCGGATTGTTGACACTGTTTTGTTTTTAGGCCCATTTCTCCACCTTTTTTTCCCCTTTTTTCCCTGTTTGCCTTGTCTGGGGCACAGATCTACAGGTCCCTCCACCACTACAGCCACGGAACCAGTCTGTAAAACACTGACACCTCCACAGCCACACTGTTTCTCCTAACAGCTATGATTCAATCAGAAAAATCATTGCATAGCTTTCGTTGCTGAATCATGCAATAAACAGGAAGACCTTATGTTGTTTTCCAAACTGCATTTTTCTGACAGCCACCTACCCTATGAGACTTCTACAGGCCCTGAGGGAAGCTAATTAAGTCTATTTTCCCCTTCCTCTGAATCAGTAATAGATGCCACACATTTCTGTCTCTGCATGAATATATAATTATCTTCTGTTTGGCCTCATGACCTTTAAATAGATTTACAAGGATGCAAGAAAGGATTTAAACAGTTGTCGTAAAGAAATGAGAAGCTTCCATTTAACCATGCATAGTAGCCAGTTTTTCCCTTAGGACTTTTCACTAAAAGCAAATGCTATATTTTTGTGCTTGATAAGAAGCACATTTCTTTGGTCTCATCACATATATCTTTCAGATATTTATCTGTTTTTCTTACAAGACCTCATCCTACAGGCAGAATAATGATATCAGGTTATCATATTAATCTCCAAACAAAAATGTAGTTGGCGCGCTTTATCCAGCAGCACAGGAGTTCTGCAAATAATTGGAGTGCAATTTGAAGTTTAGTGTTTTCATATAATTATAGAATCATAGAATCCTTAGAGTTGGAAGGGATCTCTGAAGGGTCTCTAGTCCAACTCTCCTGCAATGAACAGTGATACCAAGCCAGCTCAGATTGTCCAGGGCCATATCCAGCCTCACCTTGAAAGTCTCCAGGGACAGGGCATCAATTACAAGTTATTCTCTGTGCATTCCAGGAGCCTCCTGGATTGCCTACAGCTTGCTGCACTACTTTCCCAGTAGATGTCCAGATGACTGAAGTCCCCGAGCATGATGAACACTTGCAATTGTACCACCTCCTGTAGCTGGTGGTAGAAAGTCTCATGGACAAGCTGTGACTGATCTGGTGGTCTGTAGTAGGCACCAGTCACAAGGCTCCCTTTGCTGCATGGTCTCTAACTGTCACCCACCAGCTTTTGACTTGCTCATGACTGTTCTTTATGGACAGCTTTTTGCACTGTATTCCTTATCTGGTGAAGATAGCAACAACCCCACCCCTCTTTCTTTGCCTCTCCCATTTGAACATCTTGTAGCCATCAGTAGCCATGCTCTAGTATTGGGAATCAGCCCACCAGGTTTTGGTGATTACAACTATGCTGTGGTTTTCAAGCAGCACGATAGCTTCCAGCTCCTCCTGTCTGTTTCCAGACCTGCATGCATTGACATAGAAGCACTTCAGCTAGGCAGCTGGTTGTGTCATTTCCTTAAAGGATAACTCCTCAGTTTTCTCTAGATATTTCCCTTGAATTTCTCCATTGCTTTCTGTTGCCCCAGCAGTCACTGCCTCATCATCATAGAGTTTTGTATGTGCTGAAGTTTCCAGCACCTCACAAGGCAGTGGGTCCTTCAAGGCTCTTGTAAGCACCCTGTTCCTCTAATAGATTTATGCCTTCCCACACTTTGTCATGGGAAGGCTCGCTATTCCCCCCACCCCACCTAACTTAAAGCCTTCCCAGTGAGCCTCACTAGCCTTTTCCCAAGGAACCTTCTCCCACTTTGAGAAAGGAAAATCCATCTTGTGCTCACAGAATTGGTACCATGCTGGCTAATTGTTTGTAAATAAATAAATAAATAAATAAATGAAGTTTTGTCGATGGCACATGCCACAAAGCCAGTTATTTAAAGATAAGATCCTCTGATTGGTGGATCCTTACCCAATACAGGAGGCAGAGAAGAAAAGATTATCTGTGAATTCAATTCCTTTAACCATCATCCCAAGGCTCTGAAATCCCATTTGATAGCCCTTGACCCACGTGTATCTGCTTCATCTTTCCTTCCGTGGAAACGAGGTTGTGATCTGATGGCTGTACAAGGCTAGGTATTTTCCTGGTGACATCCCTATTCCACACACCAGGAAGACAGCAGATTTCTCTAAAAAGAGGATCTGCTTGGCATATTGGATGTTCAGTTCCCTATGGGGAGGAATAACCTACAAGCAATACTCATCTCTTCTTCTTGAATTAAGTACTCTTGGTGTTGGGGGAAGGCTTTTCCTAGTTTGCTTCTGTTATTATGTTAAGACTGAGTGGTCTATTACCACCCACAGATGGGCCTTCCATATCCAGGGCCTCCTACTTGTTGTACAGAAGAAGCTGGGGGAGAGAGGAGATTGGAGGAGCAGGCAAGGAAGATTTTTGTTTGCATCTTCAGGCACAGACTTGCCTCCATCCACTCGTTTCCTTTGCATTCTTGCCTCCAGCCTTGTAATTCTTTCCTCAACATGATGTGATACATGCTGCCTAGGGTTTGTGTTTTTTTCTTAGAATTATCTTTTGCATAAGATAGTTCAATATTCGCTTTTCCAAAATAGAAGATAAACAGCATCCGAGGAAGAAGAGTAGTCTCCCTTTTGATGAATAATGGACATAAAATAGTAAAATATCACTGCTATACAAAGGGGAAAAAACAGCATTTCTCTAAGTGAGTAATGTCCGAGTTTAAGATTATAAGGTAAGAATATATAAATATATAATATAGTATAATATTGTATAATATATTATATATTATATATTATATATTAATTATATATTTTTTTCTTCACGTAAGTTCATTTCAGCTGAATGAAGAGCAAGATACCTGAAAATGGCACAGTGTAAGACCTGTAATAGCTTGACATTAGGTCTAACTAGGAAAACAAAGAACTAGAATGAAATTCCATGATCTGCTCAAATATTTAAAGCAGACATCATTACAATTAAGAATAGAGCAAATGAAAGATGTTAAGCTAAAGAACGCTTTGGCTACTTATGCTAAACTGATTCTAAAATGTCACTGAATTAATAGCTTTACCATTTTGTTTTCCTTCTGTGCTGAAGCAATTTCCCTTTTTATTGCCACGTGATTTTTTTCTTTTTTCAGGTATCCTGTTTCTCCTACTCTATAACTATGAGTGAATATGAAAGTGAATGGTGCAGGGAAACAAGTAAAGGGAGTGTGCAGATTATTATTTGCTATTGTTAATGACAGCTTGATTCTATTAACAAGAACAGGTTTGTGAAGAAAATTTTCCAAGGAGCTACTGAGTATGGCCTGAGTCTTCTCCTCCTCCACAGTACACACTTAAGAAGGAAAAAGTAAATTAATCAACATCTGAGCCAATTAGGGAATGATTTCCTTTCTTTTCATAGAGTAGATAAGCTTCAATATATGGAGTGCTATGTGGTAGGAAAGAAACTGAAAATTCATTTGCTATTAGAACGAACCAGAAAGCCCTGGATTGAAAGATTGTGAGCTAATAATCACAGAATTAGAGAATACTCAAGTAAGCAAGGGGCTTCTGGAGGTCTGCCTTCCCAACTCTCTTGTTCTAGAAATGTCATTTAGAGCAGGTTGCCCACGACTATGTATACTAAGCCTTTTAATATTTCCAAGGAGGCAGACTTCAACGTGCCCCAGAGCTCTTTCAACCACACAGTACTGTGCTGTTAACTGATTTTCAGAGGGAATCTCCTCTGTTATACTATATACTCTGTTATACTATACACAGGCCATTGCCCTGTGAGCTGTCACTGGATGCCAATGAGAATACCTTGGCTCCATCCACTTTGCAGCTTCCTTGAGATATTTATATATACTGATGAAATTCTCCATACATTCTCCTCTGCATGCTGAAGTCTCACCTTTCTTATCCTTCACCCCTAAGAGGGTTGCTCCTATCCCTTTAATCTTCTCTGTGGCCCCTGTGCACTCTCCTGTAGCTCCATCTCTCTCTTTTGTGCTTAGGAACTCAGAGAACTGAACAGTATTCTTTGTGTGGTCTTGCTAGTGGCAAATAAAGAGAGGGGAATCCATGCTTGTAGTACTCTTCCTTATGGAGTCCGAATATTATTATCTATCTGTTCAGCCTGATTTCCACTAGTAAACCAGCTTAAAAAATCTTTTCTGCCTGACTGCTTTCCAAGTCATCAGCCTATAGTAAGTACTGGGGCTTTGATGTTATTTCTCCTAAGATACAGACAAGATCTTGCATTTCTCAGTGAACTTCATGAGGTTCCTGTCAGCCCATTTCTCCTGTCGGTTGAGGTTCCTGCATTTTACAGCATTAGTTTCTGGCAAAACAGCATCTCTTCCCAGTGTCATATCATCTGCAATCCTGAGAGTACACTTAGCTTCATTGTAATTGTGATAATTAATGAAGACTGAAGGAATTGGTGCTGTTTAGTCTGGGGAAAAGGAGGCTGAGGGGAGACCTTATTGCTCTCTTCCAATACCTGAAAGGTGCTTACAGCAAGAGCGGGACTGGTTTCTTCTCACTGGTAACAGGTGACAGGATGAGGGGAAATGGCCTCAAGTTGCACCAGGGTAAGTTTATGTTGGATATCAGGAAACACTTCTTTAGAGAAAGGATTGTTAAGCACTGGAATAGGCTCCCCAGGGAGGTGGTTGAGTCACCATCCCTGGATGTGTTTAAAAAGCATTTGGATGTGGTGCTCGGGGACATGATTTAGCAGAGGGTTGTTAGAGTTAGGGTAGTATGGTTAGGTCATGGCTGGACTCAATGGTCTTTAAGGTCTTTTCCAACCTAAGCAATTCTATGATTCTATGACAGAATTTGTTATTGACTCCTGGTCTCCAAGTAGACTTACCCATTGATTACTGCTCGCTATTTGCCTCAGTGTATCCTTCCAGCCCAAGTATTGACAGTACATCTATAAGAATTGTATGGGGAGCAGCATCAAAAGCTTTACTGTAGTAAAGATATAAAACATCTACAGCTCTTCCCTCAGCTACCAAGGCAATCATGACACATAGAAGTTTTACAAGTTGGTCAGAAATTACTACCCTTTGATTAAAACATTCAGACTTCTGCTGACAATGAACTGTCATTCACATCATCTTTAGCCTGTCATCATGTTCCAGAGCCTCATACCTATTGTATAAGGGCACTAGAAGAAAGAAGGGGTGAGTGGTGAAAGGCAAGGAGAGAATCTGCCTGCTGCCCTGAGCAAAAATCTACTTCAATTCTTGCTGTCTTTTCACTCTTCTTACTTTCTCCAAAGTGCTCCAATGTGGACGCATTCTGCAGCAGACCAGGGAACTGCCATGAGCAGCAGTGATCCGGTAATTGAAGTGATCCTGGAGAACATAAAGATCCACCAAGAACTGGCAGATTTCATGAGAGCAGCTGAGGCCAGGAATGGGAGCGTAACACTCCCACACGTACAAAGGCAGCGCCAGGGAGTGCAAGTGACAGAGGTGACAGGGAGTATTAACAGAGCAGGCAAAGGGGGCATGGTGCATCAGCCAGTGCATAATGTGGCAGATGGAGCATGAAGGCTAGGAATGGCTAAGTTGAGCCACCTTCTTCTGTTTTGAGTGTAACAAGAAGCAGCCTTCTATTGAAGCAAAAATGTTGCCCACGCACCACAATGGCTGTGCTAAGGCTGAAACAGGCGGAGGTGTCACCACCTTTCCAAAGAAATGCACACAAATCTCTTGAGGACCAAAAAAACCGCCCAGACCTTTGGTTTCATGGAACTCCAGAACCTGGAAGTCACTCTAGGGCATGAAGGCAGACAGTGGTGTCATGGTACAAATGTGCTCAGCTCAACAAATTTTTTGAGCAAGTGGCCAGCTTAAGGAATCACCAGGCAGAGTAGAATTCAGGAATTCAAACAAGAAATTTATGAAGACTGAACTAACATGCTGAGTGACAGCCCAGGCTTAAGTCCCTGCAAGGAAAAAATAAATTTCAATCTTGAGGTGATGTGCTGGCTCTGTGCTGGCACACAAGATGAGGAAGACTGGAGTCTTGTCTCTGCTTGGAGCAGAAAGAGCAGGAAAATGAAGAGTGAAAATGATCAAGACACAGCAGAGGATAATTGCACAAATTTGATCCAACCATCCACCAACGCCACCAGTAGAATGCAAAGAGTGTTAGTGTTAATAGATTCCTTGCTGAAAGGCACTGAAGCCAGTCAGATCTGGACAGTCTCTCTAATGAGATTTGCTGCCTGCTGCAGGCATGCATTTGCAATATTAAGAGCCTACTGTGCCTGGTAAAGACAGAGGACTGGGATGTAGGAATAAGATGAGTGGATCAGATCAATGACTCTGCATGGATGTTGTCATGCTGAGGGTTTTGGACTCTATGTTCGTGGATATCCCTTCAAGAGACCAGGCATTTTGACATCACGTGAGTGCAACTGACCAGGGGTGACAGTATTCTGCGTAGCTGTCTTGCTCCAACTGTAGGAGGGAGAGAATGTTCTTTTGTAATGTAATCCGGGGGTGCATTAAAAAGAGAGTGGCCAACAGGACAGCAGAGGTTATTCTCCCCTTTTACTATGTCCTGGTGAGGTGAAATTTAGTGTACTCTGTCCAGTTCTGGGCTCCCGAGTTTGAAACAGACAGGGATCTCCTAGAAAGAGTCTAGTGGAGGGAAGGCCTCAAAGATGATTAAGGGCCTGGATCATCTCCCATACGAAGAAAAGCTGAGTAACTTTGGTCTGTTCAGCCTGGGGAAAAGAAGATTGAGAGGTGATCTGCTGAACGTTTATAAATATCTGAAAGGAGGTGGGAGGTAAATGGATGAGACCAGGTTCTTCTCAGTGGTGTGCAGGAATGGGACAAAGAATAATGGTCTAAAACTGAATGCAGGAAGTTCTGTACTAACACGCAGAAGAACTTCTTTATGGTAAGAGTAACAGCACTGGAACACGTTTTCCAGAGAGATTGTGGAGATATCCAAAACCTGTCTGTATCTTCCCTTGTGTGGCTTATTGTAGGGTACCTGCTTTAGCAAGGGTGTTAGACTTGGTAATCTCTTAGGTCCCTTCCAACACCTGTGATTCTAATTTAATCAGTAAAAAAAAAAAAAAAAAAGAGAACAAACAAAAACTTCAGAGCATAGAGAACATTGAAAAACAGATATACAAATGTGTTTACAGGTATACCTTTCAACTTTTTCATTTTTGTAAACATTGTCATTTTCTTGTGTAAAGATGTTTTTTTGTTGATATATTGTTGAAAGGCAGTTGTGAGAAGCAATGAAGGACAGCAATGCTTCCCAGACAATCTCTCTATAAAGGTTTGCTGCCTGTTGATTGCAAGAGTCTACTGTGCTTGGTAAAGTCAGAGGACTACTATCAGTCCTTACTTTTTTAAGTAGGTTTGAATGAGGACACTCAGACATGTTATAAGAGTTCTTCATGTTCTTCAAAAAGATTCTGAAGGGATCAGAAGCACAGGTAGTATTCTCCTCAACCCTCCAATCAGAGACTGGGATGCAGGAATAAGGAGTCAAATGGATCAGGTAAATTACTGGCTGCATGGTCAGGATTTTCTATTTTATGTTCTTGAGTGCACCTTCAAAAATCTGGGCATTTTGACATGATATGGGACTCAACTGAACAGGTGGGGCAACAGTATTCTGGGAAGCAGGCTTTCTGGCCTTACTAGCAGAACTTTAAACGAGATACAACTAGAAAGGGGAAGTGTACTTGGGATTGACAGAATAATCTGTCAATCAGTGTTCACAGGAATGCTGACACTGCAGGAATCAGCAGGGATAAACCTGTGAATTGTCCCAAAGGAATTAGGGAAAATTAGAGTCCTCTAAATAGGTAGTGTGACCAATTGCTCAGCTGAAGTTCTTCTACACCAGTGCATGCAGCAATGGGAAACAAGTAGGAAGTTGGAAACCATTGTGCAACTAGAAAAAATTCTCTAATTATTATCATGAGAACATGGTATTAAAAGTCACACACCTGGAATATTGCTATCAAGGACTACAATATTTTTAAAAGAGTTAGGCAGAGAAGGATAGGAGGGGGGCTGTAAAGAAATGGACTGTGAAAAACCATCTCTAAGAAAGAAGCAGATTGAGAGCTGGTGTGTGGAGGTGGAAATTCTCAAGACCAGTTTGGATGGGGCCCTGAGCAATATGATCTAGTGGATGGAAGAACCACTCATCATGGTAGAGTGGTTGGAACTAAACGACCTTCAAGCTTGTTTCCAATCCAAGCCATTCCATGTTTCCATGATATTGACTGCAGATGTCTCACAAGCTATTGACTAACAGTAATTTGTTGTTGAAATGACATAGGAAAGTAAGAAACTAAATCAAATAGGCTTAAGAATTTGCATTCTGCTAGTCTGCTTTCAGAAGTATACTGTTAAATATTAATGAAATGTACTCTCCTGAGACAAAGTTCAGTTCCATATAAATTTTCTGAGTGCATATATGCGCTTGTACTTCTATAAATACCCATGTGTACCATAGTAATGAAAAAAAAAAAAAAAATCCACAACAAAACTAGTCTCACAACTTGCATCGTCCAAGGTCTTTTGTGTTGCAATGTGTTAGGTCGAATTATGTTCTTAGTATTTAAAATATTTCATTTCATTTCTGTCACGCGATCTTAGTTCTGACTAGGAAAGTGGAATTGAAGGAAATTTACTAATTCATATTTTCCCATATTCTAGTTTATTTCTATGTAGACCAATATAAATAAAAAAGTACTTGAATTTGCTTTATTATTGTCCTGATTTTGTAACAATAATATTCAGACATGCTGGTTTTCTTTGCAGTTTATTGTCAAAAATCAAACATCAAGTAGCATAATTGTCTGAAGGAAAAATTAAGATCACAACATCACAGGTGGGAGTTATTGGAAATTTATCTTCATATGCTTAGCTTGAGTATACCATGTAGGCACAGGGCATCTGGGTCATAACCAGTGAGAAATTATTTAGATAGGATGTTCTACTAAATATGTTGTTCTCTTTAACATTCTTAGAGACAATCTGTAAGACTAGCTTTAAACTTTTCTATATTCTAAATAAAGTCAATCTTGTGATATCTTCAAGTTTAAGATGAAAATTTGGGCAGAAAAATGGTGATGCCATTATTTAAAATTCTTACGTATGAACCAAGACATTTGGAAAGAATATAAAACCGAAGACTTGGAATGAATTCAGTAACTTTGGTATCAAATCCTTTGTTAATGAAAGCAACCAAATCAAACACTCTCTTTTGGACATTGTCAAATTTGATATCAAATAGCTTTGACCAGGGACATAATGCAAGGCAGAGAGGTGGAGTCTAGAATGTCAAATGTTGTGAAATATTTTTATAGTTATTACATAAATAATTTTTAAAAAAGTACCTTTAGGAGTGTACCAAAAGTCACTACACAGAAGCAGCAAAATTTGATTTTTCTTTGATAAACCCTTGAATATATATATATTAATTTCTTTCTCTACATTCACCATCTGTCAGTGCTGAAGATGCTAAATACTGCAGTTAGTACATTATTAACTATTCTAACCTTTTTTTCGTAAGTATCCATATTAGGGTAATCTTGTATACTTTAATCCACAGGTCACTTAAAACTCATGTACATTGTTTTTTCTTTGACTTAGCTCTCGACTGAATTTCTTAGTCAGTAAAACTAAAGGGGAGGTCTGCTAAATGAAACAACCACTTGTAAAATTATTTCAGTGCTTTTATTTTGCCAAACACATCAGGTAGGTAAGATAGAGGTATTCAACAGAGGACAATATTTTAGCAGATATACAGTATATAAGTCCAGACACAAGCAAAATTTTACCAAATGCATAGAAAGTGCTCAAGTACAATGCCAGAGAGAACATAAAGGTAACTGAGGTATATAAAAAATGACAGAGGGAAGAGAGTGAAAGGATATGGTGTGTGAGAGAGGATGTAAAAGTAATTAACTTCTCAGTTCCAAATCTGGAATTGGCTACAGAATGAGATCAAACTGGTTTAGTCAATGTTAGGATAGAAATACTAGACCATAGCTCTAATCTGCTTGGAAGTAGATAACAAATAAATCTACTTACCTAATTTATAGAAATGCCACTTTATTTTAGAGATAAAAAAGAAGAACTTTTCCCTGGAGTGGTGTTGTTCTGGAACTAAACTTGTGTTCATGCTGATATTCTTATTTGCAAGTATGAAGAGGCTATCACTTCTTCATACCATCTGAATCTAGGATGAATTTTAATTCTAATACTAGCCACCTATTTGACATTCAGTTAGCTGTTTAATTATCTGCTAATATAAAACCTCAGAATTTATTTTCTGAAGTTATTCTGTTCCATTTTAAAATTGTGTGATATTTTCCATCTGATACCCATAATCTACTACATTTTCTGATTTTTTTTTTTCCTCATCAAGTTTTTTAAAAGGAGTTTGGACACTTTTCATTATTATCCTTTTTTTTTTTTTTTCCTGGCAATTCATTGTTGAACTCTTTCAGTTCTCAGCAAGGTCTGGGAAGCAAAGATTTCCTTCTGTTCTAAAGACAAGGAAGAAAGAAAAAAATGTAGTCTTATAAAGACAAAATGTGATTGGCTCCTCTTATGCATTTTTTTTTTTTTTGCTTTTGTATACGTACTGAACATTCTGAGATGAAGTCACTTCTGTATGAAAGCAAGTAAGACAAGAATTAACAATTTCTGTAGTAGCTCTCTGTTTCTCGTTTTTCCACACTTCCTGAATCCAACTGAGGTGTTTTAATAGGAGATTTTAACGGTTCTTTTGTTGATTGTCTTGTGCTCATAAGCAAAAGAGGAAATCTTACAGGATAATAGCATGGCGACTGCAATTTTGTATACAGTTGCTGTGTTTGAATGGCTTTGGCAAGTATAAGGAGGAAACAGCCTCCTCAGTCACCTTCTCATTGTTATTTTAATGAATGAAATTATACATAAGGAGAGTAGCACCATATTGTCCCAACTTCTACTCATCAACGTAGTATAAGTAGTACTTATACACTAAACTTGTACTAATACACTACTAACAAAACTACTAACAAAAGATATAAAGAATTTCCTTATATTTTCCAAGTAATTTCTCAGTGCAGGCAGGAAGCTCCAGCAACTTCATTCAGTCCCTTTTAATACAGAAAGTAGAAAATGAGAATGAATATTTTTTATATCAGATGCCACAAGATTTCTTGCATTTTCTGAGACAGCTCTCTAGGAAACACCTCAGAATTAGCAGAATATTTTTTTTCAAAATGAGGTGTGGCAATTGACCTGTAATGGTGTGTAAGATTTACATTCAGTGATATATACTGAAGGAAAACTTGTTTGAAATACTCTTGAAAAGAAATGGACATCTGTGATTTTTCTAGGAAGATCAAGAGTGCCTTTAAGAAGATTTTAAAAAAGATTCTTGGTTGAATGAAATCATGAATATCTCAGTCAAAAAAATGGAGAGACTCACCTTTAATACCTCTAGTATGAGAATTTCCATGATTTTCAACATTGCGCATATTAGAAACAAAAATACAACAAAAAGCCATGTTAATTAGAATTAATAGAAAGACTAAGAAAATCCAAAAGCAAATTTATGTCTAGTTATGTATGCTAAGAGGCAGTGACTGTTGCTTCTTCCTATTTCATGCAGTAGAATTTAAGAATTAACATGGACTCTGAATCAGGTTTCAGATGTTTTTTCATACATTTTTTCATACATTTTTTCTCCCTTTTTAACACGTTCCATGGAAGAAAAGAAGTATACTGTCATATTTCTAACAGCCATTTCAATTTCATACTTCAGTTTGATTTTTCTCTTCTGTATTCTTCAGGTGCCCTTCAACTGTATTTCCAAAATTTGATGCAGCAACAATTATCGCTGTAAAAATATAGCATGGAATCTCATGCTATGAAAAGATAAGAAAATACTGCTGTGGAAAACATCCTCCATTGTTCATGTCCAGTGTAGAATTTGAAAAATAATATGGTGATTAATGTTTGAACTGAAACTATTAATTAGCTATGAAGACATTTTATGGATTTTTTTTCTGTTTAAACAAAGATATTTCCAGTGACTCTAGCAGAATAAATAAAAACTTTAACAACTGTTAGTTATTCAGTCTGCTTTAAAAGAATTTTTTAAAATATATTTTCATTTTGCTTCTTTCCCAATTTACTAGAAAAACTGGGAATATAAAAGCAGGAAGGTAGTGATGAGACCAAGATTTAGTTAGCAGAAAAACAAGCACATTTTACCCTAAATCTTTTTGATATTGCAATTAAAAAAAAAATAAATAGAAAGAAACATTAAATATTTAGTATTACCTGAGGCATCTTTTTATTCATTCTTAAGAGCTCAGTGGAGAATATAAATAAAGGTTCTTTTCTTTGCATAGAACAGAACACACATTTCTCTTCAAGTACAGATTTATAGCAAAGAAACCCTCAGGACCAGACTGGAGGAAACTGATCTTCTTTAGTTATTATTTTTCTCTTTTCTCACTCCAGAGTGTAGTAAAGGTAATAATGCTAAAATAGAAATGTTAAGATTGGCACTGAAAACTCACTACAATCAGAAACAAAGTAATTGAATTACAGTATGATACTACTGGAGTATTCTTTATCCTGGAACGAATTATTATTCTACATCAGGGCAATCCCAGGTTTTTAAAAAAAGCTGGGGGAAGACCTCCTGAAGGGCAACCCTGCGGAGACGGACTTGAGGGTCTTGGTAGATGAGAAGCTGGATATAAGCCAGCAGTGTGTGCTCACAGCTCAGAAGGCCAACTGTGTTCTGGGCTGCATTAAAAAAGAGGTGGCCAGCAGGAAGAGGGAGGTGATTGTCCCCCTCTACTCAGCTCTTGTGAGGCCCCATCTGGAGTACTGCGTCCAGGCCTGGGGCCACCCACACAGGAACGATGTGGAGCTCTTAGATCAGGTCCAGAGGGCCACTAAAATAATCAGAGGGCTGGAGCACCTCTCCTATGAGAAAAGGATGAGGGAACTGGGCTTGTTTAACTTGGAGAAGAAAAGGCTCTGGGGAGACCTCATTGCAGCCTTCCAGTACTTGAAGGGAGCATATAAGTAGGAGGGGGAATGGCTGTTTACAAGGGTGGATAGTGTTAAAGGACAAGGGGGAATGGTCTTAAACTGAGATGGGGAAATTTAAGTTAGATATTAGGAGGAAGTTTTTCATTCAGAGGGTGGTGGCACACTGGAACAGGTTGCCCAAGGAGGTTGCGGATACCCCATCCCTGGAGACATTCAAGGCTAGGCTGGATATGGCTCTGAGCAGCCTGGTCTAGTGGTTATTGACATTGCACATAGCAGGGGGGTTGAAACAGAATCACAGAATCACAGAATCACAGAATCACAGAATCACAGAATCACCCGGGTTGGAAGGGACCCCAAGGATCATGTAGTTCCAACCCCCTGCCTAGCAGGGCCACCAAACATACACATTCAGATCAGGTTGCCCAGGACCCCGTCCAACGTGGCCTTAAACAGGTCCAAGGACGGGGCATCCACAACCTCCCTGGGCAGCCCATTCCAGGGCCTAACCACTCTCCTAAACACAATGATCATTGTGGTCCTTTTCAACCCAGGCCATTCTATGATTACCTGTGATTCTATTTCTATGATTCTATGATTCTATGATGGATATTTCTATAACAGATGCTATTTTTTTCCCTCTCTCTCTCTTTTATTGCAATAAGCATACTATAGATTATTTCCACTGCATTTTAATAAAGTAGCAGAAAGAGATTAACAATAGATAAACAGGACACATAACTTGCTCACTCTTTGTGACCTTTGTGAAAGAAAGCACAACTAAATAAACATAGAGATTATTTTGGCTGAACTAAGTTATTTTTGTTATAACTTTATATCCATACATGCTGTGCAGTTCATTTAAGCAGATACAGAACTTACTCCAATATTCTAATTATTTAAATGTAATACTTCTATTGAAAATCAAAATGTTACTGAATATATTATACAAGTAATTATCTCAAAGTATGTAATGCAGTGATATGGTTTTATGCTTTTTGGTTTTCATTATTCCGCATCATAACATCATGTAGTGCACTGGGAATTAAATATGTCAATGCTCCAGTTCCAGGTAACTATCCCTATACATTATGGAAGTCATGGCATCTGGCCCTTCCGGGTGGGGCGGTCTCTCACTGCCCGGCAGTGGGTGCTGGAAGGTGCTTTCCTAACTGTTCCAAGCTTTTCAGGTTTGGCTTGGTCTCAGGAACTCTCACTCTCCTTTCGTGAAGAGTTTTTCTGCTTTATTGTCCCACACAACGATATCCTCAATGTACTGCTAGTGCTCAGGAGCACTGCCCTGTTCCAATACAGTTTGGATCAACCCATGGCAAATGGTTGGGCTGTGTTTCCACCCCTGGGGCAAATAGTTCCAGGTATACTGAACGTCCCTCCATTTGAAAGCAAACTGTGGTCTACATTATTTTGCCAAAGGAATGGAAAAGAAGGCGTTAGCAATGTCAGTGGTGGCATACCATTTGGCTGCTTTTGACTCCAGTTCGTACTGGAGTTCTAACATGTCTGGCACAGCAGCATTCAGTGGGGGTGTGACTTCATTCAGGCCACAGTAGTCCACCGTCAGCCTCCATTCTCCACTGGCTTTACGCACTGGCCATATGGGGCTGTTAAAAGGCGAGTGAGTTTTGCTGATCACTCCCTGACTCTCTCTTTCCTATCTTATTTGATTTATTAGTCTCAATTTCAATTAGGTTGTATTATATTGTGTTATCTTGCATTCCAATATCATAGTTAGTAAAATAAGTTTTCCTCCATGTTTTTTTTAAGAGTTCCTGAGACCGAGTCAAACCTGAAAAGCTTGGAACGGCTAGGAAAGCACCTTCCAGCACCCACTGCCGGGCAGTGAGAGACCGCCCCACCCGGAAGGGCCAGATGCCATGACTTCCATAATGTATAGGGATAGTTACCTGGAACTGGATCATTAACACAATTAACTCCCAGTGCACTACATGATGTTATGATGCGGAATACTGAAAACCAAAAAGCATAAAACCATGACATGCAGATTTGTTCATTCACTTTGTGTTCAAAAATAGAATCATAGAATCATAGAATCACAAGGTTGGAAACGGCCTATAAGATCATCTAGTCCAACTGTCCTCCCACTACCATTGCCACCACAAATCGCTAAACCATATCTCGCAGCTCCTCATCCAAAAGTCTCTTGAACACTGCCATGGACGGTGACTCCACCACCTCCCTGGGCAGCCATTTCAGTGTCTGACCACTCTGTGAGAGAAAAAGCTTTTCCTTATGTCCAACCTAAACCTCCACTGGTACAACTTGCAACCATTTCCCAGTGTCCTGTTCATTGCCTGGGAGAAGGGGCCAAACCCCTCTTCACCACAACCTCCCTTCAGGAAGTTGTAGAGCAATAAGGTCTCCCCTGAGCCTACAATTCTGTTTTGAGCAGTGCAGTTGGACTAGTTTATCTCCAAAGACACTTTCCAAATCCAGATCTCATGTGACTCTGAAACAAAGGTATTGACTTTATCAGTGCCAACCTGAGGGGGATGAAACCTATATGGCATGAGATTCAATCTTCAGCATCTCTTTATGGCATTACTGCTTGATCTTAGAACAGTTCAAGTTTTCAGTTTTTTTCTACTAGCTTGTAGAACTTAGTCTGTCAAACAGATCATCTTACATAGAAACAGAAATTAAGTAATTTACTCTTCTGACAGACAGCACTTAAGAATAAGCATAAGCAAATATTTACCAATACTTTTCCTAAAATTATAAATATATATAAAAATAACAACAAAATAATATTTTGAATGCATTTTTTCTAACAGTGCTGTACAAGCAGAGATAGAAAGATAGATTTTGAGAGATTGTATCAAGCGCTAAGTTCTTTTTTTAAACATGTATATTTAAATAATCAAGGCAATAGGAACATACTCAATATTGCTTCAAATAATTCAAGTTAATGTTATAGGAAACTTTTAGTTAATTTGTTCAACATTTACCTAATTTTAGTAGATTGTATCTGAAGATTGGATGTCCAATATGTGCCACTACTTCAAAGGATATTTTCAACTTTTTTTTGTGTGTGTGTGTGTGTGAAAATATTTCTGTAACTGAAACTTACTTTTTGTTTTTTGGTGGGAAGAAGTCTCAATGATCGGTTTATTCTGCAGAATTCTCGTGTAATAGTTATTCTAAACAAAAAGCTACTTTAGACACACTATTTTCTGATTCTATTGTTAAATTGGTCATAGAATCACAGAATCATAGATTCATTAAGGTTGAAAATGCCCTCTAAGATGATCTAGCCCAATCATCCGCCTACCACCAATATTGTCCACTAAACCATGTCCCTAGGTACTGCATCTACTTTTTCCTTAAACACATCCAGAGTCAGTGACTCTACCACTTCCCTGGCAACCTGTTTCAATTCCTAAACATACTTTCCGAGAAGAAATTCTGCCTAATATTTAATCTGTAGACTGTATGTTTCTACATGTCCTTGTTGAAAAAGGTTGTCTAGAAACCTAAGTAAAATACATGCGACAGGTTCTAATAAACAGTTGTAGATTTATGGAAGACAAGAAATGCTTCAGAGGAAGGCAACCTCTCCTTTTATCTGGTATTTCTAAGACATTTTGTAGCCTATGTAATAGCTATGAATATACAGTTACCTTTCACTCCATATTCAAAATACTTCACTGAACACATTGATAGAAATGTGATAAAGCACTATTTTTTTAATACAGTTATTGTGCAGTAAAAGATATTCACATGTTCTTTTGTAAAGTGGTATTTAAGCAAAACGTAAAAGATTCTTCAAATATTTTTACTATATTCTCTTTTTTCTGGTCTTTTCTGAACGTTATTCTGAAAACAAATCTGAATCTATTTTATTATTTTTGTCTTCTCCCTGTCTCTTTTTATTTTACCCAGTATTTTATATAAAACACAGAATTTTGGTAGCGCTAGCACTGGTGTAACTTCTTTCTTTTAGCAAATTCATTTTGAAGTCATACACATTTCTACTCCAGCATGCCTCAGCAGCAAATACATTTCTTGTATTTTTACTTGGTGTAATCAGTTAAACTTGTCAGTTTACCCACTCCTGTTTCTTATCTGTGTCTCATGATAAATTGCACTATAAATTGATGTCACAAGCCATTTAGTGATCTTAGATAACATTAGATCCTATTTTTGTTTACTTGTTTTCTAGTGTGGCTAATGTATTATCATTATAAGTTTTGAAATATGAGTTGAGAAGTGTTTAAAACAATGGAATTGGCTCTTTTTGTTATTTTCAGCTTATTTTTTATTTGTATTTTCAGTCTTGTTCCCTAAAGAACACTGTTCAAAATCATTAGCAGCAAATATGTGTTTACAGCTAGTTTAAATCAATTGCTAATTTATTCCAGAAGGCAGAAATAGATTTCAGTTTAGCACTGAGTTTGCACTTTTCCTTTTTTTTTTTGACACTCACAGGTGTGAGGTTCAAAATATACTATTAACATCGGCTCTGTACCAACTTGATCTGAACGCCATTGAAATTAACATGCATTTGTCAGGAAATTGTGGTGGGAAAAGCTTCACAACAGTTCTCAAACCTCAGAGACGCTTAAGATAGTAAGATTTCTGGAAATCTGTGGTTACTCCACTCTCAAACTAGGGCCACTTCTGAAATTAGATCAGGTTGCCTTGGGTCTACGCATATCTGAACACACTTGCTGTCTCTTTGTTGGATCTCTACCAGTGCTTTGCTACTCTCATTGATTTTGTTCTTTTTATTTGATTGTAGCATTTCTTGCTGCAAGTTATTTCCCATATTTCATCTTTGGTTACATTATACAGTATAAAAACACATACAAGACCTGCTCCAAAAGTAACATCATGAAAGGTGGTTGTTGGTGATATAGCAGTAGAGAAGAAACCTTTCTGCTAATATATCATTAAATTTTGTTGCTGGGTAATAGGAGGCAGCAGAGAGACAGTCTAAAGTAAGGGCATCTGACGTGGAAATGCATACGAAGTAAAGGAGTGTCATTTAATTCCTCCATTTGGAAAAAACTGCACCCACTGACATTCATTAACTCTTGCTGAATGGTTATGGAGAGCAAACAATAGGTATGAGCACAGTGAGGTGGCAGGTGGTGCATTTCAGTGGTAGCAATAGCTGGAGTGATGCGGATTATTACAAATGTAGCATGCAGACTCTCATTCATTGTTCGTGAAAATGTATAGATAACGCTGGTGACTATGTCAAAAATTGGTGCTTTTTAGCTTACAATTTGCTCTCTCAAATACTCTTATAGTCTGGATGCTATTGTAGTATCCGTGGAAATAAATAGGAGACATTACCTTCAGAGTTACCTATACTACACAACGTATACTAGCACAGCCGCAGAAAATAATATACATATCTCATCTTGCATATATATACATCTTACAGCTTTTTCTCTTCTTCTATTAAGCAAAAATGACAGAGAAAATCAAGTCATTTTAGAGCAGCATAGTATAAGATGTTTGCAGCAGATTATCCTGTGTTATCTTGTTATCACTTCTTATGCAAAGCTTTAATTTCAGCAGTTCTGCTAGTGAATCTGCTCAAAGATGAGTGTAATAAGTTTTTTTTCAAATAATTCTCCTTCCTTCCTTCCTTCCTTCCTTCCTTCCTTCCTTCCTTCCTTCCTTCCTTCCTTCCTTCCTTCCTTCCTTTTTCCCCAAATGAATGAACTTCAAAGCTTTTATAATGAAATAAAACTTGTGTGTGTGTGTGTAGGTGTGTTTAGGGTGGGAGTGTTTCTTATCTTCTGTTATTTTGTTTTAAATAGGAAAGAGCAATGTTTTTTTTTTTTTATTTATGTTGGCCAAAAATAAATAGACTGTATTTTATGAAATAAATTTAGCAAGTACAAATGGTGTACATAAATCCGTATTTTGTAAGTAAGAATTTTTGCTATACATAAACATGTACATTCCGGAAACATGCATGGTTTCACAATATATACACACACATACATACATACATACATATATATAAAACACATATATAACATTGGGTTGTTACTCTGTATTATTTTTAAACTATACATATCATAGCTAAATTAAATAGTTTTCTTTGAAGTAATGTAACAACGAGTGAATTTCTCCTGTTAGATAGAAAGAAGCTTTCAGTGCATCTTGTGCAAAAGCACTTTTCTATAAAGGAATGCACAAAATGAACTTGTGAAAAGGAAATGTAGGACTTACTGAAGTGTTTATGATTCACAAAACTCTAAACACAGAAATTCCAGTGAAAGTGTCAATTCAAAAATCATTTTCTTGGAGATCTCAGGATAGATTAAAAAAAAAAGAAAAAGTTAGGAAAAAAAAAAGAATATTTTCTTTGATTTATTTTTATTATTATTTATAGTTACAGAATATCCAGAATATCCCATTTCTAGGGTTTTAATTTTTTAACCTGAAGATGGCAATCATGTATCAGTCATAAATTAGTTATATGCATATTTACATATATAAATACATATGCTCACAGAAAAATATAAAGCATTAGGAAGGTGAGAAGCAGATGAAGTAGGCGGAGATTTTCATTTTATTTTTCATATCAAGGGTTGGTAATTGTAAAAAATATAGACTTTCTGTAAATCTGATTTAAATCTTTCCATTCTTCTGTGCATTTATGGAAATTAATTTTACTGCCAGAATGACAATTAAAAAAATAATTATTCCTAAAATACTGCTGCAATAACTAGGAAATAATAAGTGTTTCTGCAACTGAGAGAATACTGCTGTGCTTCACTAGGCTATATGAGTGTGTATGAGATTAACATTATACTTAATGAGTAATGAGAAACTTTTCCTTCATGAGTAGTTCTGAAACTTTATCTGCAAGAAATTGTGCACTGAGAAATATAGAAGCCCTAAACATCAAGCAAATTTAATCTGAATTACTGTGAAACATTCGGTTTTAATCTGTGAAACAGAGACAAAATAAATTAAATACATAAATTGTATTTCTGCCAAAAAGAAAGGGAAAAAACAATCTGCACACAGCAACAAATCAACCAACCAACAACAACAAAAATAATCTACTTCAAAAGGCTTCAGACAGCAATACCAAGAAAGCATAATTAGAGGAAAATATTTTCTCAGCTTAATTACAACCACTAAACACCTTCACATATCTTTCCATAAGTGGTTAGACAATGGTTGATATGTTGCATGGATCTTAAGAGCATTATAGAATAAGCACACTGTGGAAAATGCAAAACATAACCCATCCTCTGAATTTTCCTTTAATTACTGAGCATGTGTCATGTTCTGTTTTATTTTTATTAATGGATTTTTCCTTCTGTCTTTGAAAATCTTTTTGAATAAAAATATTGCATAAGGCTATGTTGAAAGAATTATAAACAAATACTCCCCCAACTTGTGACTGGATTATTGCTTTATATCTTTCTGGTTTAGATAAATAATTTATACCTTCTTTTCCTTTTTTTACATTAAATTGTTTCTGATTGGTGTTCTGATGAACTATTCTGCATCGAACCAGAATGTCCGCATTCTGTTCTTTGCTGATGCATCACATCTGAAGCACTACATTTCACCGCCAAGATATAAAGAGGTTGATAACAGGAGAATAAAAACTAATTTGTTTCAGAAAAACAAAAGCACTCCTGATATTCAGTCTCTGTTATGCAGCCTTCTGCTTGAAGGTTGCAAATCTTATTTTTATTTGTTCATGAAGTTGCCATGGAAATTTATATTGGCCAATATATGTAACTTGTTAAAATGTTTATTAAATAGATGTCCTATACTGCTAGCCCAACTTCACCTTTTGTTCCAGTCTCTTATCCTCACCAGAAATTATATCTTAATTAGAACATATCTGTCCATGGACTAAGGATTCTGGGTTCCATTACAAAATTCTCTACAGACTTCCTTCCTTTCCTTAATCAAATTATACCTGCATTTGTTTTGATCTCAATTTGTTTCTCACTGTCATTTGTGTAGTCAGTGCCTGCAACACACATTGCTCAAAACAAACTTCCAAATGAAATGTCTAGATTCAAAGGATATTTTGTGTTGCATTATGTCAAGGTCTCCATAGCAGTATTTAGTTGGAATTTTCTGTGGACTCCAGACATGAAAACTCCATCCTTTCCAACTTATGTTCCATAGAAGGTAGTAAGAACTTTCAGTATACCTTGATATTTGAAGTATTGTGTACTTCCAGTATTTTAGCACAACAATTTGGTTTCATTCTGTTTTTAACAAAATAAAAGCAACATAGTAGCAACAAAAAGCAATAGTAAAGCAGAGGAGTTAAAGACTGATATGTGTGGGACAAAGAAAGTCATTACCTCGCAAATGGTTAAACAAGCTTGGTAGCTACTTGCACCAGACATAAACACACACGAGGCACCTGATTGGTACATGTGACCAAAATGTGAAGATCTGGGTATAGAAGGTTGTAAGCGCATACAACACAGGTCTTCGTTCTGCACCAGCAGTGGAGTCCGTGACCCTTTTGCCACAGTTGTGTCACGAATTTAGCAGTATTTATGAATCTTAAAGAATAGCTTTTGCTTCTTGTGGCATAAAAAACAACAACAAAACAACCTAATGTTAAGGCAAATTTGAGAACAGAAAACAAGGGGAATTACTTTAACTATTCAAGGGAGAAGAAAGAGATAATTTCAATGTAATTAATCACTGAATTGTGATGTTTGGTTAAATCTCTCAATCTAGCTCAAAATGTGTTTATTACTCTCAGTTCACTGATCATTACATGTATTACTGTCCTGGGATAGAGTTGAGTTATTACTACATAGTGCCTGTTATGATGTTATGCTTTGCTTTCTTTTACCCATTCTATCACCCATCCCACATGCTAGGGGAAACTGAAGGAAAAAATGTGTGGTACTTAGCTGTGTGCCAAGTTAGACCACAGCAATTCCATATTCTGTGATCCACTTCTGATCCACCAACATTTCCTCCATGTATCATGGAGTTAACTAAATCAATCTGTGCCCATGATAGGGGGTAGTGGGCCCCTGGGCACCCCAGCCCCACAAAACGGGAAGGAGAAGGGGAAAGGGATAGGGAGATGGGAGCTGGGCTCAAGGAAGAAAAAAAAAAAAAAAAAAAAACAGCAGCAATGATCTATGGAGGAAAACATTTTACTATTATATCAGAATGCAAGATAACACAATATAATACAATCTAATTGAAATTGAGACTAATAAATCAAATAAAACAGGAGAGAGTTCCTGAGACCGAGCCAAACCTGAAAAGCTTGGTACAGCTAGGAAAGCACCCTCCGGCACACAATGCCAGGCAGTAAGAGACCCCCCAACCCAGAAGGGCCAGAGCCCATGACTTACGTGGCATACAGGGACAAGTACCCGGAATTGGAGCATTAACACTTTAACTCCCAGTGCACTACATGATGTTATGACATGGAATACCGAAAACCAAAAATCACAAAACCATGACATCATGTTATTTATAGTAAACAACGGATGTGGTATGAAATAAATGCAAATTTTTGCTAAAGAAACAAAATCTTGGTTCAGGACTAATTTTTGCTTGTTCAATGTAAACATGAAGGGGAATAGTGTAGTTTCAGGTTATTTGAATGTAAAGGAAATTCAATACTTTATCTGATATTCAAACTAAAATGTGTAGTTTGTAACATTGTATTTCACATATCAGATTATATTGTGTTTCTTCTTCCACTGTACTATTTGTAATTGTGATCTTCTACAATGTTAGAGTATGATCCAAATACTTTTCTTGTTATCATAATATTTTAAATGTATATTATTAGTTTTGGCAAGAAAGTGCTAGGCCACATTTAAGTCTTTCTGCAGTATTTTGGATTTACGACCAGAAAGAACAAGTTTCTCATCTATTACACATATAAACTCCATTAAATTTGTACTATAGTGGGTTCTATGCAACTGCAAGATCTTCAGTTGGCAACGTGTTACATATTAGCCTGTCTGAAGTAATGAGGCAATTTGGATCCTGGGTGTAACAACTACATTCAGCAGTTTTGCACCAGAGCTTTTCCCTTTCATCAGTGTCATAGATTAATTCACTCTTCATTGAAAATGAAAGATAAGCCCTAAATCAAATACAAACTGTATCAACTTGTAAAGAAACTGTCTTATAAATTGGAAAGTCCTGGGCTAAACTACAGAACAGACACGCAAACACACAATAAATAAATAAATAAATAATAATGATAATAAAAGTAAAACAAATCTCAGTAGCTAGAAATTAATGTCTGCTAAGTCTGCTGATTTGTAATTAGAATACTTTGGGGATGCCCATTTCCTTCATCAAGAAATAGGGTTTGTTCATCAGAGTCTGTACAGTGCTGGTAGAGACAAATTCAGATTGAGCAAAAAGTACAGTATGTTTTGAACTGTGATAGCAGTTAATCATTCCTTCTTTAGTATTAAAATGTCTGCTCTGTTTCACAGAAAATAAATTTTACTGTCAATGTAATATCAGTGATATCAATGGTGCATTCAGTTTTTATCGTAGTGGAGTGAATGAAGGTTTGTTGCCACGTATAGCAGTCAGAAATAATTTCTCAACAAAGAAATTAAGAAGTCTTTGGGTTAAGCTGGAAGTAATTTTCCAGTACTGTTCTGTTAAAAAAAAAAAAAAAAAGAAAGAAAGAAAGAATGGATTAAAGAAGGAATGCTTTTCTGCTGAATGGGGAATGGTCTAATAAAGTAGTTGTATCAAGAAAATGAGTAATTAGATAAATATCTGGTAAATATCTGAGATAAATATCTGAGATAAATATCTGAGTGTTACACTTAAAATACAACTTATTTCTGATTTTTAACAAACTATGATAATATTGAACATCTTCTAAAACTCCATCAACACTAACATAGTTTATTCTATAGCAGAGGAAAAGACAGCAAGTTTGTTCAAGAATACTGTTGATATCTGCAATACTGTTGAAGGTTTGTTGGATCATAATGCACAACACAATTTACCACAATATAATTGTGTGTAATTATATGTGTCCTCCATGTGGACGTTTGCTGATTTTTTGGGGATTCTATTTATTCTCACTTAGACTGAATGTGCTGTAAAGTAAAATCAATTGTTACGTCTGATAAATCGTATATAATTTTGCATTCATTTAGCACATGTATAGACACAGTATAAGACCAGAAAACTGTTCATATGAAACAGTGAAAAATAACAGAACAGACCATGTAAGATCATATCAAAATAAGAGTCTCTCTTTTAGTGCTTGATCTTGAGGTATTTTACACTGAATAGACTGTGATTCATCTTGAAACCGAAATTTATCACATATCATTGCTATCATTAAGATGAATTAAATATTGCTTCTTTTTTTAACCAAAATTAGGATTGGTTTATATATCACTTTAAAAGAAATCTTCAAGAAAATCAAGAAAATTTGAAATGTTATTTATTTATATTTTAGTTTTTATCTAATCTTACAGAATAAGTCTTTTTTTCTGATCTTTTTCTCCTCTGTATACTAGTTGACACTAGAGTATCCTGGATGTTTTAACAAAAAATGTAGGGCTCATGAAATTCTGTGTTACAACATTCTGAGGGGAAAAAGCAAACATACAACAGCAATTATAAGAAACACACACTACTGCAAAACAATAAAAAGATGCAAAAAAAAAAAAAAAGAAATCACAAAAAACTGAAAAAATCCACCTGTATTAAATATATATATATATATATATATATATATACATATCCTAGATTTGATGTCAGTTCAGAAGTCAACGTTGAGAGCTATTTCTTCTGTGAAGTACTTTTCTGTCCAAAAAGTTATGTCACAGTATAATGGAATCTAAATGCACTCCTGTTCAATAATCAAATTAATAGATGTTAAAGCATTAATTATCTAGTAGTAACAATAACAAAATAATTATCTACTTTATGCTTCTATGTTATTAAGAGTTAAATGCTACTCTTCGAAGTGCTTACTGTGGAACCTATCCTGAGAGGAGATCATGTTATCATGAAATAAATATTTCAGTTGTGAGGTGATATTCTCCCCAGACCTTAGTGTCTCATGTTGAAATACATTTAGAATAAAATGCATTTATATGTTTGCTTTGTAGCTTAGAACAATATAGCTTAATACTAGAGATATGTATACCCTGTGATAGACCAAAATACCTCTGAAGTATTTTAATTCCTCCAAAGTTTTTTTTTCTTTTTAAGGATCTGTTTTCAAGTATCTTCTTGAAATATGAGCTAGAATAAATGCCACTACATTTACAATCCATAAACTAATCGTTTTTTTTTTTTTTAAATAAAAAGGAAATAACATTTTAATTTTTAAACAACAACAACAAAAAATCAATACAGAGGTATTGGCAACCTAGTAATTCCCATAACTGAAAATGAAAACTGCTGCTGAAACTCAGTACTAATGAGCAGCTGGTTGCTTAAAATTTCATTTAGCTATAAAGATTTGACATTCTTTCAAAAAACAAGGGATGGATTTTATAGTATTAACATTTCTCCCAGGTGGGCCAATCTTTCTGGCAGGCAAGTAAAGAATTTATAAGTAGTCTCTTGTGTTGAGAATACTATTCATTGGTAAAAGAGAAGTCGATCAAGAAACTATTGGAATCTGTGAGATACCCTTTGATTTTGATGAGAGTATTTTAAGAGCTTCTGCAAAATGTCTTGCTTATAATTCATTTGAAGAGAATATATATACTGTGCCAGTAGAATCTTAGTTTCTTTCGACAACTACTCCTCACAAGATGCAGTAAGGATATTTACCAAATTAGACATGGCATGAAAAATTGTTTTTATTCTCTTTTTCTTCCAAAAACTCTGGTCAAGATGTCAGATTGGTGGTGCACCTAAACCCGGATATCTTCCATCAGCAAACATGTTTCTCCACAGCCTGCCCATCTGTTTTCTGGAGGTAGGAATCACTTGTAGGCTAAAAGTGCCTGGGGCTGGTATGCTTCAGCCTCCACCTGGATCTGCTAGACCTAGCATTTTTGCTGACTTTGCATCATGTTCTCACTTTCCCAACTAGAGGCATTATTCAAGCAATTTTATATAAATAGAATAAATAATGTCTCTTAGTACTTCATGAAAATGACATTTTTATGTCTCATGCAACTGTTGCACAATAAAAACTGTATGAGTTGTAACAGAGGGAAGAAAGTTCACTGTATACAACTTATATTTTAGTGCTAGTATTGTGGCAATAGTGTTTCAATTAAAAATCTGACTTAAGACAACTAGCTTATCTATAAAGACTGCTGGTCATTAAAAAAAATACTTTAAAAAATTTTCTTAAATGTGGATGCCTATTAGTTTGCATATCTAACAGTTACTAGTATCAGTAGTGTGATGCATGAGCTAGTTGGAATGCGTGCATAGTATTTTGATTATTTCATGATTATTATTCCTTCTTTCTGCTTGTAGGTATGTATACACAAATCCTGAAAATGTTTAGCTGCTCAGCAAAAAACCTAGTTATGTGAAACACAGTTAACATAGTGTATATGTTCATACCATATCCAATTGCACATAAACAGCTTTTTAACAGATGCCTTTTTTGTAATGAATACAAATCTTTTATTAATGAATACGAGTAATCTTCTGCAACCTATGATAGGAAACTTTCAGGGGAGTTGGAATAGATAGTCCCCAGAGGTTTTTTCCAACCCCTACAATTCTGTGATTCTGTGTAATTTGATTGGAAAAGTCTCACAAATACACATACACACACAAACCCAGCAGAAAACAGAATTACATTTCAACTTCTTACCAAAATACATGAATACTCTCAGTCTTGAGTGATACATGGATTCATAGTTAAATATTAAATAATATGATTGCAATGTTCAACATCACAAGGGAAGACTTATAAGTAAGCATGAACAAAGGATGTCCTTCTCAACTGTAAACTGAAAGATGCAAAAGGCCTAGAGGCCTAAATTCAATGAATTTAGACTGAAGGAAGTTCTTAAACTCTCTTCAGTTAATGATGGTTGATCTGCAGTGCTATTATTTCTGTCTTAGACAAGTATCCACTTAAATGTCTCACATTTGAGATGTTCACAGGTTTAGAGTAAGTCATTTTATTATAGTTAATTATAATTATTATACTTATGCATTATTATTATTATATAGTTAGATTATAATCATTATAACTATTATAATTTAATATCAATTTTTTAACGTGACTGTCATATATGGATGCATATATAAGGAATGAAGTGGAGCTTCTCCAACATTGCTTGATATTTCTCTCCATTTTTTATTTTAAGTCTGGGTCTTTAATTGCTGGTGAATATAATCTCTTTATCTGCACGTATAATATTAGCACCCCTCATCTATCCTCCACAGCTTGTACAGAAACCAGGCTATCTAACTTCTTTGAAACAGTATAGAACATTTCACCTTGTTTCAGTATGTAAAAGAAGACCCAAGTTACTTGACCAGATGCACACAGAAATGTTTGAGTTAGCAATTACCTGAACCATCTTAAAAGTAGAATCTTCCTAATCAGTGAAGGATGGAGATATACATCTCCATTGAGCAATTTGCCTTAGTAAATTCCTGAATCACCTTGCAAACATCTGAAATCATCCTACACTGAGCATTAAAGTGGTCCTAAAGAGACTATGTTCCTAACCAAGGTATTTTAATTAAATACCTAAAATTGGATTGTTGAAAACAAAAGTAAAACCAGAATAGACCTGAGAGTGAAAAGAAGTATCTGAGTTCCAATTCACTTCTGTAATCACAATAACTTTTTAAAATGGAAAATGTCTGCCCATAGACATTACTTATATAGTAGTACAATCTATAGTAAGATATTCCAAGTGAACATGAGTTTTGACAAAAATGAAACACTATAGTATTAATTTAAGAAATAAAGTCAGATGTTTTCCTGTTAAATTGGATGGTACCTTGGAAGTGTACCCTTTATTATACATATATTAAAAAAAAAATAGTTTATAAATTCTATTCACCTTAAAGTGAATGAATTTACTTTTTTTTTTTCTTTTCTTTTCTTTTCTTTTCTTTTCTTTTCTTTTCTTTTCTT
>NW_024962262.1:19700494-19779715 GCF_019238085.1 Lagopus leucura
GGGAAGGGAAGGGAAGGGAAGGGAAGGGAAGGGAAGGGAAGGGAAGGGAAGGGAAGGGAAGGGAAGGGAAAAGAAAAGAAAAGAAAAGAAAAGAAAAGAAAAGAAAAGAAAAGAAAAGAAAAGAAAAGAAAAGAAAAGAAAAGAAAAGAAAAGAAAAGAAAAGAAAAGAAAAGAAAAGAAAACTATGAAGATTTGAAAATTATCATTAGTGAATCAGAGAAAAGTATGGCATATCTATTTCAGCTGAAGAAAAAATGAGGGATATTTTTATGATTTTGACTACAGTACTCCAATCACCAAATACAAATGATTTTCAGTGTGAGACAAACAAAAACCCTCAGTCGAGGCAACAAGTTAATATTCATAGCTTTAACATCTAACATAATCACAAGAGCCTACTTATCTTTCAGTATGTCTAGCATCCACCTGAGGCATTGCAGTAATAGTTCCCAGTTTCCTGTCATTCATTTCAGCTTTTGTGTTATTTCTGTGCTGCAGGCAAGTTTAATAAAACAAGAATTTAGGGATTTAAATTAATTATATTTTAAATAGTTAAATATTTGGTTACAGATTAGGTCTGGATATATTATCTTCTGTTCTAGAAATAGTATTATATTCTTTTCTTTACTAAAAAAAAAAAAATAAAATAAAATAAAAAAAATCTACCAACATTCTTTTTGACTTATTACAAAGTCTTGGAACAATCTCTTGTGGATCAGAGGACTGTCTTAAGAAAAAACTGCATGGGCTTTTTGCCAATGTCACCTCAATTATGTTGTCATTAGTATTTTCACAGTAGGACACAAAATCAAGTGATAGGTATGCTGTCCCTAGGGTTTATTTTTCAACTATAAGGCTAACATGGAACTGAGCTACTGTGCAAAAATCATCTGACTTGATAAATGTAAAGTGATTGGGCTAAGATGTGAATTTTCTCTTGGGAAGGAAATAAAAAATGTCCTACTATCAAATATATGTGTGCATTTAAAAAATATTCTAATTTGAAACGTCTTCTCCATCATGTAGTATGCAGTGTGCATTCTTGGGACCATATATTTCCAAATGATCCAGATATTAACAGTAGTTTCAAGGTATATATATAGAAACTACTGTATGTATATATACACACACACATACAAACAAAATGTCCATGGAAAGTACTAGAGCAAACTCACAGCTACAAAACACTATTTTTCAACACAGTCATAGTTCATTAGCTATTTTTTATTTGCCAGAAGTGAACAAGAGCCTTCATGCCTGAGCATGGGCTCATGAAAATCTGCACCAGAAGAGGTGAACCACTGCTTGACAGCTGCAATGATGGTGCCGTTTCTAGAAAGACATTTCTTACACAGCCTATCTTTTATTAACCTGAAGAGACAGAAGTCAGAAAGCATCAATTCTGGATATAATAAAACAGTCCAGCCAAGACTGACAATGTTCTCCATGACCTTCAAACTGGTATGGGGCATGGTAGTATCATGTTGCAAGAGAAATGTTGTCTTCTTCTCTGACCTCACTCTGGAAATTTGAGCCTTCAGCTTAGTCAGCATTGTGTTGAAACAGTCACAGTTAATGACTTGCACAGATTCAAGAGAATCCAGAGAAATGACCCTTTTCTATCTCACTTTACCCACTGTGGGCAGCATCTCGAACTTTCTCTTCAGTAGTACATTTACATATTGCTACTCCATGGACTGCCATTGTGTCTTTGACTTGCAGTGGAGATGCCACATCTCATCAGCAGTAATAATGTGACTGGGGAAACCATCACCTTCAGACTCATTTATTTAATAGGTCCTGACAAACTTGCATACGGTGTGCTTTCTGTTTCTGTGTGAACATTCATGATATCCACCAGGCACAAACATTGCAATATTCCAATGCTGCTACTGTTGCTGCCGATGCACTGAAGCCAATATTCAGCTCTGTACAGAGTTCCCTGGTCGTAAACCAACAATTCACACATATGAGCTGATCGAGGCGCTGTTCGTTTCATGATGTGACATTTGTAACATGGCTTTTCTTTCACATTGCTGTCACTACTACTGAAATGCACAACCCACTACCTCACTGTGTTCACATCCAGTGTTTGGTCTCCATAAATGTTCAGCAAGCATCAGTGAAAGTCAGTGGATGGATTTTTTTCTTTATGGAGGAATTTGATGATGCACCTTTTCTTCATATGCTCTTTCATTTTGGATGCCATTTTATCAGACTTTCTCTGTTAGAGAAAGCTGGAAACCTCTGTTTCTACTGACATTTCACCAACTTCTGCCTCTGATGTTGTGTGCCAACATAATAAAATAGGAGGTATTACTTTTGGAGCAACTCTCATATAGCAGATATATTTCATTATTTCTATTTCTCTACAGAAATCTATAATTTCATTGTTCCAATTATTTTTGGAAAGAAGAGGAATGTATAATGTTCTACTCAAGCCAACAGTCTAATCTGTGTTAAGTAATAAGATGCCTTACTGCATTTCTAGGATTATCTATAATATTTGTGTTAAAAAATAATATTAAAAATAAAAATAAAATAAAAAAAATGTTAAAAATATAAATATGATCTAAATTAATATAAAACATAAATAATATAAAAGAGTTTGCAACCTTCAGGTTGCAGCATAGAAACTTAGGGGAAATATTCAGCACTGACAATTTTCAGTTCTCCTGCCTATACGGATATAACTTTATAGGTAATATTACCTGAAATTCTACGACACATTAAAAAAAAAACAAATAAATGTCCTGACAAAGATAATCCTGAATACATAACTGAGCTGTATCTTCTGGACCAACCAGTGCATGCCAATCATAATGAATAAATACTGAGCCATTTTAAATGTCATGGGATGTTTCTGGGTGTCAGGTAACCAACTCAAACTCATAGGCTGGATGACTAATCAATTAGTCTGGATAAGCTTCTAAAAATTTTGTTTCATTTTTGGCAAAAGTGATGAGGTAAACAACTAGCAAAATACTTAGACATGTATATGAATATATATTTAGTGTATGGATTTCTGTCTTTGGAGGCTTTCTAAAGTTTTTAACTTGATTTATTTTAATTTTTATTTCATTTAATTATATTAATTATTTAATTTCATCTTACTGTATTTTTCTTCATTTGGTTACTAAGAAAAGTAGCAATAAAACTTTTTCTTAGAAAAAAAATGGTATTACAAATATGGAAAAAAAAATCTGGAATTTGCTCTGACAAGGTTCAATTTCCTTCTAAGTAAGTTTTATTTATTTATTTATTTCCTCGCTTATGTCTTTGGAAGCTTCACAGGGCAACATTCAAGTAGCATTGGACAAATTACAGCATATTGATTTTGTCACTGTCCTTCTCATTGCTCTAACCTTGATCTTTTCAAGCCAAAGAGATAAACTGTATGTGACTTACGGCAGTGTAAAAAGATAAGAAAGGACTAATCATCATAAAACAGATAATACTCTAGGATATTTCACTTCATCTTTGAAATGTATTCAGTGCTACATTACTTGACTTTATTACTATAAAAATATCAGAGAGAATTAGCGCACATATTTTATGAATAGAAAATTCTCTAATAATTTTGGAAGTATCAGAAACAAAATAAAAATAAAATTTGGAATGTGTAATCTCAAAAATCCAACATTTTATATGATAAATAAGGTAAAAAGTGACCTCTATTTATTCAGCCAGACAACACATAAGGACATTTAAAAGTATGTGCTAAATAACTAACCTGTACACATACATAAGTAATAAATGTGATACCAAAAACAGTGTAAACATGAAAGCACAGAGATTTCAGTTAAAAGTGAGGATGATACTAATGCTGATGATCTGCATCTTTTAAAAATTCATAAAGGAATTATATATGTTCAAACTCAGCAAGACTAGAGGCATACTCCTTCAGTCTAGTATAGGTAAGCTACACTGCGATTAAATGTACGTATCTTCTCTCCAGCAAAGATTAAAGAAAAATTATACTGTATTCTTATGTATCATTCATCAAAGATCTGTCCAGTGAAGGGGGAAAATTAACGAAATAATTTCCCAAAGATGCAAAAACACAGTAAGCAATTATGTGGATGCTAACAG
Organism: Lagopus leucura; assembly: GCF_019238085.1. Taxonomy (NCBI): domain Eukaryota; kingdom Metazoa; phylum Chordata; class Aves; order Galliformes; family Phasianidae; genus Lagopus; species Lagopus leucura. Next base: position 19,704,587 of record NW_024962262.1, read on the forward strand.
TGTTTAATGCATTTGGCCTTTGAAAATGTCACCTCAGGTTAGAAGGTATAGCTGTGTTATCATAGAGTAAAGTGGAATAGTTCTGTTGGAAAGCTTTTGGACATAATCTAGTCCAAGTGCCTGACCACTTCAGGTCTAACCAAAAGTTAAAGTATATTATTAAAGGTGTTTTCTGAACAGCTCTTGAACACTGTCAGGCATGGATCATCAATCATCTCTTTAGGAAGCCAGTTCCAGTATTTGACAACTCTCACAGTAAATAATTTTTTCCTAACATCAAATCTGAACCTCCCCTATTACAGCTTTTTGAAGTTCCTGCATGCTATATCATTGGTTAGCAGGGTGTGCCATTGTGCTCCTGTCTCACTCCAGTTCTCAGTGGTGAGATGATTTGTGATGTATGTATACTTGATGTGAGATTAAGACTCAGAAAGGAGTCAAATATCACAAGTCCATGGGACCAGATGAGCTGCACCCTCGGGTGCTGAGGGAGCTGGCGGGGGTGATTGCTGAGCCCCTCTCGGCCATCAATGATCCTGGTTAACTGGTGAGGTCCCAGAGGATTGGAGGCTTGCTGATGTGACTCCCATCTTCAAGAAGGGCTGTAAGGGGGAGTCGGGGAACTATAGGCCTGTCAGCCTGACCTCAGTACCAGGGAAGGTTATGGAGCAAATCATCTTGGATGAGATTACACAGCATGTACGCAGTGTCCAGGGGATCAGGCCCAGCCAGCACGGGTTCGTGAAAGGCAGGTCATGCTTGATCAACCTCATCTCTTTCTATGACTGGGTGACTAGTCTGATAGATGAGGGAAGGGCTGTTGATGTAGTCTTCCTAGACTTCAGCAAAGCCTTTGACACGGTCCCTTACAGGCTTCTTCTGGGGAAACTGGCTGCCCGTGGTCTGAACAGATAGACACTTCTTTGGGTAAGGAACTGGCTAGAGGGCTGTGCCCAACAGGTAGTGGTGAATGGAGTGAAGTCCAGCTGGCATTTCAAGTGGTGTCCCCCAGGGGTCAGTACTGGGGCCCATCTTGTTTAATATCTTTATTGATGACCTAGATGAGGGCATTGAATGCACCCTCAGCAAGTTTGCAGATGACACCAAGCTGGGAGGTGGTGTTGATCTGCCTGAGGGTAGGGCAGCCCTTCAGAGGGATTTAGACAGGCTGAACCACTGGGCTGAGGTGAAGGGGATGAGGTTTAACAAGGCCAAGTGTCAAGTTCTGCACTTTGGGCACAACAACCCCATGCAGCGTTATAGGCTTGGGGGTGAGTGGCTGGATGAGTGTGAAGAAGAGAAGGGCCTGGGGGTGTTGGTTGATGCTCAGCTGAACATGAGCTGACAGTGTGCTCAGGTGGCCAAGAGGGCCAACAACATCCTGGCCTGCATTAGAAACAGTGTGGCCAGCAGGAGCAGGAGGTGATCATCCCCCTCTACTCAGCACTGGTGAGGTCGCACCTCGAGTACTGTGTTCAGTTTTGGGCTCCTCACTACAGGAAAGATGTTGAGGTCCTGGAGCATGTCCAGAGAAGGGCAACAAAACTGGTGAGGGGTCTGGAGCACAAGTCTTATGAGGAGAGGCTGAGGGAGCTGGGATTGTTCAGTCTGGAGAAGAGGAGGCTCAGGGGAGACCTCATTGCACTGTACAACCTCCTGAAGGGAGGTTGTAGTGAAGAGGGATTTGGCCTCTTCTCCCAGGCAACGAGCAGGACATGGGGCAATGGCCGCAAGTTGTATCAGAGGAGGTTTAGGTTGGACATAAGGAAGAACTTGTCTCAGAGAGTGGTCAGGCACTGGAATGGCTGCCCAAGGAGGTGGTGGAGTTGCCGTCCCTGGCAGTGTTCAAGAGGCATCTGGATGACGTGCTGCGTGATATGGTTTAGTACTAGTGGTGGCAATGGTGATGAGGAGATGGTTGGACTGGATGATCTTATAGGTTGTTTCCAACCTTGTGATTCTATGATTCTATGATTCTATGATTCTATGAAGAAAGCAATAACAAAAATAAAGAAAACAAAAGCATGGGATTGTTATAGGAATACAGAAATAGTTACCACCTCAGAGTCACAGTGTTTCATGACTCTGGTTGGCAAGGGGACTGAGGAGGTGCAGATTCCCTGTCTTGGGTGATCACAGGCAGAAGGAAAACACAAGGGAAAAGCACACACAAAGTTTCTGCAGAGTCTATATATGTATATTCTCCTTGGGTTGCGCATAGTAACAGAATGCCCAACACAAGTGCAACTGTCCAGTGCAGGCTTTTCCACTTCAGAGAAACTGGGGCCTCCACACAAGGCCAAGCCACAGCATCTACTAAGTAGCTTGGAAGGTGATAAGCATTAAGACATTTGCCTTATCTTCCTTGTTTCTGACACCCATGTGTAGGCATGGACACCTCCAGTTATCCTGGCACTCCACAGCAATCTTTGAGACAAAAGAAGTTCTTGTACAGCATCTAACAGCTCCCTGTCCCTTCTTCCCTGAACTCCTTCATTTGGTTCAGCAATGCACACAGGCCTTACTCTGGAAGACAATGAGCAACGATACTGGTGATGACCACAAATCTGTCTCAGATTAGAGGTGGAAAAATCTGATAGCAGACATCTGTTTCAACAGCTGAGGAACAATTAAGCATATGCCTAAAAAGCAACCTATGACTATGAATCAATCATCCCAAGAGCCCATTGAGCTCTCCTACACAGCATCTGGCTGCATGACAGGATCTCCCCTTGAGCAGGGACACCTCTCAAGGTTATGCCTATGCAAAGACTCCTTACATCTTGACATCAAGATGCCTTGCTTAAACAAATTCTTAGTAAATGACTAATAGTTTTAGGCTTTGTGTTAAGCTTTGTTATCTTCACTAAAATCACATCTTAGATTGATTGTGCACATATAATTTTTTAGACCTAAACTGTTGATCAAGTCTGGGGCTAAACATGAATCCATCTGCACTTAGGCTCCTTGCTTCTATGGTTCAAAGGGTTCAGAAAGCAAGAGGGTCCACTCTGAACCTTGTGACTCAATGGGAGTATTTCCTCTATGAGTGTGTTTACCCCACTTTCTATGCAATGTATGATCAAGTGTATCCAGCTAACTCAAAACTAAAGTCACCACCTTTTTTAAATTAAGCTTTGTTAGATCACTATATTGTGTCCATAGTATAGCAATAAATATATTCTAGCTTCCTTCTTATGAGTGCAGTGCAATGTAGTTACTCCATGTGGGACAAAAGCCACTAATCTCCCAGTCTGTGCCCAAGTATCATGGAATCACAGAATCATAGAATGGCCTAGGTTGGAAGGGACATTAAAGACCAACTCATTGCTGTGAGCAGGATTGCCAGCCATTAGATCAGACTGCCCAGGGCCCCATCCAGCCTGGCCTTGAGAGTATCCACGGATGGATCATCCACAGCTCTTCTCAGAAACCTCTTCCAGTGCCTCACCAAACTCTGAGTAAAGAATTTCTTCTTAAATCTGACCTTAATTTCTTCTCTTTTAGTTTAAAGCCATTCCCTTTAGTCCTATCACTATTAGATCTATCACTATTAGATTTGGTGGTCATCAGTGTCTTTTCCAACCTAAGTGATTCTGTGATTCTATGATGTTGGTTTGGGAAAAAATATATATATATGTATATATATATATACATATATATATATTAATATATAATTCAAACACCTGAGATGCATAGTTCCTAAACAATCATTTTATAGATTAGACAATAAATAAATGTACTTGAGAAAAAAAAAAAAAAAAAAAAAAAAACAGCCTTATTAAGGTTTAAGGGAATGAGTTTCTAATAATCAAGCAGATAAAAATATTTAACATATAATACAATGAGAAATAAAGGAGAAAATAAAACAATATTATACAAGAATTATTTATCCTGATTTGTTCTTAATACTTGTTCCACTGAAATCTATACTAAAATACAAAACAAAAAGCCTGAGAATTAAATACAGTCATAATAATATATCTTCCTATACAAGTATAGATAATGGCATTCTCAGCTTGCCCTATAGAATCTGAGTGTCATGAATTTCTGGTTTGAAACATAATTTAATAAAGGTCGTTTACCAAGGTAGAAAACACAGGAGATAAGGAAAAACACTGCATAGCACATCTGCTTAGGATGAACTGATCTGACACAGTTATTAATTATCACAGATGCCTTAGGGTTGGAATAAAGCTGTCAACACAAGAGCAGAATACTTTCCCAAAGTTAGAGTTAGAAAATTACACTAACAACAGTAATGTTCAATCAATATTGCCACTATATTTCCAGAATCTGTGGCAATAATAAGGTAAAAAACTAAAATGTGTTAACAAAGTCTTGGCCAGATGGTATAAAGGATTTTGTCTGAGATAAACTATGTTTGATTCAGATGAAATAACTTTCTATTCTCATGTGCTGGTTATTCCTCCCTGGATGCAGGACGTTGCACTTGCTGTTGCTGACTTCATGAAGTCCTTGTCAACCCATTTCTCTATCCTGTAAAAGCCTAACATGGCCATCTAATGCACCCAACACTGCCCTCCATTTCATGTTGTCTGTGAATTTACTGAGGGTACTCTCTACCTGTTCTGATACTGAATGCCACTAATCAAAGTTAAGAGAAAAATCACCTAGCCAAGCAGGTGCTGACCTTCTGCTGACCTTGCATTACCTTTCTAGTATTAATTATCTATTTCATCTCTTGACATGTAGGAGTATACAGAGTGAATTTTCACAATTAAATTATCATTCTCATGATCCTACAGCATTCTGATAGTTGAGAAAAAATAAGGACAGTCACAGTATTATGCTTATGTGATTATTCTTGCATTTGTGTTGAGTTTACAATAAAATCAACATTTTTGCTTAATGTAATTATAAATGATGAAATAAAATCTGACAAACTTTGCAAGGCTGCAATGAAAAAATATTATTATTGTGGACAAGAATTGCTGAGGTATCTTAAAAGAGCAATTAGATTAATAGAACAAAGGAATTTTCCGGATTACCAAACAAATAAATACTCAGGAGGACATACAGTAATGTAAGTACTGGTTTTTTGCTTGCCAACTGAGGATCTACAACTGCTCTCAGATAGAAAGCATGATCATCCATATACAATAAGATATATTAGTAAAGCCAACTTAATCCTTTGTTCAACATTTCATAGGGGTAGTTCTTTTGTCATCAAGACAGTTCACTGGCTCAAACATATCATTAGTTTATGGATGTGATTTTAGTAGTGGTGTTACAAGTAACCCAATTAAAAACAGTGCATTTATCACCTAGGCAGGCTGAGGTGTGACAGTTTTCTTGTTCTCTCTTGTGAACAAATTAGAAGTGATAATTCAAAGCATTTTTAGTAATACTGACAAGGTAAAGATTTTATTTTGCCTGCTTCTAACACTTTTGCAACTATCAGTGAAAAACAAACAAACAACAACAACAAAAAAACACAAAAAAAAACCATACAACTTGAATGTGCATGTATATGAAATTTGGAAATACGCAAAGTTCTTGTATTTTCATTTTGATTTGGTCTCCTTGTTATATATGAAAGGAATGAAACTTTGATTAGACATAGTAAAGGCAGAAGATAGAGAATAATCAAATTGAAATATATCATGACAAATAAGGGACCCACAAGGATCATGAAGTCCAAATTCTGTCTTCACAGAGGATTGCCCAAAATTCAAACTCTGTGTCTATCCAAATGTTTCTTGAACTCCAGCAACTTGGTGCTACAACCACTACCCTCGGGATCCTGTTCCCCAGGGCCCAACAACCCTTTCAGTGAAGAATCTTTTCCTAAAATCTAGCCTCAGTCTCCCTTGAAACAGCTTCATGCTGTTCCCTCAGGTCCTGTTCCTGTCATGCAATGAGCAGAGGTCAGTGTCTGTCCCTCCGCTCTACATGTGAAGCTGTAGGCTGCTGTAAGGCCTGCATTCAGCCTTTTCTTTAGGCTGAACAAACCAAAGTGTTGTTATTTTTTTTTTTTTTAATTATTTGTTTGTTTGTTTGTTTTGTTTTGTTTAAATATGTAGTGATTTATGATGCTTGGGTTAATTTTATATATTTTAGAGTCTCTAGCAGAATTTGAGGCAGAATGTCTCTGAGAAACAGGATGTGATTTACCTTCAGGAAAAGTGAGGTCCATCTCGTGTGATATTGTATTGCAGGCAGGAGAGAAAAACAATTCAACTTCATAGTCACATACTTCCCCTATTTGTAAAGTAAAATTGTTGATTATAGCCCTTGGCTATAAACCTGTAACATTCCATAACCACTCAAAATCACAGAATAAGAGAATCATTTGAGTTGGAAGGAACCACTAACGGTAATTTAGTTAAAATCCCTTGCAATGAACATGGACATCTACAGGTAGACCAGGTTGTTCAGAGTGCTGTTCAGCTTTGATCCTGAATGTCTCCGGGGACTGGGCATTCACTGCATCTCTGAACAGCCCTATAAAGACCAAACACATCCCTTGCAACCACCACAGATCACTTGAGCATGTCTGCAACTGCTGAGGTGTACCCCATCACAGTTGGCATCACATTTTTTCCTAAGACTCTTTTGTCTGTGAAAGTTAAAATTCTGTTCTGAGAGCCACTTTGATTTGACCCAGAGACCTTATGTTTGAGACAGAAGTGTGTGGTAAAAACTTGAGCATGTGAACAAAATGCTATGGCCCTCTCAAAGGAAAAAATATAAGTATTCTGAGGGATGATAGTGAGATTTAAGTTTTTTTGATTTTACAAACTTCAAGCATGCAGTGAGACAATGCTGAAATGGCTCCAACTGCTACAGTGACACTTTCAAAGTATTTGCCATTCTCCTCTGGAGAACATTGCCAGTACTTTTCTCCTTTTCTTTAGCTTTCAGGAAGTCAGGCAAGTTTACAGTGTTTTATATTTGTTACAAGCTAACAGCAAGGCAGCAAATGCCCTTTGAACAAGTTCCATAGCATTTATCACAATTAGTTAAAGGGAAAGAACAGAGAAGAAATATGTAACCTTCATCAGGTTCAAAGGCAGTAGGTTGATGTTATAAAGGTTTTCTTACTGTTCTGGAAACTAGATCAGAGATAGCTCAGAAGGAATCAAGGCTCTTTTCTTAATAACAAATGAGACTTTTTAAAGCTGTATTTCAGTTACCCATCAAACTCCAGTTTCCCTCCCCAACTATTTCCTCATAATCCCTAGCACTTAAATAGTACTTTTCATCTTCAAAGTGCTTCACAAAACATTAACTAATTATTCTTTTGAACACCCCTAGGAGATTAGTAGAAAACTATGTGATCTCTGGAAGCTCTGAAAGAGCCTTGAGCAAGGCAATGAATCCTGCATCCAATAGGGATTATAGTCAAGGTCTTCTGAAGTCCACAGCACACTGGACTTGCATTCTGTTAAAAAATAAAAAATAAAAATAAAGCAAAAATGTAAGACTATTTAAAAAGTAAAAAGCCAGATTTAAAAATCAAAGCTAGAATTGAAGGACAGAATTCAAATTTGCAATCTTGAAAAAAGCTTACTATTACTCCCTAAGCAGTACTTCTTATGCATCCTATACAATACGTATAAAAGGATCTTTACTACCTGTGACTATTCTGCTTGAGAAATAAGAATTCTAGCTTCTTTCTGAGTTCTGCTGTTTGTGTCTATAAATTAAACTAAATAGGGCATGGCTACATACAAGCCCCAAAACTTTAGTGTATTTCTCTGGAGACTGTTCAATGCTTGTCTGGAGCTTTTTTGCTAAAACTAGTTTCTACTTTCCCACAGAATGCAGTTTTGTTCCCAACACATCACCCCCTAACCTGTACTGGTGCAAGCAGTTATTTCTTCCTAGGTTCAAGACTGTGCACTTACTTTTGTTAAACCTCACCTGTTTTTTCTCTGTCAAACTCTCCATTCGGTCCAGATCTTGCTGAATGGCAGCACAGTCTTGTGGTGTGTCAGCCATTCCTCCCAGCTTCGTGTCATCAGCAAACTTGCTGAGGGTGGACACTAATCCCTCATCAAGGTTACTGATAAAGATGCTGAGCAAGACCGGACCAGGCACCAACCCCTGAGGAATACTGCTAAATACAGGCCTCCGACTGAACTCTGTGCCTCCAATCACAACCCTCTGAGCTCTGCCAGTCAGTCAGTTCTCAACCCACTTCACTGTCCACTCATCTATTACACACTTCCTCAGCTTCATTATAAAGAAGTTGTGGGAGACAGTGTCAAATGCCTTTCTGAAATCAAGGTAGACTACATCCACTGCTCTCCTCCCATCCACCCAGTCAGTAATAACATCATAGTAGGCTACCAGGTTGGTCAAGCATGACCTGCCCCTAGTGAACCCACGCTGACTACTCCTGATCATCCTCTTCTTTTCCAATTGCCTGGAGAAGGCATCCAGAACACGCTGTTCCATCATCTTTTCAGGAGTGAAGGTGAGGCTGACTGGTCTGTAGTTTCCTGGATCCTCTTTGTTGCTCTTTTTGAAGGCTGGAGTGATACTGGTTATCCTCCAGTCTTCAAGCACCTCTCCCATTCTCCAAGACCACTCAAAGATGATAGAGAGCAGTTCAGCAATCACCTCTGCCAGCTCCCTCAGCAAACGTTGCATTGAGGTCCATGGATTTATGTACACTGATGTTGCCTAGATGCTCTTGGATCATCTCCTCTTTCATCAAAGGGAAGCCTTCCATTCCCTAGACTCTCTCACCTCCAAGGTCCAAGATTCCTGAGGGGGAGTTTTTGTGGTGAAGACAGAAGCAAAGAAGGCATTCAGTATCTTCACCATCTTGGCATCTCCCATTACCAGAACACCCCCCTCATTTAGTAGGGGACTCACATTTTCCCTAGTCTTCCTTTTACTGCTGACACACTTTAAAAAGTCTTTCTTGTTATCCATTATCTCCTTTGACAGATTCAATTCCAGATTGGCTTTAGCCTTCCTCATGGCATCCCTGCATGCCCTGACAACATTCCCATATTCATAGGGTGGTCAGACCCTTTTTCCACACTTCATGGACTTTCTTCTTCCATTTCAGTTTACGCATGAACTCCTTGTTCATCCACAGGTAGTCAGCCAACCTTACCCGATTTCTTACTCATAGGGATGCACTGATCCTGACCTTGAAAGAAGTGCTGTTTAAATGCTGACCAGCTCTCAAAAGCCCCTTTACCTTCTAACATCCTAGCCCACAGGATAGCTCCAAGTAGGTCCCAGAAGAGATCAAAATTGGCTCTCCTGAAGTCCAGGATACCAATCCTAATTTTCTTTTTGCTTCTTCCACTCCAGATCCTGAACTCCATCATCCCATGACTGGTACAAGCTGCCCTCAACCTTCACATCCTTAACAAACCCATCCCTGTTGGAAAGAACAAAGTCCAAAAGCACCCCCCGCCCCGTTGGCTCCTTCACCATCTGAATCAGAAAATTATCTTCAACAAATTGCAGGAAACATCTGGAGTGTGTGAGCCTGGTCATGTTGCTTACCCAACAAATATCTGGATAATTGAAGTTCTCCATAAGAGCCAGAAACTGGGATTGCGAGGCTGCTTCCAGCTGCTTGTAGAACATCAACTTCCTCCTGCTGATCAGGGGGCCTATAATACACACCCACAGCAGTGTCACCCTTACTAGCCTGCCCCTTAATTCTCACCTCCATTCTCTCCACTGTCACGTCACCCTCCCCCAGCTGAAGTTTAATACACTCTAGCCACTCTCTCACACAAAGAACAACGCCACCTCTCCTCCTCACCAGCCTGTCTTTCCTAAAAAGAATGTAGTGACCCATGACAGCTTTCCAGTCATGAAAGCTGTCCCACCATGTCTCTGTGATCACGATGAGATTGTGGTCTAGTGACCACATGTAGATCTCTAACTCTTCCTGTCTATTTCCCATACTGTGTGCATTATTATACAGACAATTCAGGGAAGCAGCAGATGCAGGTATCCCTAAAGGGATGCAAGAAGATTTCAAGTGGGGAATTCGTAAAGTCCTACAGGACAATCCAGAGGTTTTCCCTGCAATCTCCTACAATGACAACATCCCCAAGCCCTTCTCTGTCCCACTCTCCTCCACCTTCTTCCCCCATCTAATCTAGTTGAAATCTCTGAACTGCTCTCTCCACCCTAGTGAACAACATTTTATCCCCTTCCCCCTTCATACCTAGTTTAAAGTTCTCTCAATGAGCCCTGCCAGCTCCAGCTTTTGGGTTAGGATTTGCTTTCCTCTCAGAGACAGATGAGACCTGTCTGTAGCCATCAGGCCAAGTGCTGAGTAAACTGCCTCTTGGCTGAAGAACCCAAAGTTCCTCTGGCAGCACCAACCTTTCAGCCACTTATTCAAAGCCTGCATTTTCCTGGACCACTCCATACCCTTCATCACCCCAGAAGGAATAGAGGAAAATATCACTTGCTCTCCAACTCTTTCAACCAACCACCCTAAACCCCTGAAATCTCTTTTGATAACTCGCAGGCAATTCATCAGTGAGCAATTTCATACTGCCTGCCTGAACTATCAATAACAGGTAATAATCAGAGGAGTGAACAGGCAGAGACTGATTATGCCAAGCTGGGACTCTCTTCCAACTCTCCTCATCTGTCAGGTCTGTCTGACTGTGACAGAGCAGGGGGTCCACCACTTTTTTGGGGTATCTCCCTGGCACACTTCCCTCTGGCACACCAGCGAGTCACTCTACCAGTCAGTCTCCCACTCACACTTCCTGATGGTCCTTAGTCTCTCCACCTCCTCCTTGATCTCCACCACCAGGCTGAGCAGCTTATCCACCTGCCCGCACCTCATGCAGATGGAACTCCTGGAGATTTTGACAGACTACGGACTTTGCCCTATTAGTGTGCTAAGATTATTGACCCATAGACATATTTGTATACCAGCTGTTATTCAGTTGGCACATGCTCAATTAGCACTTGTCTACTGTGTTATTATCTTAAGCTGTATGTAGCCATTATGACAACCACTGATGGTTATTGCCTGAGCAAATCTAGAAGGGAAAGATCAGGTGGCAGGGGGACACAGCAAGTACACTATCACGTTTTGGAAACTACAAAATTTGTCTCACTTGTCTCAGATCTTTCTGAGCAAATTCATAAACTTATGTTCTGCAATGGTTTGTTCTGAAACCTAAATCCAACTCCCCCTCAAAAATCATAACACAGCACATTGTATCATAGTAGACTTCCTATAGTGAGAGTGTTCAACAACTAGATCACATTGTCCAGAAATGCTTTGGAGTCTCCATTCCTGAAGCTTCTCAAAACTCACATGGATGGGGGACTAAGCAATCTTTTTTGCTGAAGTCCTTTTGGCAGGAAGATTGTGCTATATCATTTCCAGAGATGCCTTCAAATTTCAGCTGTCTGATGATTCTATAATTCTACTTACAATTTAGAATTCTGTGAGATATCTGCGAGAAAACTGTGAGATATCTGGAAAAACAAACAAACAATCAAAAAAACAACAAGAGAGTGGATTAAATAAGGCTTAGATATTGTTCAGTTGTTATTTTCTTTTCTTACTTTCAGATAAAATAGGCTTTATTAATTGCAAAAATAGTTCTTAATCTACTGTAGTGAAAGCTTAAGCATATATCACACACATAGAAAACTGAATTGCAGACAGCAAATTTGCATACCTAAATCTGGAATTAAATTTAATACCGAGCATTGAATAATCCTTTCCTGGAACTACAATCCTTCATAAGACTATAAGCATCCTTTTAGGGTAAAGCAATTTTTATTTGAATGATTTTGATCATATATCCAGATTAATGAAGCATTCTCATTACTCCACACATCTATAGAAATAAGGAACCAACTTATTTCACAGCAAAAAGACAAAAATATTGACACAGTGAAGGAATAAACTGGGTTAAATAATATATTAATATTATAAATTAATAAAATATATTAAATATTTTGAAATTCAGCTGTTATGAGTTTTCAGTGTTATTCTACTCTATTTAAAGAAAGAAAAGGTAGAAGTTCACAAATTCCACAATTTAACAAAGATTTTTTTTCTGAAGATTTCTTAAAATGCATTGCGTATATATATTCATATAGCTCTGTGATGGACTTAAATAAGATTTCAGGAGGAAACTTTAGATACCAAGAAGATGAGATATAAAATATAACAAAAAGAAGTTTTCAGAAAGATTTATCTGCTAAATTTATAGTTTTTCACCTCTTGCCTAGGCATGTTTGTTAAATTTTATGGATTTATATAGTCTGCACAACAGCAACAGGGTAACCAGATGGAATTTTCATCCTGACTAAACTAACTTCTGTGTATTTAAATAAGGCTTTTTAACTTTGTTCTCATTTTTCTCTTAGCAAACATGGCTGGTGGAACATGTCAGATCTAGTTTGTTTAAAAAAAAAAAAAAAAAAAGCATTTAATTGATTACAAGAAGAATCTTGTTTCATTTTCATCTCGCTCACATATACACATACAATTTATATGTTTATATGTATATATATGTTAATGGAGCATTTTTCCAGATCAGTCTCAGAAAGGATTACAATGAAACTGTTGAAAAGCCAGAAATAAAATAAAAGCTGTTAGCTGTTAAAGACAGGTTCATAGCAACATTAAACATGAAGGAGCTCTATATTTGAGTTTCAGAATTGAGTATATTAAATTTTGGGTGGCTAATTTTGTTCACATTTATATGTCTCTTGTATTTCCTTGTTTTTCCAGATGCTTTGTTTAGAAATAAGGACTGAATCTTATTGGAATATCAGAATAAAAGAGACAGAATCAATCAACCAAACAACAAAACAAAAATAAAAGTTTTCTGTCTAAAGGCAGCCTGATCTGTCCTTAAATGTCTGTGTAGGTGACCAACTCTCCATAATAAAATCTGCATTTCTCTATTACATAAAATCCTCTCCCTCCCCTTTTTATTTTCTTTGCACCAATGGAGTATATAAACTTAATAGACAAATATCAATTGGTTTAAACAGTGAATTATAATTCCAAGGTATTCTGTTGCTGAATAGCGTGATTACAAAACTATAACTCTCTAATTCCCTTTTATCCTCTCTATATGTATCTAATAATTTGGGTTTTGACATGGAGAATGACATTTCTAATGTTTACGGCAAACTAATTCACCAGGGGAATGTGAATGACAGAATATCGCCACTGGTCATGACTTTCTACTTAGGGCTGCCATTTAACATCTTGGTTTTTTTCTTAATAAACAGAATTTTTTTCTCAGTTTATGATTATGTTTCCTCCAGGAATTATCATCAATTTTTCTGTCCGTGTAATAAAGAAAATAATGAAATGAGCATTAGCCATGTATAATTCCCTCATATAAACTAAATAAAAATATTTCCTTTTTTTTTTCTTTTTCTTTTTTTTTCTTTCTTTTTTTTCTTTTTTTCCCATGCCCACAGTTTCTATGCATTTTTCTGTGTGTACAGATACATGTGTGGAACACATGTATATCTATAGCCTCCTTTCTGCCAAGCTCAAACATGGATACATACAGATATGATGATTTTTGACTATCAGTGTCACCAGATGTATATGCAGTACAATTTGAATACACAGTACAGGTAATTATGTCCCGAGAAACTAATAAAAAATGAACCTTGATGTTTTGTAAACTTCTGTCTTTTTGTTCCTCTTTAAATATGTATCTGTTCTTGTTCTCTGTTTTCTTTTGAAGGGCCAAAGTGACTTTTTTAAGATCCAATGCCACTTTGCTATACATACAACCAAATAAAAATGATGAGATGATGATGCAGTAAAATGTGAATTCAAATTCTCTTTGGTGTTGGAAATAATGACTCTAATTTTTAGCAATTGGTATTTTGATGAAAGAGCTACTTTGTCTGGAACAACGTCTGCATCACTAGTCTTCCCTGCTGTTCTCTTGTAACATAAAATAGGGGCAATAGGGGTGGAGTCACCGACCCTGGAAGTGCTCAACAAAAGTTCAGATTTTGTGTTGAGGGACTTGGTTTAGTGAGTACTATTGGTAATAGATGGATGATTGGATTGGATGATCTTGAATGTCTTTTCCAACCTTGGTTATTCTGTGATTCTGTGAATATTTAAGAAAGAAAAAGAAAGAAATTGAGGGAGATATTAATAATTAAGGTACACGATACCTCTGTCTTCTGTAATCAAGTATTTTTGAAAACCACTGCTGATATGAGGGGAATTACAATCTATTACTATTATTAGCTATTCTGTGAATTTCAGGGCTAGAGGTCTGTATTTTGGATAGATAAGGATCCAACAAGTAGTTTGGAAAAAAATCTTAAGCTTATTTACTCCTGTCAAATTAAAATATGAAAATGTTATTTCTAACATACTACCAATAATGTGCAATGGTGCATAGAATCATAACACAGAATCATAGAATGGCCTGTATTGAAAAGAATCATAATGATCATCTAGTTTCAACCCCCCTGCCATGTGCAGGGTCACCAACCACTAGACCAAGTTGACCAGAACCACATCCAGCATTGCCTTGAATGCCTCCAGGGATGGGGCATCCACAACCTCCTTGGGCAACCTGTTCCAGTGCCTCACCACCCTCTGTGTGAAAAACTTCTTCCAAATATCTAACCTAAACCTCCTCTGTCTCAGTTTAAGACTATTCCCCCTTGTCCAATCACTATTCTCCCTCATAAATAGTTGTTTCCCCCCCTTGTTTATATGCTTCCTTCAAGTACTGGAAGGCTGCTTTCTTAAGCTTCCTGTACAAGTACTGGAAGGCCACTTTCTGTACAAAGCTTCCTGTACAAGTGAGGTCTCCCTGGAGCCTTCTCTTCTCCAAGCTAAGCAGGCCCAGTTCCCTCAACCTTTCTTCATAGGAGAGGTGTTCCAGCCTCTGATCATTTTAGTGGCCCTCCTCTGGACTTGCTCCAAGAATTCAAGACTGTCTCGCTCCAATTTATAGGAGGGAGAGGAGGTTCTTTTATTATCTATATACCCGGTGTGAGATTAAGAAGCAACGGTTCAAATGTTGGTCCAACCAGTTTATTACAAATCTTAATCAGGGAAACGGGGAAGGGGAGGACGGACACTATTATGAATTAGGGTAATGGGGGAAGGGAAGGAGGGCGATAGAAAAGATAGAAAAGAAGAAGCAAGGAGTCTTTATAGGCAGCAAGAGGGAGATAGTCACCACCATGGATCCAGCGAGGTTCGTAGTTCCGTCTTTGATCCTCAGTAGCGGTGGGTCGTCAGGCAGAGTTGTCCTGTTGCCAATGACGACGACGACCATGGTGATGATGGCCCTTTTTCAATGCTTCAAAGTGGTTGAGTCAGCTCTTTTTGGAGTGACAGCTCAAATCCAAGGTGGTTGAGTCAGTTCTCCTTGCGGTGGCAGCTTCTGGCTCTGGGATCTCAGCAGGAACCTCCTTTGTTCTTATCTTTCTGGCCTTGCCAGCAGATAAGAGGAAGCAGGGAGGCACCAACTTGCATCTTGCCTTCGCAAGATACAATGGTATCATCCCCCAGCCTTCCATACTTAGCTGGAACGGTTTGGCCACAAGCCAGATCTTCCAGCTCTGGGGGAAGGGGTTTGCAAATGTTCCCAAAGCGATATCGATTGTCACACAGTTAGCACCCATCAGCTGCCTCCTTGACAAGTCACTCAGAGTCTTATCACAAGAAAAACCTCAGGAAGCAAGCTTTGAGCCAAAAAAAAAAAAACTAAGAAGGATTCTCACAAAGACTTACCGCTATCTCTATAAATGAACCTACAACTTCTGTTAGCAGAGTCTGAAATGGGTATCTCATGTCTTCACTGTGAGCAGAACAGAGATTAATCAGATAACTAACAGTCACCAGTGTCTTTCTTCATGGCTGGAAGTTGTCCACAACACCTGTGTGTAAATTTTACTAACAGGATCTGCCTGAGTAAATCAGAGATGAGGACAAAAAAGAGGAGGTCAGGTCCAAAGAAACAGTTTCCTTAATCCTGTCGGTAAAAGACAGAAACAGAAGCAGGAGCAGACACTGTCACCAGACAAATACTTGTGTGTGTAGTTGTTGACACAGAAAGGTGTATTGTACAGGAAGCTTAAGAAAGTTAATGACCATTCCCTAAAGAAAATGCTAAAAGGAACAAGAAGGAGCAATACTCAAGTCATGCTGCAGATCAAAGAAGAAAATTAATGTGTCAGAGATGAAAGCCCCAGTGGCTTTGACAGTAAGATAATAAATACAAAATCTATAGGAAGCTGAAGTGGTAAACAGTACCATGGCAAAACTCTGGATATTAGGAAAGTGTTCTTTAATCTATTTATGGAATTGCTAGGTAAAATCTCCTGGGAAACTGCCATGACAAGGAGAGTGGACTGATTTTCAAAGAAAACTTTCTGAAACCTCTGAAAAGATAAACCATTCTATTGTGAAGAAAAACAGAAAATTTGGTAGAAAACCCACTAATCTTATCAGGAAGCTTTGATGAACAGAAATGCAAATATGAAAGTGTCATATGCAAAAACATGTACAGGAAACAAAAGAAGAAAATGGAAATGTTGCCTTTAAGGGACAAGATCAGGAATAGCAAAGCCTCCATGAAGCTAAAACTAAGTAGAAATGGGGGGGAAAAAGGGATTTTACAAATGTGTCAGGTACAAAAATCAGTTTTAGAGAAAATATATATGCATTGGTAATAGCTAATACAAATTAGTGATTAGCAATATGGGGGGAAAAAAAACAGTCAATAATTTATTTGTTTGTTTGTTCATTTATTTAAGCCTCCATACATAAAAGCTGTTCCCACACTTCTGGAGACACCGGTTTAGTTTAAGAAGGAGAGGGCTGGGCAGAAACGTGTTAGAGATTAGTTGGGACAGCTGCATGTATTCCAGCCCATGAGGCCAGACATGATGTATTTGAGGATGCTGAAAAAGCTGAGGGGTTCTGAAATGTACTGTTCATTCAAGAAGGTGTCTGACATCTACAAAAGCCTAAATATATGTCTGTCTTCAAAAAGAATAAGGATTCAGGAAATTGTAAATAGGGAATCTGAAAAGACAATGGACATTTTCCTCATGCAATCCATATAAAAGCATTCAAATCAACACAGAAAATCAATCTAGTCTTAGTCCTTCTTCAATCAGAACTAGATGACTTTTGGAGGCCAAACAAAATTTCTATAACTGTATGATGTCAGGGTTGCTTTTTTTCACTCATAAATATGTTCATTGACTATCCTGGTTTCAACTGAGATGAAGTTAAATTTAGTCTGTGCAACTCCATTTATTTTTCTTGTGTTTTCCTCTTGTTATGACATCAATTGCTCTTCCTTTATCTACCAACACTGTAACTCCATCATAAAAGGCCACCAAGTTTGTCAGGCGTGACCAACCCTTGATGAAATCATGTTGGTTAACACCAATCATCTGTGCCTTAGCATCCCTTTCAGGGTGGATCTGATCCATGATATTCCCAGGCACAGACATAAGGCTCATCATTTCCATTTTTCCAGTCACTGGAGACTTCACCTGACAGCCATGAATTTTCAAATATGATGATGAGCGGCTTGGCAACCATAGCAGCCAGCTCCTTCAGGACCCTTGGATGCACTTTACACTGCCCAGTGAACTCATACACATCCAGCCTCATGAGGCAGTCTCTGACTTTCTCTCCTCTTGCACTGGAAAGGATTTTGCTCCTCCAACCCCCGCCTAGAGGTTCAAGGATGTGAGAGGCACAAGAAGCCAGTGAAGACTGAAGAAAAGATCTTGTTGTGTACCTCAGCCTCCTCCATGTCTGAGGAAGCCAGTTCTCCCTTCTTACTTAAGAGAGAGGGATACCCTCTCTGTGGTCTTTCTCTTCTGACCAATTTATCTGTAGAATTCCTTCTTGTTCTTTTTCACATTCCTTGCCAAGATTCCTTCCATGTGTACCTTGTCTTTCCCAATCTCATCTCTGCATGTGTGGATAGATTCCCTGTTTTCTTCCCTTGCCACTCATCCCTGCTTTCACTACCTGTACATTTGCTTCTTATTTCTCAGTTTAACTGACAAGTCTTTGTTTAGCCATTTTTCTGTCTCCTCTGCTTGATGGAAAACCTTTGTGCTCCACAACCACCTAAATTTGAAGGTACCTAATGTAGATTTTTTGTTTGTTTTGAAGGAAGAGCTCCATTCAACTGCCTTTTACTTTGCTGCTTATCTGAAACAGAGGTACAGCTTCAAATGGTATAATGGATTTTGCTGACAATCAGCTGCTATCTTCTATGTCAAGTTAACTAGGCCTTTTCAATTGTCTCAATGCCACTAGTGAGTTAAAACTATGGAGACTATGTGCTGAACTGATTTGTAATTTGAATATTTCAACTCTGTGAGGGGTAGACAGACTATATCATGAATGTGCAAAGGAAGTATGTTTAGGTTTTCCTGAAGATGAGATTAGCAACATCAAGATTTCCCACTAAAATCTGTAATTCAAACCCTTCTATCTCTTTATACTTCATTAAACTATGAGACATTCTGATATTATGGATCAACATACAAAAGAAAAGACATTACTTCCAGATAAATCCTTGTAAATGGGTTCAAAAAGAGATTTCATTTTTTTACTTGGTATTATTTTTTTTTCCCAAATCTTTTAATTGTTTCCTGCATTTTTTGTTTTGTTTTAGGTCTAAAACCTCATTAGCATACAAAAAATCTTGTAGTGTGTTGTAGGTCTTAGTTTTCTATCTTTATATGAGCATGCACCATGGAACAAGTATACATAGGATTAGAAGAGAACAGATTGAACTGTGACTTTAAAAAGGAAAATATAGCAACACTCAGTTATTCAGTATGCATGATATTATGACATTTCAAATAGAATGCTTGACTTCTAGTTTTTCAGGTGTTGCAGATTTAATGTTCCTTACCTAATGCTTTTCCCGGGACATAATGTCTTCTGTTGTCATGAAAGACTACGAATTCTTAGGTGTGTTTTCTTCTACTTCACTGTACTATAAAAAATAATGACAATTTTTTGAAATTTTAAGGACTACTAATTCAGGCCAGTGGGATTTGAGAGTCATCTCAAGTGAGGTCTCTGGGTCTGTGAATGGCAATTCTATGTTGCAATCCAGGCAACCTATTAGGAAGTAAAATTTTTCTTAGTAGTCATTAGTGTATCTTCAACGTAATGTGCTGGCTGCTGTGAATTCTGTGAAAGAGATCCATAGATGTCTTTCATAGATTTAGTTCTTTCTTCAGGCTTTTCAAATCTGTATTATTATTACATTATTAAACACCCTTTTTTATTAAAAAAAAAAAAAAATAGCCACATCACTTTCTACCTGGAAAGATGGGAAACTGTCTGCATTAAGAATTTAAATCTTGGTTGCTTGAAATTCTAAAACTGATTTACCTTTAAAACATTATGAAGTCAGTGCTTATGAAAGCATCCTATGAGATTTATTCTAAGTAGGTATAACCCAGTCACCTGGTGTAGTTATGATGAATTACACCAGCTAATAATTTTTCATTATATTTTCAAAATGATGTAGAAACAAACTAAACACACTTTCTAGAAAGGTAAGCTGCATTATCCGTGTTCCCACACACTGAGTAGACAAAAGCACTGAGAAAAAGACTCATGCAGATGATTCCTGCCCTATGTTATCTCACGTATTCTCCTCTAGTACTCTATGATTTTTCATACCAGACATCCATCAGAGAGTTTGTATATGAAATGCAATTTCATTTTTCATACCAGTCCATCAGAGAGGTTGTATATGAAATGCAAGAAAGCAAAAACTGAAGTAGAGGATCTGTGGTCCTCTTTTTTTGGTGAGAGTGCCATGATTAGGTGGATACAATGGAAACTCCCGCCACCCTGTAGCCCGTGACTTTTTTCTATGTATTTCCTACCAGGAGACCTCACTCTATGCTACTGTATCACTTGATCAATATAATTAGATTTTTTTGCCTGTGTCACTCAAGAAGCAGACATTTGAGGATCCTTATTAGCTCATGTTAAAAAAAAAATAAAAAACAAAAACATTTTACTTCTATTTTAAAGGTTATCTTCAGTTACTAAAATATGATACTTGACAAACTTGGTGGCTTTTTATGATGGATTTGCAGTGTCAGTGAATAAAGGATGAGCAACTGATATCAACTACAGGGACTTGTGTAAAGTGTTTGACACTGTCCCACATGATTTCCTTGTTGCCTAATTGGAGAAAAATGGATTTGATGGATGAAACACTCACTGGGTAAGGAACTATCCAGATGGTTGTACTCAGTGTGTTACTGTCAACTCAATGTCCAAGTGGAGAGCAGTGACATGTGGCTTTCCT
Organism: Lagopus leucura; assembly: GCF_019238085.1. Classification (NCBI taxonomy): domain Eukaryota; kingdom Metazoa; phylum Chordata; class Aves; order Galliformes; family Phasianidae; genus Lagopus; species Lagopus leucura. The sequence goes on from NW_024962262.1 coordinate 19,724,899, forward strand.
TAGGGATTGGTGATGGGACCAGTGTCATTTAACATCTTGATAGGCAGCGTAGATAGTGGGATCAAGTGCACTCCCAGCAAGTTCTCAGATAACACTGAGACAAGTGATGCAGTTAATTGGCTAGAGGGAAGAGACGTCATCCAGAAGGATCTGGACAGACTTGAGAGGTGGACTTATGCCAACTTCATGAAGTTCAGTAAGGCCAAGTGCAAGGCCCTGCACCTGGGTCAGGGTAATTCCAAGCACAGATACAGATTGGGCAGAGAATGGCTTGAGAGCAGCTCTGAGGAGAAGGATTTGGGGATGCTGGTTGATGAGAGATTCACCATAATCTAGAAACATGCATTTGCAGCCCAGAAGGCCAATCGTGTCCTGAGATGCACCAAGAGAAGTGTGGCAGGTATGTTGAGGAAGCTGATTCTGCATTCTGCACCTCTACTCTCATGAAACTCCACTTGGAGTATTTTGTCCAGTTTGGGGCTCCCAACACAACAAGAACATGGAGTTGTTGGAGCGGATCCAGAGGAGGCCACAAAGATGATCACAGGGCTGAAGCACGTCCCATATGAAGACAGGCTGAGAGAGCTGAGATTCTTCAGCCTGGAGAAGAGAAGGCTCCAAGGGGACCATTTAGTAGTCTTCCAGTACCTGAAGGATGCCTACAGAAAAATTGAAGAGGGACTTTTTGTCAGGGTAGGTAGTGATAGGACAAGGGAAAATGCGGTTAATTCATCTCAGAATCAATAAAGTGACAGACTAAGAAAATGAAAGACCCATTTTACTCCTATTTAATAAAATGCATCTTAGTTCTTCTGAAACAAACAAAATAAATGTTGATCTACATGGACGAAGAAGTAACTATCAAGACATGAAGCCTTGAAAGTGTATCTATGAACACTTATCTTAAAAATTTATCTTAAATAATACAGAAACTTCTTTTAGTATTATACATAAATATATATATTTAGTTGGGGTTTTTGTCTGTATGTGTGTTTAAAAGATCAATACTAACAGCTATCTAAAACATTCTAGCAGGGCATAGTTTAATAGTGCAATCTAACATAGGCTTGTTGAAGAAAAATTGTTACTTTGTCTGACTTTCTTTCTGTTTTAAAAAGATTCTTGAAGTCTGTATCCAATTAACTTCATTGAGCCAATAGAAACTGCACTGAAAAATGAGGCACACTAAATGTATAACAAAATATAATTTCCTTTTTCATTTTCTTGGAGGATTTTGGATACATTCTTTATTTTCTTCCAAAATTAAATATATGGAAAAATATTCCAGCACATTTGCAAGTTCACTATTGTTATAGTTGTATTATTACTTTCTGTTCCTCACACAGCATCAAAAGGACTTTTTCTTCATTGAAGCAAACGTATTTACTGCATATAATTTATATATCGTCACAATGTGATGGGAAATATCAACAAATCTATTTACCTTCAGAATGCAATAAAGGAAAATGCAGTTTGTCTTTGTTAAAATTATTTTCCAGATCTTGCGGATAAATAAGAAAAGGGCTTTTAATCATTAATGTTACCATATTTGTAAAGTAACTGTGTTGTGAATCCCATTTTCACTTAAGTAGTATAAAAAATTTATAAAAAGGCTCTAAACAGCCACACTTGCCTGGCATAGTTTAAGTGTCCAGTGGATTAAAACTGTGTGGCAGTTATATAGGATTCACTAGACTATGATATAGTAGCTGCATAAAGAATATCATCCATACTTGTAAGTATATTGTATCACCCTTACTTGCAAACGTACATATTGTCAATTGGATTGGAGTGACAGCAACTTGATATAATGATGACAGTGTCATTTTTTCCATCAATTATAATAATCCATCAACTTCTCTGATTTGATAGATTTCTCTTTTTTCTAGCCTGGAGCTGAGTGAATTGTAAGTAACAATTACATTATTCTGTCATAAACATAAAAAAAAATATATTATTCCATTTTGCTATCCATAAAAACATTGTCTTTCTTATTATATGATCTTTTAGTACTTCTATATAATACCTTCAAAGAGCAAACACAATACAAAATGCATTGAGAAGAAGTTCTGAATTTGCTTTATGCAATTTTCAACAATATATGAGGGCTGCTCCAAAAGTAATGCTTCCTTTTTTAGGTACGTTGGCCAACAATATCAGAGGTGGATGCTGGTGCTATGGCAGAGGTTGAACCTTCCCACCAATATTCCATTAAATTTTGCTGCCATGCAACCCATGACAGCAGAGGGGCAGTCTAACAAAATGACATCTGATATGGAAGTGTGTATGAAGCAAAGGTGTAGAAAAGAATGCCTCCATATGGAAAAAATTGCACTCATTGACATTCATTGACACTTGGTGAATGTTTATGGAGACCAGACAGTGAATGTGAGAACACTGATGTGGTGAGTATTGTGTTTCAGCAATGGCAAATGCGGGTCCCCACTATTTGTACAGATTTTTATGTGCACTGCATGTAGGCTTTTGTTCATCACTGGAGACAATGCATGGCTAGTGATGGTGCCCATGATGAAAAATGATGTTTTGTAGATGAAAACTTGAAATAGTCTTATTGTGCTTTTTTAATCTGTTGTAGTTTCCATGGAAATAAACAGGAGACATTACTTACTGAATGACCTACTTATTTCTGGCTGATGCTGTAGTGGTGAAATCTGAAAAACCACAATTTCAATAGGATCTATTATCCTATTAGCATAGAAATGCTTGATGAAACTGTCTGAGAGTCATTATATTCTCAAAGCTCTGGCAGTTTCACGGATCTAAGATAGTGGTAACGGAATTGATGAAAATCTTTTGCTCATAATGACATGTTTCTTTGCATTATTTAAAATATGATTTACTCCTACATAATTATATATTTCACAGTCAAGATGAATCAATTAATTCAACAGATAAATGTCAGATTGTAATTGGCAAATATGTTTCATAGCAAAGTAGAGACAGTATCTTAATTTAAAATTACAATGAATATGCCAAAAGAACCATCTACAAAATTACAGTGCTTCACAATATTACATTTATATTCCATTAATATGTGCATAAAATAGACAAGTAATTGTGCCAAAATACTTTCCATCCATAGCATACACTGTATGAGGAATAAAATTTGGAATTTATCTATAGGAGTATAAAATGGTCACACCTAATCTAACAGGAGTTATTAGAGGTGGGGAGAATGACAGGTACATTTGTGACTTTGTTATTCACTGCAGCAGTGAGAGTAGAAAGAAAATAGGAAAATGTGAAAAAATGAAAATGTAATCTCAAATATGATTAAACAACTGGGAAATACTTTCTCTTTTGTCAAATATTAGACAAATTTAGACATGAAAGGCATCTCTTTCAGTATGTGCAAATATGTTCTGCATCCTTTTAGGATATGTGAATAGAAGGTGAATCTTTATGAAAAGAGTTATTTACCTTAATGTTGAAACTGGAGCTCAAGTTGCAGCCTTTATAGATAAAGATTAGATCTTTTCCAAACAGTTCTTTTTTTCAAACCATATTCTTCCTTGAGAATGCCACATCACTTGCCATAGTTTTAAGTTCTAAAGACATAAGCATATGTTTAGTTTTTGTAATTTAGAGATTATCTTCTCTTGTAATATAGTAGTATTAAAAGAACTTGGTTTCTGCAGATTTTCTTATTATTGAGTTGTTGTCTTCATAGATTGTGCTCAATCTAATATTATTATTATTATTATTATTATTTTAAAAAGGGTTTATGTGGAACTGACAAACCGGCTCCCAGCTCCAGAAGCTAGTAGAGTGATTTCTAGCTTCCCTTTATTGCCAATAACATGCCTTAAAAACTGGAAAAAATAAATGCTTTGGATAATCTTTTTTTCCCTTTTTCTATTGGATATATTTTTTTCTGAAATTAAATAAAGAGTAAAAGAAAAACAAAAAATGATTTATGAGAACAGAAAATGGTCATTATTCCATTTCTGTATGCCTGTCATTTTATTGTAATACATTCTGTATTAATTTCTTTGTTCAATGTTTATGGTAGTATTTTCAAGTTTGGGAAAAGGAGTTTCGGTTGATAGACCTTGATTACATTTTTGCTGCATGGCTGTTCACAGCCACTACAAGTATGATTAAGTTTTACTATTCTGTGTTAAGAAATTCTAGATTTGGTTACAACTGGTTTTTGTACCTCCCCCATCTGGAATATTATCTTTTTTCAAAATTCATTACAACATAAGTGGGAAACAGAGCAATACTTCACCTTCTTCTCTATCTTTAATATCAAGCAAGAAATGAAGTAATTTAAAAAGACAAAATATGTTTTTGGCAGAGAAAATTTGATAATTTTACCCATATTATACAGGCAAATACACTTCTGTTGCAATACTCACTTCTTAAGTGAGACTAAAAAAAAAAAAAAAAGAGTTCCATTGGAACACTTTCCATATCCAAGGCAGTCACAAAGGGAGGTAGATGTGGCAATGCTTATTAGATTACTTCAGATTACTTGCAGGGACAAAAGATAAAAAATAAGGAATGATTTTGTCTCCTGTTTAATGCCATTTAAAATGCTGTCACCTCCTTAGAGGTGAGATGTTCTTGTGTTTGCAGAAGAAGCTTTGGGATCAGTCCTAACTGCACAATAAATAACTATTTCAGTAGATCTTCTAGCTCATTCTATATTGTGGTCTCCATATGATAGATAACCATATATGTTAGATATTCTTTTGACTGTAAATTCTGTGGCCTTTGCATGTCAGTTACTGCAGATATATTGTAGTAGGAAGCAAATTGGAAATTGATAGGTTTTTTGACAATTTTTATCATTTAATTAGTAAAATCAGTGGTTGTTCTCATTGTAATATTTAAGATACATCTCCTTCAAATTCTGTGCTTATTATGAGGAAAAAAGGATCTATTTACATAAACATAAAACATTATTTTCAATAAAGTATGTAATTCATTAACTTTTTCCTAGAAAATATAGAAAATTTGTAAACTATCTTTGGACTATATGTTGAAATTATAAAAGTAATATCTGATATCTTTCCACATTTGAAAAGCAATTAAGCAGCTCATGTTTAATAAGATGTTTCTACCGCAGTACACAGTCATTTTAATGGTAGGCAATTTGAAGTAACTTTGTTAAGGTTAGGTCATAGCTTCAGTGAGTTAATATGAGCTCAATGATAAATGAACATTGTGTTAGCAGGCAAGAGCATGGGAAAATCAGAGGTAGCAGACATTATTTTAAAGAATTGTCTTTCTAAATTACTTTCCTGAGGGTCTTTAGGCAGGATTTCATCAATTACATGCTCAAAGATCACATTAGTAATACACATTTAAAAATTTCCCACGTGAATAATTTAGAAAAAAAAAAAAAAAAAAAAAAAAAATCAAATCCCTGAGTGAGCTAGCTCTTGTCTATTTAAGCAAAGTTTTATTTAAATGATACATGATGTGGAGTAATTCAGAAATGTTTCTTCTGAGATTGTGAAGACATAAAGCAGCGGTCCTATATTCTTTCATGTACCTTTTAGTTTTCCAGTTATTTAACACCTTACAATCTTTGATTATTTGGTTATTTATTTATCAGAATTGTCTCAGATAGATAAATAGATAGAAAGATAGATAGATAGATAGATAGATAGATAGATAAATAAATAAAATCCAGTAGCACTTCCTTTCTTTGCAATTTTTCTGCCAAACGAATAGGAATATTCCAACTGTATAAGTAGCCTAAGAATTAAAATTCTTGACAGTTTTTGAAAAAAGAAAATAAAAACCTGGAACAAGTTATGAAGTACATAAGTATTGTACCAATTTCTTAGTGCAACAAATGGCATTTTGGAAAATTAAGGCAATTTTCCCAGTGTTCCTGATCCAGGGATGAAACCTGACCCTGTCATAAGCCAGCAGTTTCTTATTGCCTAGGCTAGTCACTGTATCCTGAGGCTTATCCCTCTTGGAAAGAGAGACTTAATAGAGATTATTTTAGAGGTGTCTTTCAGGAAAAACATACAAACAAATAAACAAAAACAGAAACTGAATCTATAACCATGCAGTTTAGCCATTCGCAACATTACTGAAATATGCTGAACTTAAGTAGTGTTTGTTTTAGTTGCTGTTATAAAAATGATTCAGAAGAGTATCTATACCACACCTTTTCATGTTGAAAAGATATAGCCAGTGTTCAGCTCTGTAGTCAGAAACAAGGATACTTAACCTTTTGGGCCCACTATAAATTCCATAATGAGATCTAAAATATCACAAATCCATTTCTGATGAAGGGACAATGGTCAGGAAATAAGTGTTTTTACCACAAGGGAAGAATCACTGACAGAATTTTGCCATGCATTTCTATTACTATTGTGAGATAATGAGATAAAAATTTTGGAAGACTTTTTTATTAAATCAAATTTTAAAATGATATTTCAATTTCATATAGAATTCCACAGATACTGGATTAATGTTGTCAAAGCACAATGTGTAATATCAACATTTTCCATGAAATGGAAACTCCCGTTTTGATCAGGATTTCCATGTGTTGTATGGCAGGGCCTGGAAGGTGTTCTATTTTATTTCTATATTTATTTTTAAACAAGTTTTCTTTACTGAGATGCTGAGATTCAACCAGCAGATAAGGGGGAGTTCAAGGAGGAAGAAAATATTGCTTCAAGCAAGATATTATTTGTCAGTATATGTTCAAACACAGATTCAGTGCAGTGAGCATGTGCATTTTCTCGCAGAATTCCTTGAAAAACCTTCAATTGCTGTGGGAGAAATGCATTTTTTTCCTTGAAACTAAGAGAAACAGACTGAAATATGAATGAATTTGTCTGGCATCTGATTATCAGAATGACTGGAATCTTAGTTCTCATAATGATAAAACAGGTCAAACAGCTACCACTCACACAAATACGTAATTAGTTATAATTTTTGCTGCTTGAAGAAGCAATCAATATTTTTTTTGTATATGTTAAGGAAACAAAGTGAGGGGACCTCAGCTTGTTGTTGTCATCTTTTAATGAATTGAGAGCATCCCATGTCACTTCTACACCTGTTCTCAAAGGGCTTTGGTAAAAGTTCTAATGAAATTAAACATATTTTATGTAAGCAAATCTACACTTACTCTGGAAGGCCTATTTCTTCCATCAGTTACTGGATAAATTTTCAATTTGGCATCTTGTGAAATTACAGCAAAATGTATTTCTATAATGCTCTAGAAAACAAAACAAAACAGATATATGTATCAATATATGCCTTTCTGTTCATTAAGTTAAAGTGTTGTCTACACATTATTTTCTTGTTCCTAATCTCCTAATCTTGCTAGTCTTCTTAGAGGCCCTGTTGTCTGCCTCCTTCTGATTTGCTCATCTCTTCTCACATAGAAACGCAGAAGCGTATACGCGTTCAAATGGTGTCAGAGAAAACAATCATTTTCCATTCAGAGAATGGAAACAGCTAACTGCAGCTCACTGCTTTCTGTTTTGCTGCTCATCCATATCTTTTTGCGTAAGTGTAACTTATTCAATTGATAATAAACATGACAAAACAAATACCTTCAATCAGAATGATTAATTGTGTAAATTCAAATTCATATTGTTCAGACTTAGCCCACTAATATTTCTGATAAACATGTATTAGCAATCTTCTCATTTATATACATGGAATAGCAAGTGTCTCACAACATATGTATTGAAGAAGCATCCATTAATTTCTTGAAGTTACTGTACCAGAGTAAGCGTTAGAATAATGATATTGGTCTTAAATTTATCACCATTTCCATTTTTGTCCCAGAAAAATATTTAACTGACTGACAAATGCCCATGTTAATGAGCTGCTGTTAGCTACAGTTTGTCTGACCTCCTCACTTAGTAGTCATGTACAAATACATCAGTATTTGCTAGATACTCTTCACTGAAATTGTATCTTCAAGTAATGAAACTTATGAGTAATTAACAACTTAAGTATATTAAGAATATGCAGTTTAAATCTCATGTTAAATATAAGAATTAACATTAAATATTAAACATTAAATAAAATTAGACAGCTATGATCTTGTTGGTTTAAATTTTTCCCCTTAGGGGTCTTTAAGTGGAATATTGTTCTGGGAGATTAAATGCAGTAATGCAGGGTTGTTTTGTTTTGTTTTGTTTTGTTTTGTTTTGTTGTTTTGTTTTGTTTTGTGTCCATTTGTTTGTCTTCAATCATTGTACACTAATGATAGTACCATTGGCTGTTATATGAGCAGATTCTTAATTGAGATTATAATTTAGCTTCATAATTGATATATGTGAATTTCTTCTCCGTTGTCTGGACATAATATGTGTTGTACCAAAAATATTTATCTTTCTTCATAATTACTTAGCACTGTTTTTTAAGAAATTCAATACTTTCTTAAAATTCATGTTTAAATATGTGTATATATATATGTATTATTATCTTTGGTATACAAAATAATTTTCTGATGATGGAGGTGTGGGTGCTACTGTGAGTCTAATTTCTTATTTATATAGTATCCTGTATGTGGATGCAGGTCTTTTCTTGGATGTATCATACTTATCATGATATATCATTTCTTTTCAACTTTCCTGCAGGCTGGACTGCAAGGAATTCACAAAACAGGGACTTTTCTTCTTTCAAAAAATAAAAAGGAATGCAAAAAAGAGACTGATGCATCTTACTAGATAAACAGACTAATCATTGAACAATAGAAAGAAATGCCAAAAATGACTGACAGGTTCTTTTATAAGCTAACTAGCTCTTTTCATGTATTCACTGACTGGTATGAAATACATTCAAGCCTAACTTCAAATACTTTCTTGAGTGTTTCACTGAAATCAAGAGTCTACCTGCTTTAGGTTTTGTCTACAATAAACAATATCCTTGAGAACAATTTAAATATTGGATTTCAAACCCTCTGGTAGCCGTAATAAAGATTACACCTGAGCTACATCACTTTACTTTTTAGTTCTTACCTTCGTCTGACAGCAATACTGGACAACAAGAGAAGATTTGTTTGAAAAGAGATTTACAGTCCCAAATCCCTAAAGACAGATATTGCAACTTCTGGAGCAAGGTTAGCGTTTTTCCTTCTCTTTTTCTAATTCCATCACAAAGAGATTGTGCACATCATTATAAATAAAGATGAACTAAATTCATTTGAGATGTGACTCACGGAAATGTGGAATTGCTATTTTGTTTTACCAGACTAAGGTACAGAATTGTGATGTGTCTTTTGAGGGTTACTATGATACAATACATCTTTCTACATTCAACAAATTCATATCATGGGAAATTCATTAAGAAGAAATATAATGCAGCAAACTTTGTGTCTGAGGTATTACAAAAATTCAAAGACATAAAATATCAAAGTGCCACAGTGTTTAAATTGCTTTGAATTTTCAATCAACCTTGCACATCAAATGCTTAAATTACTGTGACAAAGATTTAACTGAATAATTCTAGATAGTAATCAACAATGATAGAACTGTTAATTTTTTCACCAGCAGACAAAAGTAAATGGGTAAGACTGGGTGAATGTTGGAGAAGGAACCAAGTTGTACCTCAATGAAAAGTTAACAAGTACTGGAAGAATTAATTGAGTCTTCAAAGAAAATACTGCAGTGTCTAACAAAATGTACTGGATTATATCTGCTCTGGATTACAACAGATCCAGGTCCACCAGATAGCCAAAAATGGTTTCATCTAAACCAGAAGAAGGGAGTTGATTCTGACCATATAAAGTATTCCGGAAAAGCATAAAGGTGATGGAATACAGGCTTAAATGAAATATAGGCACAGTCTATAATAAATTGTAAGATGTTAATTCATCATGTTTTATTTTAATAGTTAGCTTAGTTACTCCTCTAATGTGAATCATGACTTCAGTTAGATTATGTGATAAACTGCCTTTGCACACACGCACAGAATAAAATAAAATTAAAAAAAAAAAAAAAAAAGAGCAAAGAAAAACAGTAGCAGGCAGATTAATTTGAATAATACCTAATCTACCATACCACAGCAGTAGACCTTGGAAAGTGATTAACCTATTAAAGTCCTATTTCTACACACACACAAGAGCACCAAGACACAGCAACAAACCCAATAAAACCCCACAAAAAGAAGTGCTTCCGAGCCCTGGCCAGGACTACTCCAAGAAAGCATCAGTCACCTAGTCTTAGTTGTGACATCTACCCCAATAGAGGCAGTTATCCACAGCACCTTTCAGATTGAGGAGGGTGTATTTCTAGGGACATGGGGTTCCATACAGGATTCAGACCAAGAACGTTTGGAGATCACACAAGATTTACACGGGGATGCTTAAAGGAGGAACTAAAGAGGGGAAATGTTAGATTTAGGTAATATGAAGAGGAACAAGTGCAGGAAAAAAATATACAGGAACAAAACTGCCTGTTTCATTTAAGTAACTGACTGGTCAGCACACTGATCTGACTACATCCTGCATCTGATCAGAATACTGTGCTGTCTTCTGATTAAACTTCATTTTTGTTTTCCTGAGAGAGGTATTCTCGCTCTCATGTAGGTATGGGTGCCTGTATGTGTGTCAGGGAGAGTTCCAAGTGCCAAAATTAGAATTAGACCAGCTGTCAGCAGCCCATGTATCTGTAATGCCAGCAACTGGTACAAATGAAGGTGTACAAGAGAACCTGTGAGATCTAGTGAAGGTCTAGTTAGTCTAGCAAGCAAATAGGTGAAGTGGCCTGTGAGTAAGAATGAGTGTGATTTTCTGTGGACAAAGTCATGGAACTGGTTATCAGAAGGACTAAGGGAGTCCCAGACAACTGCTGAAGAAACAGTGCTTCCTAGGAGTCTCTAAGAGTGAGATCTGTGTATGTATGTGCATGTGTGCTTGAGATGACCTGTACCAGCAACTGTAGTAGGGCTGCAGCACTGGGGACTCCTATATCCAAGTGCCAGCAAGTGGGAAGGCTGGCATCAAGAGGCATCAAAAGGCAACTATTGGAAAGAGGATCTGAGCTCAGTTGCAAGAAGGGATTTCCTGCTGGAAAGGACCTGTGCAGAGAAGGACCTAGGCGTCCTGGTGTATAACAAGTTGTCCATGAACCAGTGGTGTACCCTTGTAACCAAGAAGGCCAATGATATATCCTGGGCTGCATTAAAAAGAACATGGCCAGCAGGTTGGGATATATGATTCTCCCCCTCTACTCTCACCTGGTGAAGCAATATCATGAGTACTGTGTCTAGATCTGGGCATTCCAGTTAAAAAAGAAAGGGATCTTGTAGCTAGAGTATAGCAGAGAGCCACAGTGATGATTAGGGGCCTGGAGCATCTCTCTTGTGAGAAAAGGAGCAGAGGGAATGGTTTCAAGCTACGGCAGGGGAGATTCAGGCTGGACATTAGGAAGTATTACTTTTCAGAAATGGTGGTCGGGCACTGGAATGGACTGCCCACGGAGGTGGTGGAGTCACTGAGCTTGGGGGTGTTCAAGGAAAGGCTGGATGTTGTGTTGAGGGACATGGTTTAGTGGGAGCTATTGGGAATAGGCGAATGGTTGGACTGGATGGATAAATATCTGAAGTGTGAGTGTCAAATGGATGGTGTCAGGCTTTTTTCAGTAGTGTGCAGTGACAGAATAAGGAGTAACTGGTAGAAAGAAACTGCAACACAGGAAGTTCCATACAAATATGAGGAAGAACTTCTTTACTATGAGGGTGAGAGAGCACAGTAACAAACTACCCTTAGGGGTTCTGGTGTCTCCTTCTCTGGGGAAGAACCACCTTGACACTTTTGTATACAGTAGGGAACCTGCTTTGTCAGGGAGTTTGGACTTGGTGATTCCTAGATACCTTCCAACTTCTACAGTTCTGTGATTCTATGATTCTGTCATCTATGTGACTAGTCATACATGCACATACAGGCGTTTGTACATATAAATGTGTGTGTATCTGTCTACTAGGATCACCTGCTTAGTCTTTCTGTTGGTTGGGCTTGAAGGACCAGAGTTGCAACAACCTCTCCTGTCTGGCTTCTGGCAATTCTGGCAAGATAAAGGATGTAAAATCAAAGTCAGATCTATTGCAATTCACTAGAAATAAGATAACGTGTTTAAGATAGCAGGGATTGTTACTAGCAAACAAAGTTCTTGGACCTACTCTACTATTTTTATATTTGGTTAATAGCACTAGATAATGCCACTTCACCTCCCCATATGTGTATTATTCATCAAATTAAGAAGGCGATAATTACTTAATCTCTTTCTTCAATATTGTAAGATACAATTCATTTTCTAAAGTATACAAATTGTTAATACAACAGATATTAGCATGCTTGTATATAGATGAGTAAATAATAGGAAAAAGTAATAGCTATCAATTTAATTTTCCCTGCTATTCAATCAACTACGGAATTTAACATCTTATACATTCTACTAAAAATGTTCAGATCTCATTCACTCAAGTTCTCAAAAACATCCAACAGGTGCGTTTTTAGCTGATAGCTGATGATCTGGATGAAATAGGTTTTTACACCTTGCTTGCAGTGTGCCTCATTTCTGCTTCAGTGCATTGCATAGTTTTAAATCTCTTAGATTTCATCATTCTGTGTAATGTCAATTCACATTGGTTGTTCTGCATTAAACAATGTAACATGATGGGTGGTAATACGGAAAATATAATACAATATGACACATCAGGAATTCAAATGGTACTATGATTGGATAGTTGGTGTCAATTTAGATACGAAACTTCAGTTTCAAAATGAATCTGGCAGGCACTAATGTAGTGAATGTTAGAACAAATACTGTATGTGCGAAACTGTGAATTATGCAGTTCACTGCAGTGCGCTGAACAGGTGCAGAAATAGTCTGAAATATTAGGAAGGGTATTTGTAGTTGACATATGTACACATGCTTAAAGCATACTGTAAGTTTATGTTACAAAATATCCATCTTCTTATTCATCTTTTCTATAATTGTTACTCATTTGTTTCAATTCTTTTCTAAATTACTAAAAAAAATAAACGAGAACTTCCATGTCACTGCTGCGTTGATTTATACCAAGTGTAATTGGCATCACATATGTAGTCAAGTGCAAAAGGTACAGACGGTGCTAGCATCCATTTATCAGGAGTTACTAGCTTATAATATTAAGCTCCTTACTTCTTAATCATTTGACATTTCAATGAACTACCATGTAAACCTGCTCTAGATATGGGAAGTTTTGTCATAAGTGACTTAGTGTCTTTCATGGTGTCATCTTATTTAAAAAAGAACACAATCTACACAATGTATTAGTACAAAATAAGATCTAGTTACTTTTTGAGGAAAAAAAAAAATCACAGGTGTAAAAAAATTGAGAATAAACAGTACAAAATATCTTGTTCTCTAAGTATCAGACAGCTGTAAAGTGACCAGACGAGGCTGCCCAGAACCACATCCAGCATTGCCTTGAATGCCTCCAAGGAGGGAGCATCCACAATCTCCTTGGGCAACCTGTTCCAGTGTGTCACCACCCTCTGAGTGAAAAACTTCTTCCTAATATCTAACCTAAACCTCCCCTGCCTCAGTTTAAGACTATTTCCCCTTGTCCAATCACTATCCACCCTTGTAAACAGCTGTTCCTCCTCCTGTTTATATGGTCCCTTCAAGTACTGGAAGGCCACAATGAGGTCTCCCTGGAGCCTTCTCTTTTTCAAGCTAAACAAGCCCAGTTCCCTCAACCTTTCTTCATAGGAGAGGTACTCTAGTCCTCTAATCATCTTAGTGGCCTCCTCTGGACCAGCTCCAGGAGCTCCACATCCTTTCTGTACTGGGGGTCCCAGGCCAGGATGCAGTACTCCAGATGGGGCCTCACAAGAGCCAAGTAGAGGGAGACAATCACCTCTCTCTCCTTGCTGGCCACTCCTTTTTTAATGCAGCCCAGAACACAGTTGGTCTTCCAGGCTGCAAGCGCTCATTGCTGGCACATGTCCAGCTTTTTGTCCACCAGGACCCCCAAGTCTTTCTCCACAGAGTTGCTCTCGAGGAGATGTTCCCTCAGTTTGTATAAGTACATGGATTGCTCCAACCCAGGTGCAGCACACTGCACTTGGCCTTATTGAACCTCATTAGGTTTTATTGGGCCCATTTCTCCAGACTGTCCAGGTCTCTCTGAATGACTTCCCTTCCTTCCAATGTATCAACTGCAACGCTCAGCTTCGTGTCATCCGCGAACTTGCTGAGGGTGCACTTGATGCCATCATTTGTGTCATTTATGAAGATGTTGAAGGGCACTGGTCCCAAGACTGACCCCTGAGGGACACCACTTGCGACCAGCCTCCACCCTGACACAGAACCATTAATCACAACATCTTGCTTGCATCCAGCCAGTCAATTCCTAAGGACCTGTAGTTTGCCAACTACATCAGCCATCTCTTTCAAAACCCTAGAATGGATATCATCAGGCCCCGTGGACTTATACACATGCAATTTCATGACAAGGACTTGGACTTGTTCCACTCTTACAATGGGACAGTAACCACTCCCCACACCCTCATCTAGGTCCTCATGGTCCTGGAAGAAATGGGACACCTGACCACCCATGAAGACTGAGGCAAAGCACTCACTGAGTACCTCAGCTTTTTCTATGTCTGAGGAAGCTCCATTACCTTTCATCAGAGGTGGAACACTCTTCTTGGCCTGTTTCTTCGGCCTGTCTCCTCCTCCTTATGTACCTGTAGAACCCCTTCTTGTTATCTTTCACATCCCTTGCCAAAATTCAACTCCATCTGTGCCTTGGCTTTCCTAATCCTATCTCTACACACACGGATAACAGCTCTGTATTCCTTCCAGGCTACATGACCCTGCTTTCACTTTCTGTACATTTTCCTCTTTTCTCTCAGTTTAAGCTGCAGCTCCTTGAACATCCACAGTGGTCACCTGCCTCCCCAGCTCGACTTCTTCCCCTGGGGGATGGAGAGCCATTGCACTCTCAGAAGGGTATCCTTGAAGAGCTGCCAGTTCTGTTCTGTACCCGTGTCCTTAAGGACAGTTTTCAGGGGATCCCACTCAGCAGTTCCTTGAGCAGTTGGAAGTTTGGTCTCCTAAAGCACAGGGTCCTAGCTCTGCTTTTTGCCAGGCCTGTATTCTTCAAGATCACAAACTCCACCACGGCATGGTAACTACAGCCCAGGATGCCTCCAACCTTAACCTCTCTTATGTTCTCCTCTACACTGGTGAGCACCAGGTCCAGTAAGGCTTCACCTCAGGTTGGTCCATCTATTATGGTCATGAGTTATACCAGAGGAGGTTTAGGTTAGACATAAGGAAGAACTTTTTCTCTCAGAGAGTGGCCAGGCAATGGAATGGCCTACCCAGGGAGGTGGTGGAGTCACCGTCCCTGGAAGTGTTCAAGAGGCGTCTGAATGAGGAGCTGCAAGATATGGTTTAGTGTTTGTGGTAGCAATGGTAATGGGAGGATGGTTGGACTAGATGATTTTGCAGGTCATTTTCAACCTTGCGATTCCATGATTCTATGATTACCTGGACTAGGAGCTTATCCTCAACAGACTTCAGGAATCTCCTGGCTTGTCTGCCACCCACTGTACCACTACACCATCAGATACTGGGGTGGTTGAAATCCAACAATCAGGACAAGAGCCTGCGAGCATGACATCTCCTTCAGGTGAGGCAAGAAGGCCTCATCAATAGGCTCCATCTGATCAGGTGGCTTGTAGGAGACTCCAATCACTAGATGCCCTTTACTGGACTGATCCTTGATTTTAACCCACAAGCTTTTGCCCTGATTGTGATTGTTCCTCAAACACAACTAAATCCTGGATTCCCAATGCCAAGTACAGCATAAATCATCAAAAAATGGGAACCCATAAGGAACAATGGTCCAATTATTAAGTCCCGTTCTAAAATGGCAGATTTTTTTAGTAAGTTAGACAATATTATATTAACAACTATGAAAAGTATTATCAGCGTCTGCTGCAGCATAGCAGCTATTGTGCATTTCACATATAATGCCTTTCACTCCTCTGAGGAAGAACTAAAAGGGGAAAACGAGCTTTTAAAAGCTCGTGTCAGACAACTGGAGAATAAAATTACATTTCTGACAGAGCGAATTGTCCCATCGACAACTAGTATTTCTCCTCTGAAAATGAGAACTATATCATTAAATGAGGAAAAGGATCCAGATCAGCAGGATTCTTGGATCCTTGTTGAACCAAAAAATGAAAGGAAATCTAATCAGATAGGAAAGGTCTGACTAGAAGACCTGCGAACCTCAGATCCTCTAGAGATAAGGCCAATCATTACTCAAATAACAAAGGAGGTTCAGGAGAGACTGACAGGACTGTCACCTGAGGAATGCCCCCCGCTCCCTCTCCCACACCACTCTACATGTGACTGTCCTCCTGTAGACAGCCACTGAACTTATGGATCTGTTACAACAGTTTAAACAAAAACTGCAAGAGAGCATACCAGTTTGGCTTCTAAGGTTGTGGAACATGGGAGGCAGAGCGTGGTTATTAATGGGCAGTAAATTTCTACTCTCATTCATTACCGCACATCTAGCTCTCAGGCAAAGACTGTATGCAACTGTAATGCACAATGATAAAAATAATTCAGTACAGTAAATAGCTGTATGTAGAATCACGAGACCAAATAAAGTGACATTCCAATAAATATTAGTTTGTGAACTTTAATAGAAGAACTTCAAAATTACATTGGAGAACTAGATATGAAGGAGTCAGTCTACGATGATGCCTTCAGAATCCAGACCTAGTTAAGTTTTCAGCAGAGATAAGAGATCTCATCCTACAACAGGTGCCTCCCCACCAGTATGACACATTAGTGTCCACGCTGAATCCCCCATGGGCCTTTGAGTCCAATGTCCAGCAGACCTCCCAATTGGTGGCTGACCTGGGAGAAACAGAGCTCCTAAGGACTAGGTGAAATATTTGGATACTGAAAGGAGCTGAGGTCTTCCCTGTAAATAAGCTGGGAGACACACCCCACAAACATCTTAATTGGGACCCATGTAGGTATTCTGAAAAAGATGTTTAATGGTTTGATCCAGGTTGGAGTTCAGCTTGCAAAAATTGGTCACCAGCTGAATCATGTCCTCCTTCTGCTATGGAATGGAAAAAAAAAATTCCGAACACCCCAAAAAAGCAAACTACTACAAACTACACCCCAAAAAAGGAACTACTGAACAAACAATAACAAAAAAATGGAACATGGAATAGTTTGTATTTCCCAGCAGAAGGAAAAACTTGCTCAGGTGACTCAGGCTACTATGTCTGAGACACCTGAGGAAAAAGAATTGGTAAGTGTGCAACTATTTTTATGAAGAAGGGTACCAGATCCCCTGCAACTGGGACCCCCAGGCAGGACTGGAGGCCTTGTGTTGAACTGAGGATCTTGTAGTTCCAGAAGCATGTACAACGAGTAATGGAAGTGGTGGGCACAGGTGCAGAAACTTCAATTATCTATGGTTACCCAACTAAACTTAATGGAAGCAGGGCTATGATTGGTGGGTTTGGGGGACAGACCACCCCTGTAAACCAGGTGTCTATTGCCCCAGTACTGAATGAAGAAGTATTTACTGGGTATAAGCATATTATGGAGCCTGACTCTACAGACGAATGTGGGAGAGTTCAGACTTAGAGAGATGTATTGGTGTACAGGTGATATTAAGAAGCCGTGAGAAACATGAACCCATACACCTGCCAGAGCTGCACCAGGTTACTAATACAAAACAGTACAGACTCCCGAGGGGGCAAGAGGAGATCTCGAGAACAGTGCAGGAACTCAAAAAAGTGGGAACCATAAGGCCTGCACATAGCCCATATAATTCCCCCATATGGCAGGTATGAAAGTCTCACAGTACATGGAGAATGACAGTAGACTATAGAGGACTGAATAAAGTCAGACCGCCAATTTATGCAGCTGTTCCCAACATTTCTTCCCTAATTGAACATTGAATAGGGAGATAGAAACCTACCATTGTGTCCTAGACTTGGCAGATGCATTCTTCAGTATTCCAACCCATGAAGAATTGCAAGATCAGTTTTCATTTACATGAGAAGGGAGGCAGTGGACCTTTCAGATCCTGCCTCAAAGGTACTTTTGCACACCTATGTTTTGTCATAACCTAGTGGCACATGACCTGGCAAAGTGGAATAAACCAAACAATATCAAACTCTACCACTATACTGGTGATCTTGTGCTGACGTCTGACTCACTGAAGGCATTAGAAAAGGTGGTGGATTTACTGGCCACCTATTTCAGAGGAAGGGTGGGCTATGAACTAACAGAAAGTGCAAGGATTAGGCCTACCAGTGAAATTCCTGGGTGTAGCTTGGTCTGGAAAGACCAAAGTACTAGCCAGTGCCATAATAGACAAGGTTTTGGTCATTCCAGTCCCCACCACGACAAGGCAGCTGCAAGAAATTTTGCATATATTAGGATACTGGCATTCCCTTGTAACTTACATAGTGCAGATGCTGAAGCCTTGTCATGGAGTTATTCCAAGATATAAGTCCATGATAGAGGGGCCCAGGCCCCACGAAAAAAGAGAAAAAAAAGGAAAGGCTATTAATGGTTTGCCACAACCCGGACAGCCCTGGGCCGTGAGTGCTCCAGGAGAGGGGGAAGGCCAGAGAGCTAGCAGATAGTTTTAACAAAAAGAAAACACAGTGGCAACGATTAGAGGGGGAACAGTAATTTACTGAATTTAACTAAATCAAACAATATGAGAGAGACAAGAGTATCCCAAATGTGAGTCAAACCATGATAGTGTGAGGGAAAGCACGTGCTTTTCTGCGTGGTGAGCTGGGACAGCTGAGCCAGGGCCAGAGAGCAACAGAACAGGCAGACACTCGGGCCCTGTCTGGAGCTCCACCCCACTTCCTCTTCCCGCCAGGGCCTCTGGGGATGTCATTCCCCTCCCCTCCCATCAGGGTACTCAAAGTGTCCATAAAAGGCAGTAAATGGAACCAGAACATTATCTCGTTAACTCCCACTGGCCCATATGATGTTCTGATGTGGAATACTGAAAACAAAAAATCACAAAGCCACAACAAGCCTTTATACAGATTCACACACACACACAAAAAAAAAAAAAAAAAAAAAGCCAAGTGTGGGACTAAGAGAGAATGGAATAAGAGGCCTTCCAGAAAGAAAAATAGCTCTTAAACAGGCCAGGGTGTCAGGTATATTTGATCCTACCCTTTCAGATGAACTTGTATCCTTGTAACTCAGGACAGGATTAGTTGGGTGTTATGGAAGAACCAAAATTCCATTTGAACCTCAATTGGGTTGTAGTCTCAGGTTTGGCATGGAGCAGAAGAGAGGCATACTTTGATTGAAAAATGGTTATTGGCCACATACTCCACATTATAGGCTGTAGAGCCAATAACCCAAATGGCCGAGGTTGTAGTTAAAACAACCTTGCCAATTCAGGGGTAGGTAAAAGGTCACATCCACCTTATTGAAAGGTATAATGGAATTCTAAAGGCAGCTCTGAAGATAGACTTATAGTCCCTGCAGGAGTGAACAAAGAAACTCCATGAAACCCTGCAGGACTTAAATGAAAGGCTTAGAGATGGCAGACAGATTGTCCTGAAGATGCTAAAGACTGCTTGGACTTCTCTGCTTGGGATCCAAATTGTGGACACTGATAAGCAGATAAAGCCCCAACTTGGCAATGAAAATAATCTTCAGCTCCCACCCTTGAGAACCTAAGTACCCATAGAATAGATTGGCCTTGGAAGGTGTAAGTAGGACCAAAGTGCTGTGGCTTATTTACACCCTGGGGGAGATTACTGGAGGTTGAGGGATCAGTATTCCCTTTGTTAAAAGGTTCACGGCCTACAGACATAGTGGTCAATCCTCCAGTTTTCATCACTAAGGGGACCTTATGGCAAATCATGACCCCCTCTTTGGTACCCTGTACAGTTATACAGTCTCATATACCAAGCCAAAGAATATGGTACAGATGGCCTGGACAAGTGCCTGTGCAGGCCAAAGTGTTTTTTCAGGACAGGAATATGGCCTGTGTCTTGCTGTGGAGGGTGGATCTACTTCTTGTATCTTTGAAACATCTGTACCAGTCCCCTGGAGTCTCTTTGAGTCCACAGGATGACTGGGAGGAACAACATGATGTTAAGACATTTCAGTGTCACCGTGAGATCAGTGTGACATGTTGTGATGGACTTTTGAACTGTATGGAGCTGATAGAAATGGCCTGAACCTTCACTGGTCCATCGAGTACTGGCCTATGAAGAAAAAAGGACTTTAACAAGAAACAAATTTCGAGCACTTTATATTCTGTCAATCTACATTGTGACAGGCATCGCAGTGTATTGGCTCACTGTAAAGGAAAGGGCTTGCTTTTAACCTGCTTAATCATTGGTTCACTCAGAGGAAGGATGGAATACATGGGAAATGCTAGATCATGGCTTGAACCAGGGACTGTGCACCTGGTGAGAAGACTGGACTGACCCAGAGGAGATCCAGCAATGCACCTGAGTGATCAGAAGAGGTGAATTCTAGATCTATCCTTTCCTAGAACTCAAGGCAGTGGAGACAAAAGTATCTCTGAGAGACCTGGAGATCCAGAGATCTCTGCCTACCCAAGGACTGCATGGGCCTTCTTAAGGTAAGCAGATTCTTTTCCTTTTTCTGCACCTCCTGAAGTCATATCTGAGTAGACCATCCCTCAATTTACAACTCCTTAATCTTATAACTGGTCTATATGTGTATAGAAATGTATAGATGTATATAGTGATTTATTGCTCTGAAAGAAAAATTAGATTAAGTGTAAACAGAATCTAGAAAAAGATTATGTGGGAAATGAAAAGATTTTGTTTTTAAAGTGGAAGAGGCAAGACTGACTTTGGACAGGACTTCATCAGGGTCCTGCTTAACATTTCCAATGAAAAAATATGAATCTTAGAAAGTCTCTAGTGCTAGACAGAAACAGAGGGAGCATCACAAAGTCTACTTTCCTACTTGGAAAACAGGAAAAAAAGAAAAAAAAAAAAAAGAAAGAAAACAGTATGATACAGAATAAGCTAAAAAACAGGGTGCATCAGATAGGGATAACTCACTGTATCTAATAAGACATGAAAGAAGAATTAATTCCTTTTTTGTACTATGTAGTTCTAGCCATTCAAGAAATATCTTATTTGTGGTAACTGCTAACCTTCTATGTTTCTTCTTTTCCGTGAGATTAGCAACTTTTTTTTTTTTTTTTTTTTTTTTTTTTTTTTTTTTTTTTTTTTTTTCCTGAGCGTAATAGGATGGCTTTCTCAGAAGGGAAAAAAATAACTCAGATCCCCTTTAAGTGGTTCTAACAACATTTCAGAGGGGAAAAAAACAGCTGCTTCAGTGTTATTGAGGAACAGGAAAATCAGCTTTGCTTCTAGTTTCACCAGCAGTGATTTATTCCACTGCTCAATTTTTGCAGTTGCCATTGCTTTGCGGAAGTTAGAGGATCATGTAATTTTTTTGAAAAATAACATGTAATATTTCCTGGTGGATGTTATGTGCCGTCATTGTTTTGACAGGTTAGTACAATGATCTGTTATAGATGAGATCAAACAAAGTGCTAAAGATAAATGGTAGGGCACAGTGCCTGGAGACAGCAGCAGTCAGGAGCCAGCAGTCTAAAAATAGTGATGGTTGTTCAACTGTTTAGCATAACTCACTTAAAGAAGTGTATTTACAAACATGTTTTCCTCCAGTTCCCGCTTCTGACATAGTATTAAATTGTTGCCTGAGGCCTACTTCTGAGTATCTGTGGATCATAGCTGCATTAGCAGGCTACTGTAGTCTCCTGAAAATAAGAGACTTGGTAACAATTTTCTCCCTGTTTGCAGAATCAAGATTGAAGAGGGAGAATGACTGTGTGGTTTAATGCCTTTATGCTATAGTATCTTATGCTAAAAATATTTATTAACTTGGATTTGACACACATTAATTTATTAAATTACTTCTAAAGTGGCAAATTACTTCTGATGGTAGTCAAGGTATGAAAAATAAGAAAAATACTTTTTTTTTTTTTTTTTTTTTTGGTAGCTGCATTGATAGTTACAATATGAGGGTTGCACTGAAAGTAATGCTTTGTATTTATTATGTTGGCCCATAATGTCAGAGACAAGTGTTCATGGTATGGCAGTAGAGAACAAACAGTCTCAACAGTATTTCACTAAAATTGGTTGCTGTGTAACACATGCAACAGAGGAGCAGTCTGACAAAATTGCATATGACATAGAATTATGTATGATATAAAGCTGTGTCATTGAATTCCTCCATATGGAGAAAAAAAAGAAAAGGTACCTACTGGCATTCATTGGCACTTGTTGAACGTTTATGGAGATTAAATAGTGTATGTGAGTACAGTGCGTGGTGCATTAGAGTGGCAACAGTGACAGTGGGCCCCTCTGCTGGTACAGATTTTTATGAGCACTGCATGTAGGCACTTAATCATCACTGGTGAAAATGCACAGATAATGGTGATGACTACACTGAAGAAAAATGTAGATGAGAATTTGCTCTATCAAATAGCGGTTTGGGGCTCTTTGTATCTACCGTAGTTTCCATGAAAATAAATATGAGGCATAATTTTCAGAATGGTACAAATACCTTTGTATTCCTTCATATTTGTTATGGTTTAACTTGTCAGGTAGATAAACCACTCACTTTAAGTGGAAACATAACTGGGAGGGGAAGAAGTCAAAACACTTTAATAGAGCAGAAGAGGAAGGGAATAATAATATATATAAAATAATTGATGCAAAACTAAATTCTCTGCCACCATATAACTGTCCCAGACAGTTTCCAAGTAGTAGCCACTCCCCTCTGGCGAGCTTACCCAGTTTTATTGATGAGAACATGGTTTCATATGGTATGGGATATTTCTTGGCTTGTTTTGGCTCTGCTGTCCTGGTTGTTTCACCTCCTAGCTTCTTGTGCCTCCTAGCTGTACTGGAGTATGCAGCATAAGAAGCCGAAAAGTCCGTGACTTAATGCAAGCACTGCTTAACACTGACTAAAACATCAATGTTGTTTCTTCAAAATGTCATACACAACACTATACCAGGTCCTAGGAAGGAAGTTAACTCTCACTCAAAACTGGGACTACATATTAACTTCATTTAGAGCTCAGTTCTGAGTATAATGCAAGTTTGCTCAGCTGCACTAATGCTCCTTGCAAGCATTTGTACATAAACTGAGCAAAATATTTTGCCAATTGAGGCCATGGAGATATATATATATGTATATATATATATATATATATTAAGGAAAATTGTTTCTTCTTGTGGATATTATTTAATCCCATGGCTTCAATGTTGATTTGCTTTTCATGTCAAGCTTGTATGTTTTTCATTTCTTTGAAATTATATTTCTAAGTGTAGTTCAGTAAATCAAAGGTCATTGCTGTTCCCAGCAAATTAGCACTCCTCTGACTTTCAAATATCTTTTGCTGTAAGTGGGACTGATTTGTAAAAATCAGACTCTCAGTGAAAAAAAGAAACACATATTTTAGCAGAGTAAAATTACCATCCACAACTCCTTTTTTTTTTTATTATTATTTTCTTATCTCCCTGTTTCAGTGCACCAATATCCATTGACCACAAAGCTTTATGGGACCTAAGACAGTAAAAATATGTGCCCTGAAACTCGAGAAGCCATTGCATTAATGTATTTTCATATCAGTCCAGTCTTAACTCAGCTAGATTGTCTCCCTCTTTTATTGACTCCTTTGAACCACATTTAAATAATTCTATTCTTTTTACAATTCTTTACATGTAATATGATTTCTTTTTTTTTTAACTTCAAAAATGAAGTAAATTTGGACTATATACAGAAAAATACACACAGTGTACAATTGTGTGTACGATTTCACTATATTTATATGATACTAGGCAACCAGACTTAGAAGATCAACCATAAATTAAATTGCTACAAGTGTATGTCTGAACCCTCCCCTGTTTTTGGCTCTAAGCCTGCTTTCTGAGGCATTTCTTGTGATCTCTGATAGATCTGACATCTACATTTGAAAGCGTTTCTTTGGAGCTGTTTGCCTTCAGAAGAGCCTGCTCAAAATGTACGCTGGTGGAAGACCTGTCACCAAATATCTACAGCTTGGTATGTGAGATTGGGGAATGATACCATCATATTCTGTGAAAAACAGGATGCAGGTGGGCACCTCCCTGCTCCCTCTTATCTGCTGGCAAGACTCGGAAGATGGGAACAAAGGAGTTTCTGCTGAGATCCCAAAGCTGGAAGCTGTCACTCCACAGAGAGCTGGTTTGACCACTTTTGACTTATTTATAAGTTTGTATTGTTGTTGGAAGTCGCCAACATCAGCTGAACAACAACCTCCCAACAACCCATTACTACCGAAAATCAACATCTATACTATGAGGAACAGCTGGAATCCATGTTGGTGACTATCTCTCAATTCCTACAAAGACTCCTTGCTTTTATTTCCTATCTTTTCTATCACCCACCTTCCCTTCCCCATCTCCCTAAATGACCAGGATTTGTAATCTACTGTTTGGGCTAACATTTGACCCTTTATGTCTTAATCTGTCTGTCAGGTATACATCCATTGAAAGAATCTCCTCTCCTTTCTCTAAGTTGGAGCTAGACAATGTAATGAAGCATTTTCATGGTACTGGATTTGCCTTTAATTTCAAACAGCTAATTACAAATATTGTTTGTTCTGTTCCCAAGAAAATAACAGAATGGAGCAGAAAAGAGCAGCTCAGTTGAAAGAGATCTACAGAAGTCATCCAGTCCAACTGAATGCACTCTTCATGGCTAACTAAAACATAAGCATATTATAAAGAACATTATCCAAGCGACTTTTGAACGTTGATAGGCATGGGACAACAACCAACCAGCTGTCTAGGAAGCTCATTTCAGTGTTTGTCCACCTTCATGTAAACATATTTTTTTCCTATTATATAGTCTGAAAGTCCCCTGGGGCAACTTTGTCTTTTGATTGTGTCCTATCACTGGTTACCAGGACATTTATCTCTTCACTTCCCCTCCAAAGAAATTCATAAAGATCAAAGAGGTTTCTTTTTAGCCTCCTTTTCTCTAAACTCGACAAGCTATCTACGTATATCGATTCTTCTTATAGCATATGCCTTCCAGGTCTTTTAACAGCTCTCTGTCCTCCTTTGCATGCATTCAATTGTCATAACATAAGTTTTATTTTGTGGAACCCAGAACTGTGCATGATATCTTAGGTGAGACCACACAGATGCTAAATACAGTAGAGGAGAATGATCTCTTGTGATATGTTGTCTGTAGTGTGTTTAACGCACATCAAAATGCAGTTCACATTCATGGCTGCCAGAGCTCACTGCTGATTCTTGTTGAATCAATCAGCTCCCAGACCACTTTCTGTGGAGCTATTGTTTATGTACTCATCTCCTAACCTATATCTATGTCCAGCATTATTCAATTCCAGGTGCAGAACCCAAAATTTACCTTCATTGAATTTCATGCCACTCCTGAATGATCAATACTGAAATGTACCTACATCCCTCCAGAGAGGCAACAACACCTCCCCGTTCAGTGTTATCAGTCAAATTGCTCTTTATTTTATTCAAATTTAAGGGTGGAATTCTGTCCTACTTTTGGCTGAAATAAAGTTAACTTTCTTCCTAGTAGCAGGTAAAGTACTCTGTTTGGGAAGAAACATAGTAGAGAAACATAATACTGATAAGAAACATAATACTGATGTTTTAGTTGGTGCCGAACAGTGTTTACATTAAGTCAACTTTTCATAGTACTGTGCCAGCAAGAAGGCTGAGTTCGTATGAGGAGCTGGGAGGGAAAACAACCAGGTCAGCTAAGCCAAACTGACAAAGGAATATTCCCTACCATATCACATCATCAGGAGAGGTCAGCCAGGACTTCTGCCACTGCTCGAGAACTGACTGGGCATTGGTCAGCTGATGGTGAGCAATTGCATATGTGTCACCCGTGTTGTTTACTCTTACCCTCTACCCTTTCCATCCCTCCATTTTTCTCTTAAACTGTACTCTTGACTCATGAATTCTCTTATCTTTTTGTCTTATTTATTTATTTATTTATTTATTTATTTATTTATTTATTTTAATTCTCTCTCCCTTCTCTGTGGGAAAGGGAGAGAGGTGATTTAACAGCTGTATGTTGCTCAGCTGTCTGCTGGGTTAAACCATCTGACTGCTTAGCCAAGAATGCTACTCTACCATGGTTTCATAAGACGATACTTTGTGAACCATGATTGTCTTACACAGCTGGCAGTTATTTGATAAATTGAGGTGATATGAAAAAGATTAAAGTAAATTATGTTTTAATCCATCCTTCCAAAAGAGAAAAAATTGTCCTCCTTTTCATTGTCAAATGTTTAAATTTTGTACATTAATTCACCTCATCTTTAGTTATGTATAAATCTTGATATTCAATTTTCTCATCTAATCTGACTACTATTCCTACTGTTTTGTTGTTGCATTCTTTCAACAACCTAATTCCTCAATATGTTATCTTAGGTTAATAAAAAAATAGTAAATTAATAAAGCTATTTTCAATTGTGAATTGTTATATTTCAGAAATTAAAACTGTAATTGTGCTAACTACAAGGGACCTATACTACTGAGTAAGACATTCTGGAATCAAAGATCTGCTCAAGTCAAACTGCAAGCACTAGATGCTATATAAGCACCGTTTTATTAGACAAACAGTTTTAGTGTCCAGTCAAAGAAAGTTCAGAGGGTGTTCTGACCATTAAAGGACGAATATTAATTTATTTGTTGGTCTAGCAAGATAGCTTCCAATAGGTGCAATAGTGATAAAAATAGCAATTAAACAGTTCTTGATATGATAGCTATATCATATAAGATTACAAAGTCATTATATATATCTTGACTTGTTTCTTTCTTAAAAAGAATTGAAAACTCTCATACATCCAGCATTTTATTATTAAAAGACAAACAAATAAAAATAATAATTTCTGTTACAGAACCAAGTAATTTGCAAAGGTACCAGCTTTTTTTTTTTTTTTTTTTTTTTTTTTAATACAAGGACCTTGAAGCTGTTGTTGCTGTTTAATTGCCCAGATTTAGTGATTAGGGCTTTTGTCTTGTTAGTTTTTCCCATCCAGCATTTATCCTTCAGATAACTTAGCTCTTTTGTTTTACACTCCATCCAGTCTTCATCTGTGTTTGAACATCACTCATGTACTCCATTACCTGTAGGAATACTGTGTCTGCCTCTGAAAAAAAGTTGTCTGGAAATTTAGGTTACTAGCATACATTTGACATTGTGTACCATAGTACCCATCCAATACATCCTAAAAAATTCTATAGCCTAAGCCTTTATAATACAAATTCCTTTGAAATAGAAATGAGAGAAGCATAACTTACTCATTTATTTACAAAAAAAAGATGATCCACCTGGGAGTTTATCTGTACAAGATTTTATGAGCATATTGGAGATTTTTTTTTCTGAAATTTGTTTCATTTTTTATAGAAGTATATAAAATAAAAGAAAATTAAGTTTGTTAATATTAATCTTATAGCAAGTAAAATAACATTTTCTTTTAAGTGCTTCTCCTATATTGAGGCAGCATTTTTTTCAGCTTAGTTTCTTTTGAAATCAAATATATGAAGAGGTAAAATGATATGACAGTTATCACATGGAAACTACTGAACCAGAAATTACTATTAATGAAAAAATGTTTATTAATGAAAAAATGTCTATCTCTTTTGTGTGGGGCTGAATTATCTGAAGTACTGTCTCTCATTATCAGACTGCCAGTGGACACACTCCAAGGTCATGAACCCGTTCCACTACATGGCACTATTCAGCTGCTACTCAATACAATTGATAATAGAATAAATATGTTTGAACTTTCTTACAGTTATTTTCAGATCAAACAATTATAACAACTAAATCCAGGGAGGAAAATCTTTTTTTCTTTTCTTTACTAAGTGTCTCTAATGGGAGTACATACTATCTTGTTTTGAGTGAGTGCATCATTGACCAAAATCAAATGTGCTTGTTAAATGACATCTATGTGTGGGTCAGGAAAAGAGAAAATTAGGTCTTATATATTCTCTTCACCATTAAAACTATGACAGTGCCTTATAAAGGATTTTTTTTAAATCTTACATGTTGCTAAAAAATATAATAATTTCGGTATGGTTAAGTAAATAAAGCACTTTTCTTCCTTATGTCACTTGTAAATTTTTAACATGTTGCCATCTGTATTAAAGATACAACGACTCCATGAAATAAAAAAAAAATAAACAATAAAAAAAAAGGTCACAGAATATAATTTCAATTATATTGTAATTCCTGTTTTGTTTTTTTTTTTTCCCCCTCTTTTTTTGTCACATGGTTTCAGATAGATAGAAAATTTAACAAGTAGTTCTGTCCAGGCATTTATACAGACTGGAAGGAGTAGTCTTTGAGAGTATCACAGAATCACAGAATGGCCAGGATTGGAAGGAACCTCAAGGATTATGAATCTCCAGCCCCCCTGCCACAGGCAGGGCCACCAACCTCCACATATAATATGAGACCAGGCTGCCCAGGGCCCCATCCAATCTGGCTTTGAACACCTCCAGGGACGGGGCATCCACAACCTCTCTGAGCAGCCTGTTCCAGCACCTCACCACTCTCTCTGTAAATCCCCTGACATCCAACCTAAATCTTCCCTCCCTCAACTTAAAACCATTTCTCCTTGTCCTGTAGTTATCTACCCTTTCAAAGAGTTGAGAGTAGCCCTGCAGAGAAGGACCTGGGGGTCTTGATGGATGAAAAACTTCACCTGAGCCAGCAGTGAGCTTTTATAGCTTGGAAAGCAAATGGTATCCCGGGCTCCATCAGAAGAGGGGTGGCCAGCAGAGACAGGGAAGTGATTGCCCCTTTCTACTCTGCCCTTGTGAGGCCCCATCTGGAGTACTGTGTCCAAGTCTGGGGCCCCCAGTGCAAGAAAGACAGGGAGCTGTTGGAGAGGGTCCAGAGGAGGGCCACAAAGGTAATCAGGGGACTGGAGTATCTCCCCTATGAAGACAGGCTGAGGGAGCTGGGCTTGTTCAGCCTGGAGAAATGAAGGCTGCACTATGACCTCATTGCAGTCTTTCAGAACCTAAAGGGAGCCTATAACCTGGAGGGGAGTCAACTCTTTGAAAGGGTTGATAATAGCAGGACATGGGGGAATGGTTTTAAGTTGAGGGAGGGAAGATTTAGGTTGGATGTCAGGGGTAAGTTCTTTACAGAGAGAGTGATGAGAAGCTGGAACAGGCTGCCCATAGAGGTTGTGGATGCCCCGTCCCTGGAGGTGTTCAAGGCCAGGTTGGATGAGGCCTTGGGCAACCTGGTCTAATATTATATTTAGAGGTTGGTGGCCCTGCCTATAGCAGGGAGGTTGAAGATTCACAATCCTTGAGGTTCCTTCCAACCTGGGCCATTCTGTGATTCTGTGACATGCAAATGATTGATCTGGTTGATCTGTCCTCATTTTTTGAGTCTTATTTCAAGTTCCATGCTTTCAATTTAAATCGTTAATCTACTACATAATTTGTGGTGATTTGAGAGCTGGGATAAATTAGCTAATAATAAAAGCACATTCTGAATATTCTCTATTTATTTGCCATAAAACTATCTCTACACAATTTGCAGAGAAGAGGAAAAAAACATGGTTCCCCCCCCCCCTGCCGCCCTTCCGGAATTCAGTTTGGACGTAGCTTCACGTTTGACATAATCACTGGAGATGTCATATATCCAAACTTTTAAATAGGTGAAAAATTCAGGTCTGGTTCTCTTAAACTCAGTGAAATTACGTGTTGAGAATAAAATTTAGTTCTTCCATTAAAACCTCTGAAAAGGCAAAAATGCTGATCTAGTATAATATTCCGAATATTAAAACCATTTTATTTTAGTCAAGATACTAAAATTGACACTATTGCACATTTGAAATGAACAAATTCTGAAAAATTAAATAGCAAAATGAAAATCAGTTCTCCCCCAAGAATTTGATTATATTCCTAATAATTCAAACAATTTAGACCCTCACTTAAGACCTTCTGGACTAAACAAAATTACTTGTCTGTGAATAAAGTAGTGCACATTGTTTATCAGATCCTTTCATCTGAATTCTTTTTGCTCAAGATTAATTACTACAGTCCTTCTCATAGCAAACAAAATATATTTGGTGAGGGTAATACAAGTAACAGCAAAAAATTCATACCTCTTATTCCTGAATGACTGCACTTGCTTTCTCAAGCGTTGCTTAATTTACATTTCAAAAAGTGATCTTGAAAGATAGGAAAAAAATAAAAATAACTTCTATAAGATTGTAAAATTACTTGTCAGTTATTATTGTGTTAACTGAGGGGTAAACACAAGTTTAATGGCAATTAAAGAGAGACTGTCAACTCTTTCCCGATCTAGCATTCATTTTTAACGATTATTCAAACAGAATGCAGTATTATATATAAAACATTTAGCCAATGAAATTTAGTCTATAAAATTTTGTCAGACACAAAATCTGAGGTTTTTATCTTACATAATTTTCATCATGATCTCTGTGACATCTGTTCCTGAGGTCACATTTTCAATTACAAATTTATTTCATGATAAAATTAGTCGTATATAGGAATTGTTACATTCTCTTAGCAGATTGTTCAAATAACATACTCCTAGTAAACATTTATTTTAGAGTTAAATAATTTTACCCAGCATGTCTGAATCTTCTAATAAAGTACATTATGCAGATTCAGGAGTCTACCTCCAACCAGGACTGCACTGCTCCACAAAGGAAAAAGGAATGAGTTCTCTAATTTATTTGGCTACAAAGGAGAGCAAGCTACAAAGAGAATTTTCTTGAAGCTTTAAAATGGCAACAACAACAAAAAAGATTATTGATTGTTCTAGAAAACATAGCATATCATGCTTAAAAATATTAACTTAGTTTTCTCTAAGTCATTAAAATAATGTAACCAGAAGTTCATGCACAATTTAATCCCAAATATTTATTACAGAAGCTTTACTTATTACATTATCACCTTATGTAATCTTATCATAAAATGACTTAGGAAACACATTGAGACCCTTTAATGGATGATGACATGAAATATAGTTATGAAGTAATATGCATATTTTCTAAAATAGTGTATGTACCTGCTAATACTTAATGTATGACTTTAAGTTATGAGGTGCACGATAGAGAGCCATATAATTTGATAAAGAATTATGTATACAAATCTGCACATACAGTGTAAGTAATTTCCCTAAAGAGACCGGTAACATGCCACGAACCTCGATAACTCAGTTTGAATGATTTGTTAATGTCACAAGTAGCCCCAAATGGAATTACAGTTTATTTTCTGTACACTACAAGTGTATACAATTTTTATAAAGTGATGTAAAAGAAATCATTTTTTCTGATCAACATTAACAGTTAAAAAATAAATGAAAGCAATATTTTCTCCTTGTCTTTTACTCAAACTTCTCTCCTATTTCTTCTCCACTTGATTTCCATTATTTTTTCATTTTACTATTTCTTCTACTTCTTTTTCCCCTGTCCTCTATATTTCTCAATCTTTTCTTGCAAATAATATTTTAAGTCAAATCCACTTATTGCTATAAATTTCCCTGGGGAAGACTGTGAATCAATAGCAGATTAATGTTATTCAGAATGTTCAACAAGCTACTAATGAACTAACTGAACACTCACAAAAAAAGAGACATTCTTTTGCAGCATCAAATGTATACAAAAATATTGCCTAGGGACATAACTGAGATCCCTTCCCCTCCAACCTCCCGTGCAAAAAAAAAAAGACTTGAGTCACTCTCTGTGGTATTCCTTCCCTTTCCATCAATTATTTCTTATATGAAGCCTTAAGAATGAGAACAGATTTTTCTTTTTCTCTCTGTTTCCCAATTTAATTCTTTCTCTAAAATAAAACCAGCCACAAGTTTGATAGTGGAATATGCTCTGAATTCACTCTAAACAGGCTAGTATTCTTCTTTTGATTAACAATAACTAGAAACATTAAGCTAGTACTTAATTTTTCTAACACCTTGTGTTTCTAGACACCTCTAATGTTTCTAGACACCTTAAGCTAGTACTCAATATTTGATGGCTTTATTTATGGTAGTACACTACAGTATTCGAAATGGAATGTTTTTTACTATTGAAATATTTTTGCTCCCAATACTTTTTATCGTTTAAATTTAAATAATTTCTTCAAAAGTGGAAACGTGTGGGGAAAAAAGCAAAAACAAACAAACAAACAAACAAAAAAACCAAACAAACAAAAAACAACAACAAAAAAAAACACCCAAACCATAAAATGCAGAACATTGCATCTGAGCTATCAGAGCTTTCAGATCATCAAGTTCACCTGGCCTCACAAATCCAGTACCTTCAATTGCTACTCATAGGGCATATTCTCCAAGCCCTTCACAAGCCTTGTTGCCCTTCTTTGGACCTGCTCCAGCATCTTAATGTCGGTGCTCAGTCAGCCTAGAGAGCTCTCACAGTTTCTTGTAGCATCAGAATAGTTCTCCAAATAGTTCTAATTTATTGTGTTCAACATATGTCTTATATACCATTCACTTACAAGCAGGAAAATCCTGTCCCTCTAATCAATTAATTGGTCTATCTTCTCCCCAAAAATGGTGATAAAGTATGAAAGGTTTCTTAAGTGTGATAAAATTAACAATGCATACAGAAAGACCCTCTGTTTACCCTTAGATACAGACAGCTGCCATTTGCTCTCTGTCTCACACCCCAGACTCCCAAGGTTTCACAAGTCTATCAAGGACTTTGCTAAACATTTTGGTGACTCGCTCACAGTTACATCTTTCCCCACACCTTAATGTCCTTTCTGTATTGAGGTGCTAAAAACTGAACACAGTACTCGAGATGAAACCTCACCAATTCCGAGTACAGGGGCAGGATGACTTCCCTAGTCCTGCTCACCACACCATTCCTGATACAAGCCAGAACACAATTGGCCTTCTTGGCTTGAGCCACTGCTGGCTCATATTCAGCTGACTGTCCATCAGTACACCAAGGTCCCTTTCCATCAGGCAGCTTTCCAGTCACTCCTCCCCAAGCCTGTGGAGTTGCCTGGGGTTGTTGTGACCTAAATGCAGGACCCAACATTTGGCCCTATTGAAACACATACACTTAGCCTTGGCCGATCGATCAAGTTTATTCAAATCCCTCTGCAGTGTCTTTCTCCCCTCTGGCAGATCAATACACCATTCCAAAATAATAAGAAAGCGTGGACATTTTTAAACTTAATTTTCTCAATTTATCAAAGAATTAATATTTAAATGACAAAGTTTTAGAGCAAAACCAGCTCCTTAAAGTATGTTCTATAATAAGGAGAATAATAATATTTATTTATTTGTTACATCCCTCTAGGCTAAAGTCTGGCAAATTTCAGGAGCCATGTGTTGTTTTCTTTTGTTTTTGAAAGAAAACTTTTTTTCTTTTTTGAAAGCTGTGTGTTTTTTTCAAGTAGCATAACAACACAGTTCAGTCACAAAAATTATGGTTTTCTTGTGTTTACCTATTCTTTTATATTAAAAGTCTTTTTAATGTAGTGAAACACATTTTTCCATTCATTTTAGTTACTTACATTATGAACAGGTACATTCTCTGTTTTTATTCAGGTAGCTAATATTTGTGGGTCTAAATGCATACAGGAGAATGGGAGGTATATATTTGACGTCACTGAAACATCTGTTTGATTGTTCCAACAAACTTAGTTAAATGGCTGTTTTTCCCATGAAGGAAGTTGTAGGCACAAGCTACTCATCCACAAGAGACGAAAAGGAGGAAAAGACTTCAGGAAAGAAAAAGTGTTTGAAAGCTTTTCTTTCTGCAGGCTGAAAAGTTGAAAAATCAGCAATGAAAGCATACTCTCATATTTACTTTTCTTGTTAGACTTATTCAAGCTGGTGGGTAAAAAGTAGAATAATTTAAAGACCTGAAAATAAAATCCAAGAGCTCTTTTTTTTTTTTTTTTTTTTTTTTTTTAAGAAATTCACCAGAGAGTATCTCCTTCAAAATTCAATTCATCTTCTTGAGCGCTGGTGTTTGCTTTGGGAGCTCTACATTATTGAATGGTATAGAATATGTTTGAGGGTATATAACTCCCTGTCTCCCTTGTGTCTGAAGAGTCTATACATGAACTATTCTACCTAAAGGCACATACAACATTCACCTCAACTTGTCTTCTAAGTGAATGTCAGAGTAGGAGAATATGATTCAGGGAAACACAGACAAAATAACATCCAGTATTTTTGTAACTTGCTATCTTTTATGGTTTGTTTTGTTTTTGTTTGCTTTTTTTTTTTTTTTTTTTTTTTTCCCGTACAGTTCTAGATGATATCATCTTGAAGAAAAAAAAACTAAGACCTCAGAACACAAAATATTTTTAAGCCAGAATTCAGGTAATATCCTGAGCAAGGAGGAAAAAGATCATTTGCAGAGGATTTAGTTTAATCTGTATACAGTTTTATTAATTCACTCTAGTTTGGAAAATATCTGAAATTATTCTGCAAAACGTAAGTCAGTATTTCTTCTGAAATCAGTTCCATGCAGAAAGGTGTTTTTTTCTCCATTGCTAGTATTTGGTCTATGACTCAAATTTCTCCATTCTCCCTAGAGTGGAAATCAAAGAAATAGATTATTTTTCTCTCCTTAATCCCAGTTTTCAATATATAGGCTTAATGATCTGTAGAAGCAATTGGATGTCCCACCAACATATTCAATTCTTCAGTGAAAATTCATCTCATCAAAGGAAGTGAATGAAGTGATCCTCCCACTGTACTTAGCATTGCTTCAGCTTCGCTTGAACACTGTGCATTTATGGGATCTACATTATGCAAAGAATATTCATATAACAATATACTTGATTGGATACAGGGAAGAATAAAAAAGCTAGTAAAGCTGCTAGAAGACATGCTCTTTGAGGAGATGCTAAGAACACTTGGATTGTTTAATCAGGAGAAAAGAAGACTAAGATGTGACTGTTTTGTTCTCTAAAACTTGCAGAATAAGGGAAGTGGAGGGGGAAGTGCCAGTCTTTTCTCCCTGATAACCAATGACAGGACAAGTGTGAATGGCACAAAGCTGCACCAGGGCAGGTTCAGACTAGATAATAGGAAAAAAAATTCTTAGCTGTGAAGATGCTGAACTGAGCAGGCTTACTGGAGATATGGTTGATGCCCTGTGCCTGTGAATATTAAAGAATAATTTGTATAAAGACATCAGGCAGTTAAACTAGATGATTCTGGTAGGTCCCTTATAACTGAGCTATACTATTCAACTTCTCTCATCCTGTCTCCTTTCTTCTCCTCTCCTCACCTTGCCTCACCTCGCCTCTTGCATTCTCTTCCATTATATTTTAATCATTTCAAATATTTTGAAAAATAACTCACAAAGCATCTAAAATGTTAAAACAAGGCATTCAAATCAACAAATGTTAAAAAAAAAGTTAACATAAATATCTTTATATGTGTGTGTATGCACATATAAATATTACATGATGATCAAAATATCTTTAAAGTTAACATAAAGAATGTCATCAAATTAGGTAACTTCAAAGAAAGAGCAGAATCTGTTCTTTTTAAAATTTTGTTATTCTTTTTCTTCTTAAGATACTGGTGTGTAATTTGACAGAATTTAAGTTACCTGGAAATATGGTCAAATTTAATTAAATGTTTTTTTATCTATTATTTCTATGATACTATTCTTCTGTCAGGAAAAAGTATCTTGCATTATCTTGCATTCAATTCAAAGCTTTCAAAAATTGCTTTTTAATGAATTTCAATGTTTCCTTTCATTTGTACATATATTGTTATACATTAAAGCCAACATAAAATTAATATACTCAATATACTAGGAAATATAAACTTAGAAACTCCTGATCTACCCAATACAGATAGAGAAGGTGAAAGAAATCACTATGCCTAAAGCACTTCACAAAGTGAATCAGTTTTCTCAAATCCCCAAGTAGACTAGCATAGTTACTATGTCTAACTAGAAAATTGATATTATGCAAAGATGAAAAGAGGGTTTGATTGGCAGAAACAGTTTATACAGATTCTAAAATGTCCTCAAGAAACAAAGACTAATGCGCAGAATTTTTTTCCAAGGCTGCCTTTCCCAGATCTTGGCAGAGGAAGAGAAAACCATAAAGGAACCAATATCCTAACTGCAATTTTAAACATGGAGTCACAGTTTTGACACTGTACAGGTTTCCTGAGATGTGATGGATGCCCTTTCCCTTGTGACATTCAAGGTCAGGCTAGACTAGGCCCTGAGCAACCTAATCAAGTTGTAGATATCTCTATTCAGTGCAAGGAAATTGGACTAGATGATCTTTAAGGGTTCCTTCCAACTCAAACTATTCTATGATTCTATGATAATCATACACACATTAGTGTTACACAGTACTTCATTTGGAGATTCATTAGCTGTTATGCAATATGTATAATAACCTTATCTTTAACCTTATATATTGCTCTAAATGCCTACACACTTTTGGATCTAGTCAATCTCGCAGAATGGGTTCATGGTAAGAAACTGTGAGAGAAGCAAATATAGGAATCAAAAAGCAGAGACTGGATCAATTAAGCAGTGTCAGCTGTAGAAGAAAATTGGCTGTGAGACCACCTAAGGAACTTGAATTTGCAGAAGTCCACAAGAATTGATGAGATTCACCCAGCTGTCCTGAGGGAAGTGATGAATTATGTCACTAAGCCACTATTCATCTTATCTAAAAAGTCCTGGCAGTTCAGTGAAGTTCTCAGTAACTCGAAGAGGGGAAATTTAACTTCCATTTTTAAAAAGGCATAAAGACACAGGGAGCCACAGGCCAGACAATTGCATCTTTGTGCCTAGCCAAATTGTGGAATAAATACTTCTGGAGACTATGTTAAAATGTGTGGAAAACAAAGAGGTGATTGATGAGTGCCAACATAGCTTCACTAATGTCGAATCATACCTAACAAATTTGGTGGCCTTATAGAATGGGATATACAATGTAGTCAGATAAGACAAGATACACTAGCATAATCTAGATAGACTTTTGCAAAGCATTTTAATGATGTTTCACACAAAATCTGTACAAAAAGAAGATGCATGGATTTGACTGATGGATAAGAATTTGGCTTGATGGTTGTGATGAACAGCAAAATGTCCAGATGGAAACAAGTAAGAAGTGGTGTATCTCAATGATTAGTAATGTATTTGTCAGCAATGTGGATGGCAGGGTTGAGTGTACACTCAGCAGGCTTACATGGCAAGAATTTGCACTGAAAAAGGCTGAAGTATGTTTTAAAATATTGGATAGACACTTAGATATGTAAAATGTTATCTACTCTGATGATTTCACTACATTTATCAATTATCATTCTTCTATGTTCTACAATCAGAAAGTATTTGTAGCTGGGAGATCCAAGGATATTTGGCCAGACCTTTTCGTAAGTAAAACCAGTATTTTTTTACAAGATCTAATAGTATGTCTGGAAATAAGCAAATAAAATTTATTGCATGATCTTCTTCAAGACTATGCAAGTATGTTTCCTTCCTAAAATGTATAAGGAAATAATAACCTTTCTATACAATCTTTGTTCTAAGGCATAGAATCAAAGAATCGTAGAATGATTTGTATTGGAAGGGATCTTTAAGATCACCTAGTTCCAACCCCCACCCTATAGACAGGGACACATTTCTTTAGACCAGGTTGCTCAAAGCCCCATCCAGCCTGGCCTTGAATACTTTCAGGGAGTGGGTATCTTCAACCTTGCTGGGTAACCTGTTTCAGTGTCTCACCACCCCCACAGGAAAAAATTTCTTCCAAATATTTAGTCTAAATCTACCCTCTTCCAGTTTAAAACCACTTCCTCTCATCCTGTCGCTACCTCTGCCTATAAAAAGTCCCTCCCCAGCTTTCCTGTAGGCCCCCTTCAGATACCAGAAGGTCTCTATAAGATTACCTCAGAGCCTTGTCTTCTCCAAGCTGAAGAGATCCAGCTCTCTCAGCTTGTCCTCACAGAGGAGGTGCTCCAGCTCTTCAGTCATCTTGTGGCCTTCCTCTGGACCTGCTCCAATGACTCCATGCCCTTCTTGTGTTGAGAGACCCCAGAACTGTACACAATACTCAAGGGGTCTCAAGAGACCAGAGACGTGTTAACATGCTGCATATTAAAATCATTTAGCTACCTTGAAAACTTAATGAGCACTTATTCTGTGTATAAAACTATGTTATGTCTGAAACAGACTGAGCTCACTTACTGCTAATAAAGCAATTTATTCTATTCAGTCTTGTTGCTATCAGTTGCCCTGTCATATTATCTTGGACTTTTCTTTGAGTATCACTCAGTTTCATTATAAGGAATTCAGCTTTCTGTGCATTTTTGCTGCTGTTGTTTCTTTTGTTTGCAAGTTTTTAAACTGAATTTGTTAAGGCTTTTGGTATAAGTCCAGAATTTGAACTGATTTCTCATTCAAAAATGTGGATTTCTATCTTTCAAAATGAATTTAATAGTGAATCCTAAGAGAATATAAACTTATAATGAATATATCTTTAAACTTTTCTATTTTCTGTATTGGAAACATTTTATTAAGATAATCTATTATATATATATATTATATATTATATGTATATATATATATATAAGATCTATAATAAATTTTAAATATAGGATTACTGAAGATTAATTTTTGTTTTGTTATTTTTGCTCACTTTTTTGTCCTTTTTGTTTTGTTTTGTTTGGTTAGGTTTTCTTCTCTTTTTTTTTTTTTTCTCCCTGTGTTTGCTTTGATTGCTGCAGAATTCACAGCGCAATATTACATAGACGTGTTAAATCTCAGTTGATATTTCTGAAACACCTGAGGACGAATTCAAATGTGAATGCAACACTGGACACCAGATGCATAATTTAGCAATCAGATTTGTATTTATTGCAACATAACCTTGAAATCTGATTGCAAAAGTTGTTATGTTTTGTACATATTCTAATACATAGCATTAGATTACTATATGGATTTTACATTGAAATTCATGTAATCATTTTCCAATATTTTTAATC
The DNA here is from genome assembly GCF_019238085.1 of Lagopus leucura. NCBI lineage: Eukaryota > Metazoa > Chordata > Aves > Galliformes > Phasianidae > Lagopus > Lagopus leucura. Next base: position 19,763,994 of record NW_024962262.1, read on the forward strand.
ATGTCTATTCATGACAATTCACTACTGTTTTTATTATGGTCAAAAATCAAATCATAAGCATTTGTATATTTTAAGTTATGAATCACAGTGGATTTTTTTTCCCCTTAGTGGACTTAATTCCAGCATTTGCTGTCAGATAATATTATCCGGAGTTATCCTTAACATAGGTGGATGTATTTTCCTTGAAGTTTTCTTTTTGAGCACAGTTTAAACATTCATGTATAGATTCTGTCTTTGTTTTATTTTCCTTATTTCACCTGAAGAAATATTGTCATGGTTTTATGATTTTTGGTTATCAGTATTCCACATCATAACACCATGTAGTGCACTGGGAGTTTAACTGTTAATACTCAAGTTCCGGGTACCTGTCTGGAAGAGAAGAAGAACTACATTCCCCAGGCGACTTTGCGGTCAGAGAGGAGATATAACTCCTGGCAAGGTCACCTGATGCACTCTTCTTCATCTGCTCTTTTTCGTCTCCCTGCTGCTCAACTGGACTGCACATCTCACCTCAGCGTTGTGGTGAGGCCTATCCACCTTTCGGATATTCTCTCTCTCATTATATTTGATTTATTAGTTTCAATTCTAATTATATTGTATTACGGTATGTTATCTTGCATTTCAATACTGTATTTAGTAAATTAATTTGTTTCTCCTCAGATCGTTGCCAGTGTTTTTAATTATTTTGTGGTCCCCTGTTTCCTTTTTTCCAGAGGTGCGGATTCTGTGAAATCCCTCTGCCCCCCTAGTCACGGAACTGGGACAAACCAGCCCATAAGCCATTGACAAATATCCACAAGATGCACTTGACTATAGGATTTCAAAGAGCAACTTGTATTGAATCTTATTTAAATTAAACTTAAACTATGATTCACAAAAAATACACAGGGGCAGAGCTGATTCCAAAGTCTTGAACTACAAACTCAAAATCTAACTTACTTGACATTCAGTAGCTTACTTGTATGTCAACAGATGGTTTCAAACTGTTACAGAGGTTGAATTTCTTTGACATTTGAAGCACTGTGGTCTTTAACATCTGCTATCCCCTGATATGTGCTTGACAGCTCATTTCAGAACAGGATACACAAAATCATATAGGATTTTTTTTCTAGTCTCTACATCTGGGAATAATCTGCCCCACAATGTGTTATACCTTACAAAGTGTTTTCCACTGTCATATTTTTTCCTTTTTTTTTTTTTTTCCCCTACTGATTAAGCATCTTCTAACATTTACAGTTAAAAGTCTAATCTGTTATAGAAAAAAATATATATTTATTTTCACAATGTCTTGTTCTTTTCCAGTGTTCAAAAACAGTTAATAAATACAGATTTTCTTGGACATAACTCAGTTATTGTGAGCAAATTATTACAGCAATAATTTTGATGGAAGTAAATAATTCTGACAAAAAATAATGTTAAGATACCAGTTATTGAACCGTGGTTTTAATTCTGTCTTATTGCTGTAATTTATTTTTCTTCTCCTTTTCACTAAACAAGAGGGTGGATCCAACTAATTTAAAATAGGAGATAATTTTTTAGAACAGTATTATGTATTCAAGGCTCAGCGCAAGAAACTTATGCCAGTTATGATGCCTTCAAATTCTCTAGAGAATATTACTATGTGGTTGCCTTGACGAGATCTAAGACAGTTCTGCCATTTCCTCACTTGTCTTCACTTAATGATCATTGTGAAAATTCCCAGCAAGGAATGAATGATTTTTATTTTTTCTTGCCAGTCAGTGAACTGCTTCAACTCAATACAGAGATTGCATCAGCACTGAAGGTATAACAAGAGAGATAGAGAGAATGCATGACAAGAACTGCTGAGAACAAGATTATATTTAGACTTTTCATTTTAAGCCAAAACGCCAGGTAATAGATTTCTCCATTATATTGTTTGATTTGGAAAATAGTCTTTTTGTTAGTGTTTTAGAGCTGTTGTAGGAATTATAATTTGTGGCATAATAAAAATATTTTTCATTGTAGTTTAGCTTTAAAGCAGATTGTATCTGCCACTGGTAAAGATGTAGTCAACATTTGAGTTTCACTCTATCTTAGCTTATTCTAGCTTCAGAGACATCAAATGTTTAACATTCAGAAGCAAAAAGTTTAACATAAGTTCAATTGAGTTTAACATAAATTCAATAAATTCACAGATTCTTATATTCTGCTGTAGATTTATTGAATAGAGCTAAAGTCACCTCTAGTCCTGTGCTTGTTTCTGACTCCTCAGCTTGCTCATTACAAAAAAGAGTAGAGATATGCTGTAAGATGAGACAGAGAACACTGCTGATAAATTGTGATGAAGTCTTAGTACCGTCTTTGGCCTGTTCAAAATACAGAAGAAATTTGGAACGTGAAGAGGGCTCTAAAGCATCAAGGGATGGAAGATCGCCCAGTGAGGATCATAGAATCATAAGATGGTTAGAGTTGGAAGGGACCTCTGAAGGCCATAGAGTCCAACTCCCCTGCAGTGAACTGCAAAATCCACAGCTTGGTCAGGTTGCTCAGGGCCTGATTCAGCCTCACTTGGTAGTCTCCAGGGATGGGGCATCAACCACATCACTGGGAAACCTGTTCCAGTGCTTCATCACCCTCACTGTAAAATACTTCTTCCTTATATCTAACCTATATCTACCCTTTTTGAGCTTGAAGCTGTTTCCTATTGTTCTATCCCCACAAACCCTGCTAAGGAGGCTGTACCATTTTTTCCTGTAGCCCTAATTTAGATACTGAAAGGCTGTTATCACCTCGCAACCTCCTCTTCTCCAAGATGAACAGCTCTATCTCTCTCAGCTTGTCTTCACAGGAGATGTGTTCCATCCCTGGGACCATTTTTGTGGCCTTTCTCTGGACACAGTCCAGCAGATCTATGTCCCTCCTGTACTGAGAACTCCACATCTGGATGCAATAGTCCAGATGAGGCCTCATCAGTGCAGAGTAGAGGAGCAAGATCACCTCCCTTGCCCTTCTGGCCACATTGCTTTGGATGCAGCCCAGGATACCATTGGCTTTCTGGGCTGTGAGGGCACACTGCTGACTCATGTCCAGTTTCTCATCCACCAGTACCCCCAGGCCTTTTCAGCAGGGCTGTACTCCATCCTTTCATCCCCCAGCTTGTACTGACAATGGGGGCTGTGTTAACTTTTTCACACCTTCTTTTTCTAATTTCAAATAAACTAATTAATCTATGATATAAACAAGCATTTTATGCAATAGTTTGCTTATAAAAATATAAATGCAAATGGAGACAAAGACACACAGATAATAAACTAGCTACAGTTACATCTATAGTCAAAGCATTGTTTGTTTTTTTGTTGTTGTTGCTGTTGGGTTTGGGTTGGTTGGTTTTTTGTTTGTTTGTTCGGGTTTTTGTTTGTTTGTTTGTTTGTTTGTTTGTTTTTCCAGATGTCAAATATAAGGGAAAAAAATAAAGATTGAAACTTGTTAAGAAGGCAAAACATTAAATTATGTTCCATGATAGCTGGATTACTGGAAAGGAATATGAGAGCTAATCAAGAGTTCCAAAAATACAAATAAGAAATTGAGTTTTGTGGAGTATTATGATATAAAAAAATAAGAGAAGGAAACACTAAGATCAGCGTATCTTCTGCTTCTCATTACAATCCTAGTCTACAATGTCCACAAATTCATTTGACTAGTTTCCTTCTTTTGAAGAAAACTTTTTCTCTTATTTTAAACTAATTTTTATGACTTCCATTACTTAATAGTTTTCAACGATCATGTTCTAAAATGACAAGTGACATTTTAGAGAAGAATATGAACAAATCATATAGGAATGGGGAGTTGGACTTGATGATCTCTGGAGCTCACTTCCAATGCCTATGATTCTGTGATTCTGTGAATCCCACTAGATGAAGAAAAAAATGTGTTGTTGGATTTTTTTGCTTGTTTAGATATAGTGTTCTTACAAAAGCAACAAAGCTTAAAATAATTCCAGAGTTTCTTTGTTTGACTATAGAGTTAACACCTAATGCTCTAAGATTATTTACTTCAAGGCAAGATCATTGATGAAGGTTCATAAGAAATGAAACGTAACAGAGACTGCTCTGTAGTATGACTAGTTGAACTTCAGCTTTCTCCTGTAGAGTATACCCAGATGAAAGCACTATAACATGAATGAGATAGCTGTCATGGTTTCGTGATTTTTGGTTTTTGGTATTCCACATCATAACATCACATGGGGCACTGGGACTTTAACTGTTAATGCTCAAGTTCTGGGTACCTGCCTAGAAAAGAAGAACTACATTCCCCGGGGCACTTTGGTCAGAGAGGAGATATAACTCCTGGCAAGGTCACCTGATAAGCTCTTTTTCGTCTGCTCTTCTTCATCGACTCTCCTTCTGTCTCCCTGTTGCTCAACCGGACTGCGCATCTCACCTCAGCATTGTGGTGAGGCCTATCCACATTTTGGACATTCTCTCTCTCATTGTATTTGATTTATTAGCTTCAATTCTATTATATTATGGTGTGTTATCTTGCATTCCAATACTATATTTAGTAAATTAGTTTGTTTCTCCTCAGATTGTTGTCACTGTTTTTGTTTTGTGATCCCCTGTTCCCTTTTGTTTTTCCAGAGGTGTGGATTTTGTGAAATCCCTCTGCCCCCATAGTCAAAGAGCTGGGCTGAACCGGCCCCTAAACCGTTGACAATAGTTAATACATGAGATTCTTCTAAAGAAGCTGGTGATGTGAGCTTGATGAGTAGGTGATCAGTGGTGATCAGTTATTCAAAAACTTTATGGACACAGTCCTGGGTGACAGCTCGTGGTGTCTGTTTCAACGAGGGGTTGGACCTGATGAACTCCACAGGCTACTTCCAACTTAACCTATTATGTGATTCCAAGAACAAAGATGACTGCTGTACTTAGATTATATTGTGCCATGACATGTGTAATCTTAGAGCTCTCTGAATTATAATTCTGGAAAATTTCCCCAGGTTTGTTTGATTTATCAACAGAGACATAACTCAAATAGCTTTTATATTCAATGAGTAGAATTCTGTGGCACTGAATAGCTCTACATGTGTGCTGTAGAGGAAACTTGCTCAGCATTTACTGCTTTCTTGACAGTGCAGACCCATGCATCACAATAAAACTGCTACTCATGCAGACTGGCATGCAGGACTTTATTTTTTTTATATTTTTTAATATAATAATAATTAAAAAAAACCTACAAAACAAACAAAAAATAGCAACAAAAAAACTGATCTTGGTAACCAGCATTTGCTATAAAACAAGTAAATACATTTAGTCTGCCATATCAGGCTTGCTTAGCTCTGTTATTGTTATTTATAATCTTAAGGCCTTCAATAAATCAAATGCCTTTGAGCTCATTGTGTCCACAGCAGAGTTTTTATCCAAAGGCTTGCAATCCTAGTTTATTCAGTTTCTTACTGAGTAAACAAAATTGACAAACTGCTTCAGTGTTTATTACTTAGTTTCTAAAACATTCATTTTCCATGAATTATGTATTGAATATTCAGTGTTTTAAAATACGAATATCACAAAAATGTAAGTAAAGTTTTTGAGACCACTTCATTCATCCTTTTTTTTTTTTTTTTTTTTCAGGACAATCTCACAGATATAGCAACTGGAACTTTAAAGTTAGAAAACAGCTTTATCACAATTTAAATATTTTCATATAGATGACTTAGGATATATTATTTTTTATTAACTGTTTGAACATCATTGATATTGAGCTTCAAATCAACAAATCATTAACAACAGAATTAACATTAACCATGTTAAAAAGCAAGCAAACAAACAAACAAACAAACAAACAAAAACCCTTTGATATTGAAGAACTGCAACCATAGGTGAAAAACAAGAACAAAAAAAGTGCAGTCTGGAAACAAATAACTCTTGCTCTTGTGCTCATCTCTGTCTTCTGAAGGCTGATATACATGCATAGAGAAATGTGGACAAATAGGTAAAATGTGTATCTACTCTTTGTGCCCTGTCTTTCTTTCCTAATGAATTGCTATGATTGGGAATATTCAGAAATATCTGTTTTCTCTGCAAATTTCCCAAAAACTTCTTATCTGTCTTTTACACTAAAGAATTTCCTCACTGCACATGTATAAGATAGCCTTCTGAGAGTCCATGAAGCTGAATTTTCTCCATAATGTATTTATTTCCACACTAGTCTTAAAATGCTACAGTGCTCTTATACTTTAATAGGAATACCCAGCTGAGCACAAGCAGTAGTTTGGGTGGACCTTGGCCTGCCTGATCTCATCCCTACAAAGTCTATACTTCTTCCAAGGTACCTGTTCATATATAAATAGTTACAGCAAGTAGTTGAAAAAATGCAAATATAAATAAAATCCATATATTTATTATATTTAAAATGCGATTTACGAAACATTTCCTACTGTCCAGGTTAAATATCTCTAATCTGCTCAATTGAAAAAAATTGCAGCACTGAGTGAATGAAGTGAACGTTGCCTCAAGTTTGTTCAGGTATAACATAACAAAAATTACATTTGGATTGTCTGTATTTTGCCCAGTGAAAGAATTTCATGAAAGTTTAAGATACTTTTTTGTCAAAATGAATTAATTTGCATAAGTTTAAATTTGCCTGTTGAAACTCATTCTACTTCAGTCACTGTTATTCTTTTTTTTTCTACTGGGGAATTTTGAAAGAGTGATACATGCTAGAATAATGAAAATGACAAGTATATAATATAATTTAATGCTTATTGGATGATACTTCTGCATTTGAAAATCTAAAATGATATTGCATTAGATAAGGTTTGTGGATCTAAGAGAAGCTTATTGAAATATTTATTTTCTGAAATGTAATTTTAAGATTTTTTTTTTTCCAGAATACTTGTCATGCTTTTAAAATGCTGCCTTAGCAGTGAAGTTACAAAAAATGTGAAACATTGCAACTCTAGAAAACAAAATAGAAATAAGACAAATATCAAGACAAATAACAAATAGAAATAAGTCTCCTCATGAAAGCCCTCTTCTTCAAGTTTTAGAAGCACCACTTCACATCACTTAAGTTATGCATTCAAGTATTAACCTGATCTGACCCTGTAGAACATATATGATACGATTATCAAAACTTAGGACAAAATGATTACTGAAACCGTAATAAAGAATTCATTTTAATATATACACTGTAGATTTTTTTTTAGCTACACTTTCCTCTTCCTGGATTGAATGTCACATAGAAACAAAAATGTAGTCGCAATTCTAAACCAAATCACATTAGATTATGTTTCATGAAAATCCTCCTATATATTTCAGCAGAGAAAGTCTAAAAAACAGTTCATACATAAAGTATTTTCAATCTGTTAGTTATTTGGTGTTGTTTAATTGATGATTCTAAGGGGTTAACAGAAGCAGGAGCTGCCAGAACACATGGAAGAGAGCAAATGAGTTGGTAATAGCTGTTCCAGCAAATACCTGAGACAATGCAGAAAATGAAATGCTTTGAAGTCTATCCCTGCATACCTGAAGAGCTGTAAAAGTAATTTGATCAAATTCAAATCACAGGTGAAAAAGGAAGAGTTTTGCTACCTTCATAAAGGGGCACTTTTTGTAAAGTTAGATTCAAAGTTTAGATGAAGTCAAGCTTCCACACCTGAGACCTTCAGTTAAGTTTGTCTTGCATAAGTCTTCAGGTAGGAAAGATAAGCAATATAGTTTTGTTGTATTCAGAATTCTTATTTAGTTGTTATTATTTAAATTTAAACAATATTTTATTTTGCAAGGGCTGCTTCATCTCACAGTATTAACCAATTCATCACAACCTTGAGTGAGCTACAAGGACAGAATATATTTGATAACAGTGAGATTTATCTAAACAAAACAAAACAAGCAAACAAAAAAAAGGCACCTAAAGTAGAAACTTTTGTGTCCAAAATAATTATTCTAGACTCTCTTTATAGTTGGTAATTGGAAAAAAATACAATAAACAAACAAAAAAAAAACACACACACAAGGTATGATTTATATTTGTCAGATACGATTAATTTTATTCTAATATAGTCATGTAAAAGAGGATAGAATTCCACATTTTGTCCAAGATGTCTTCCAGTTACTGTGAAGTTTAGTGACACTTAGAAAGAAATAACATGTTGAAATCAGGAAGGCTGCAAGTGCAGAAATTTATCCAAGTCTTAAAAAGTAGCTTAATATCCAAGAAGTTATCTTTGGTAGGCATTATAAATCCATCCTGTGACAACATGGCATATCTTAATGTGTGTCCCAAGTCAATAGACTTGATTGCTCTTTTCCCATTTGGAAGTTTTGTCCATTAGGGAGCCTAAATATGTATTTCAGAGAAGAAAAAACATACTGATACAGCGGATGCTAAAAAACTAGCATCACTAACTGCAAACAGCACACTAACATAAAACATAAAGACAGTTGACAAGGTCCTAATTCTCCTGTTTTTCTAATCAGGATTGAGATTCACTAGTTAAAGTATATACTCTAACTCTTAAGTTACATGAAGATTCATTTACAGATTCCTCAGATATGATGGTCACCCCAACTGCTTAATATCCAGACCTGGATGCAGTCCTTTACTACCAGCTCTAGGTGGCCCCTCTTGAAGATGGAGTTTGAAATAGATGACCTCTGGATGTCCACTCTCACTTAAAATTTTGAGGAAAGTGTTAACTTTCTTCCTATGCTTCATATTGCCTGTTCTGTAAAGACAAAGTTAACTATTCTGTCTAAAAGTTAGGAACTGATTGTTTCGTTTCTGCCCAGAAGTCTAAACACTGACCTGAGCATTTTCTAGATGTACTATGAGAAACAAACTGATCTTATGATAAATAAATAAATAAATAAATTCTGTTACGAGAAAAAATCAAAATTGGAGACAAGGGAGGTGTAACATAATCACAGGGAGGCATAAGAAAGGTCCAGAATCAACTGACACCTGTCCTGAACTGGAAGCTCTTTCATGTATATGAAGGAAGATAATTTACATACACAAGCCTGATGTAATAACATGATTGGATATATATGTACAGCATTTTGTTTAAAATTGTATGTAAGCTTCTCAACTTTCTAATAGTTCCTGTGGGCACCCTTACTAACTCTTGCTCAGACTTTGAATCTGATGAGAAAATGGTCTTCCTCCTTCTTGTCTGCTGAGTCATCTTGAAAATTTCTGTTGGATTGCACCTACACAAGTTAGGTAAAATTTACTAGGGAAAAATACACACTCTTGTCACTCTAGTTGCTGACTCTTTATTTCACTTATCCCATTTTCTTTACTTGCTGAAACCAAACTTTGCAGCACTCACAGGCAAGGTAAGTTACATAGAAAGATACTTCAGAAATAATTTAATGAGAAGATAGGACAGATCATAATAATTCAGTACAGAGATTAGTCGTACAAGCCTACTGACTGGTGAGTACTTATATGTGACTAGACTCTTGTCTTCCACCTCCCTATTTTTCCATCCTATTCTTATCTGATGCACCCTTTCCCAGCCTCTGATGTTTTCCCTAAGTATCCCATAATAGGTTTTTCACAGTTCCTGTTTTTGGGGGCATCACACAGCCCCCAACCTTGCTGGAAAATATCCTTCGATAGTCGTGTTTTCCCATGCCTATGAGTTAAAAAGTTCCTATCGAGTCATGCTAGTCCTGTGTGTATATTTAATGGCTCATAAATCAGCAGGTGAGGAGTTCTTGTCTTGAATACTCTTGGATACACTTCTGCTCCTCAGATTTGTGTATGTGTGTATCACTTTCTCAACCAGGTAACTTACTGAATCTGATGTACTCACATAGCACTTATTATAATGCCCTGATTGATTTTCTACTGCCAGTTGATGCTTATTCTAGTTCTCTTATCATCTTTATTAACATTCGTTGTAGCATGCTCTGGCTTCTGTATGAAGTGTAAGTCCATGTTTATGCTTTTTGTTTGTTTTCCCAATTAGAAACAAGAAATGAATGAGAAGTCTGCTCATCCATAGCCTTATTATGCACATTTATCTCTTTTATACCGCATAATCTGGTTTTGGTTCATTCATAGATGTAGTGACCATATGTAGTTTAGAATTAGATGGGAAAGTGCACACAATCAATAGACAGTTGATGATTCAGAAGAGTGCTCCATTGCTGAGAAGCCAGCAAGAGGAATAGGTCACTGTAAAAAATGTGTCAGCAATAAGAAAGCAGCAAAGTTATTATGAATCATAAATAAGTGTTTTTAAATGACTTCTGCCATTATTTCTGAAGCAATTGCACATATACTTGGGATTTTTTAATGTATTTTTGAGTAGTTCTAGTCAAATAATCTGTTGAAAACTCTTTTTCTGTGGTTGAACTCTGAATTATTTCTACTTAACACTGTATTTTAAACATTTCCTACGTTTATGTTTGAGTTCATGAGAATACAACACCTTTTCTAATAGATAACTGGAAGGAATTTATGTGCAGTAACTTTGAAAGCACTCTTTCTACATTGTCTGCATTGCCTTAACTAAAGGTCTGGGTTTTAGGATTTAGTACAGATTATTTGTTTGTTTGTGGAAGTTCTTCATTCAGCCTACTAACAAGGTTGTGCTTTTTCAAGCAAAAAAACCCTAATTTTAACAAGTTTTCAGGGAACCTTTTTTTTAGTATTCTTTGTATTTAAAAGGAAAAAGAAAAATGGTAATTTGAGAATAGAAAATATTTTTGTAAATAAACAAATATACTTTATTTTTTTCCTCTAGAAATAGGTGCAATTATAGGAATAATTTTATACAGGCTTATAACTTCAGTGCAATTCAAACAAAGTTCATCCATTTATGAGCATTTTGCTATCAGTGTTTTCAGAGACTGAACTAAATCAGTGAGAAATTAAAGGAAGTTCTTAGTTGTTCGTGGAATGTAGACATAGACATTAATTTGATTAAAGGTTGAATGGTATCTAATAAGACAATTCCAACATGATATTCTTTATTTCCATGGTTATGGAAATCCTTGCAAATTATAAAAGACTTTACAGGAGAATATTCAGTACAAAACCATACATAATTCACACTATTTATAGTCCATATAATCAAATATTTTGGGTAATTCATTTTATAAGGAGAAAGATCTAATATATGCTCCTAAACTAATTAAGAATGCAGTATTTCTTCCTGTAGAAACTCTCTGATGAAGTGGTTCAGCTACCTTGTTAGTCAGTGTGCTAAATTTAAAATATATCATACTGGGGTACCACTTCATAGCTAATGTAAAAAATAGAAATTATTTGTGAAAGAAAGGGCTTCAAAAATGTAATAACCTATATTTAAAAGTATAGTCATTTTTATTACTTGCATTGATTTCAGAGTTAAGGCACCTACTACAATTATTTATAGTGATACATATCATTGATACTTCAAATAATGTCACCCAAGTTTCTCGAATTTTAAAAACAGTTTTTAAGTTATTAAGTAAAAGTTTTTCCATACTCTTAAGATAAAAGTATAAAAAGATCTCTTACTGATGTTTGCAATGGTTTTTCTGGAAGCTGAATGTACATAAAAATATCCTAAAAAAAAGTAGATATCCTTCTTCATGTTGCTTATATAACATTGTTTGCCCATTCCTATTGCTGAAACAATATTTTTGTAATTAAAGATAAAGATTTTAAAAGATATAAACTAGCTGTGCTGTATTTTTTGAGATTCTCTGTATCTTTGTCCATAAAAAGGTTTAGAAAGGAATCGTGCCTGTTCTGCTACCGAAAGACAGTATACATTTCATAGTTAACTCCTTCGTATAAGGAGAACCTTTTCTAACACAAAACTTCAGATTGGTTTTAGGACACTGAGTCATCGTGAGTTGATTTCATAAGACATACCATAATTGCCAGCTAAACACTGGTATTCTTTACTGAATCTGTTTAAATTTAGCAAAACAAAGTAGGTATCAAGTTTAAGTGTAAAGACCTCTGGCTCACTGTTTCTACTCTGGAAATGTTTTGTTGTTGTTTTTTGTTTGTTTGTTTGTTTGTATGTATGTTTTGGCTGCACTTGATTTAGCATGATTTGAAAATCAAGCCTTCTCTGACCATGCTTAATGCCTGATTCATTGGAAATATACAAAAGAATTTCTTCTATAGCTATCCAAAATTTCCAGATGACATCCTTAATTTCTGGTTAGAATTCTCACCTTGATGAAGGAATAAGAATCTATCTCTAGCCTTTGGGTATAACTTCTTTATGTACACGTGTCCAATAAATGTTTTAAATATTTGTTGACGAATGAAATAAAATACTGTTAATAAAGATAAACTGTCAAGTATCTAGATATTTTGGACTTAGGATACATATTTGGGAAACAGTATATGACAGTTCAAAACTTCCTAAGAACAGGCATACAATAGGTTATATTTTCAATTTGTATATCTTGAGTAGATAAACACATATATAGATATCTTAAATTACTGGAAATAATATCTTTTCTTGTTTCTTTCTGTTGGCATATTCTTCTCTAAAAGGGGTTGTGCCTTTCAGAACGGCTTTCACAGTGAATATATGATAGATAACTTTGTCAAAAAATGTATCTGGATTTCACGTTCCTTTAACTATAGATCAGCATCTCTGGTCCCTGGATGCCTAGGACCATAAGGGCTCTCTCAGCATTCCCAGGGAACAGATTGGCTATATAAACAGAACCAAAAAAGCACATATAGAAAAAGAGAAACCCTGCTGCTTCATTATTATTTTTTTTTTCTGCAGCTGTATGGGCTGTCTCACGCCTCACTTATAGTTTTATAGGGAGTAATCATATTGAGAACACCTGGGGTGACATGTAATTACAGCATGATTGTGTGGAAAAATGTAGGTCTATTCAAATTTCTCAGAGGCTATAGACAGCTGGTTCCTTTTAATTCTTACTACAGCATGTGTTCTCTAACAGCTGGAGATGAATTTTTCTATTCAGCTCATTTGATGGATTGATCATGAGGCAGGTTTATCAGCAATTTCTAAACTGTTATCCAAATTCTGCCACAAACTTGCAGTTATCTTTGGGCAAACTACTCAGGGTCAGATCCAGATGAAGTATTTAAACACACTAGAAGAATGATCTAGGTAGAAAATAGAAAATTTTGTCCAGAACTGCAGCTTTTGCAAATCCATGTTAATCATGTCTAGCTTGAGAAATGTCTCAGTAGAGAAACTGCAAAGGGTTGCTGTTTAGTTACAACTCTGTTTTAAAGTTCTAGAGATAATTATTCATAGTTTACTTGCCAACTTCAATTCTTTCCTCATATTTAAGAATGTTTGGCAGACATAAAAAAAAAAAAAAAAAAAAAAAAAAAAAAAAGAACTCCCAGAGACTTCATTCTCATTGAGCTCCTAAATTATAGCATTCTCTAGAAACAACAGCAAAATAAAATTACTTGAACAATGAAGTGGTATTACTGATTTCTTTTGAGGTATGACAACAGGAGGAAACTATTATAGACATTTACCCTTAATCAGTTCCCTTCTATGTCTTGGAGAATGGAGTTATGTATCTTCCTTTCCTCCATGTACCATTCCTGTCTCCTCAAAAGAAAGGCATGCTCTGTGCCCTACCTGACAGATTATAAATTTACTGAAAACAATTCCCAACCCACTGAAAAAGAAAAAGAAAATAGCATGATTAGAACTTCATAGTTGTTCTCTTTAATGAGAATTCCAGTCTCTCTTCTTTGACATCAAATGATACCTATTACTCTTTTTCAACGATTATTTGATATAAACATTTTTCATATAGTCACCAAAACTCAATACTTCTTCCCAGAGCATGACTGAAACACTTATACTTCTATGTCGTATTATCTCAAGTCAAGCAAGTAACGATTTGTTTCTAATTGTTATACTCTGAACAGATTTTATAGGAAGTGAAGATATGGTCTCTTCTTCGTACATTATGGGACATTAGAGCTTGAACCTATGTTGGATAAAGTAGACAAAAAACAGTATATTTTTCATCAAACATTGTAAAGGAAGTCATAGAGGTGAGCAGTCCAATTTTGAGACTTCACAGGAATAAATTTTATGTTGCACTATTTATCTCCCAGAGATCAAAGACTAGGTAAGGAGAGGATTACAAAAAAAAAAAAAAAAAAAAAAAAAAAAAAAACCCACAAACATGCAAACTACTATTTAGTTCCAGTTTATGTTCACAGACCCAACAAAATACTTCACAGGAAAAAAAAAAGAAAAAAAAAGAAAAACAGAAACAAAACTATCCCACAAGGCCAAAATGCTTAGAGGCCTGAGCTTGCTATAGGTTTATTACAAATAAGCCTAGAGATGTGTTCATTGCAGTAAGGATGAACAAGTTGATGTCTATTTTCTCTTTAAATTTATTGAGATATCAGAAATGAGATATCAGGGTATGCATATTCTGTTGAGATCATAATCTAACAGTGTATATATAAATCAAAGGAAGTAGCAAAATCGGTTGTAATGTATAATAGCTTAAGACATTTTCAGCATAAAATTTCGTGGATGAGTAGGTGATACTACTCACTAAAATATGTTATTTACTTTAACTACCATCCAGGAAACAGAGGACTTGTGTTGAATGATTATTTCAATAGGTAAGAGTGAGAGCTGAATACTGTTGAAGCAAGATATATGATCTCAAAAGCTGAAAGACATACAAATCAGATAAGGCTTCTATAAAAACAGGAGAGTCAAGTATTTACTGTGGAAAAAGGATGCCTTGGTCCTTGCCTCTGCATTGTCATTGTACGTTCCTAGGGGACTCTGTAAAACTGATGAGTGATATTGACTGCATTTAGTTACTTTAGATTTCATTATTTTTCAAGTACTTGTTTCTTCCATCATGGCATCATAGTTCTAAACATCTCAGCTAATCATCATGAAATCGAAAAGGATTTTTATTTTTTTTTTTTTACTTTGACTTAAGATAATGTTTGGTGCTGAACTAAATTTGTGGAGATTGTCAGCTTGCTTGTAGTTCCAGGAGGAACAATCCTCCCTTAGAATTTAATCCTGTATTAGAAACTGAAAATGTATACATTTTACTCACATCGTCTTCATTGAGAAAAGTTTTGAGGCATTTAACTCTCTATGTCCAATGTTACTCTACTGTTGTGAGTTTTCACTTGCAAATTCAACCTCTTCCTTTTCCTTAGTTCCCTGTTAAACTGTGCATGCCTTCTGAATAAAAAGTAAAAATCTTAGTACAAATTTATCTTCTCTTACATGTTCGGAATTTGAACCCACACCAATTCCTAATGGACTGAATTAAGTTCAGTAAATATTAGAATATATACTTTCCGCTTTTCCCTTAAACTGAAAACAAAGAAATCTAGTGTGTCTTGTAGAATAAAGCAGGGGCATCAAAGAATCATATTTCAATCAGTATTATGAAACAGAACAAAAGAAAATGGAAAATCTCCACCTCAAAATCTGTTTACTAAATTTCAAACTACAAAGACTCTTCAAGGTTGTGTTTTACATCTACACATCCCTTTCAACATTTATAAACATTAATCAGATGTCTCCTCAGTCGTCCTTCTCCCAGGCTGAACTGACTCAAGTTACTAAGTCTTTCCACATAAGGGAGCTGCTCCAGGTCCTGTAGCTATTTGTTGAACCCCTTCTTGGAAATCTCCATCAGTTTTGAACTGAGGAGATCAAAACTGGACATTCACTTATTTATCCACAATTTTGCTTTTGCCAGGTCTCAGTTTCCCTTCCCTTAAGGAAGGCTGGTGAT
>NW_024962262.1:19781187-19845784 GCF_019238085.1 Lagopus leucura
GTGATAAGAAATTTTTCTTTGATCAGTGTATCCAAGAGATGTCAAATCAAACACAGATAAAATACTCTCATATAAAGATACTCATTCATCTTCAATTTTTTTCAGAGAAACACAAAGTAAGAAAGTATCTTACAATTTCCAAGCACTCAGTAAGAGTCCATATTTATATGTAAAAGCCCAAATATGCAAACTACTTGATATCTTAACTATTTGATTTAAATACAAAGTAGGTACTTATTACTGTGTTTTAATCTACGTGATGTGTGAAAATAACCTATTTCAAAGATCAGTATAATTGCTGGAAGCTTGATACAAACCCAGTACATCTGCAAATGAATCATTAAAGTAGAGAACATTTGACTAAAATATAACCTTTCTTAATTGCACAGAGAGCATAAAAGCTAAGGTTAAGTAGAGAGACATAATGTATGTTATAAATTTCTCTGAAAAGTGGTTAGAGAATTGAATGAGAATTTCTTGAGTAACTCAGCATAATACAAAATCAGAGATGTGTTAGGATTAGATTTAGAATTGATTCATTCAATAACTATGTCAGTGTGGAGTTAGAAATGTAAAGTGTGTGTAGCTCATGTTCCCTGTTGCCTACTACATAGTTTAAACTTAAAATATACTAATACTTTTTCAGAGTAAGAAAATTAATCACAAAAGTGCTTTATTCAATGACACAGACTTCCATATTAAGGCAAAATTCAAGCTCGGATGAAAAAGAAATATTGAACAGTATGAAATTTTTACAGCCTCAGTGACCATTATGCAGCTTTTCACCCCGTTTTATCAGTAATGTTCCTCCAATCAGAAGCAGACACATATTTGTTACACCAAGACTCATAATTACATCTACTGTGTCAAAAGCTCAATTTGAATGGAACTAAAATAACAGAACATAGAAAAGAAGTAATATCATATAAAAATAGTTTGTCAGAATGTGATTTGGTAACATAACCTAGCATGTCCAGTATGTATGAAATTCATTCATTTTTGGAATACAGAAAAACAACAAAAATCTCAGTTCTCTTTAACATGAGTTTTAGTAAGGCCAACTTTTCTTACTACTGTTAGAATTGAAAACTGAATAAAGTTCTCAGTTTTACTGATATAGTGCTGTAGTTTTCCAGTCCATGCACTTCTGTGCTATCCTCTCATTCTACATACATATATATATATATGTCTGCATTTTATGATAGGAGGACTTATCACACTCTAAATTGGTGTATCCACAGACAAAAAAGCTTATGAAGTCTGAACTTTGGAAATTCCTGAATCTCCAATCATTGCTGAGGATTGATTAAGATGCCACTGCTTAGCACAGATGAAAAGAATCTTCTAAGAGAGAAATATCTCAAAGGACCACATTCCAGTGCCTAGAAATTTTCTGTGTCACTACTGGATGTATGCATGTATGCATTATCTTCAATGACACTACTTTGTCTGTTTGCTTGTTACGGGTTTATTTTTTTATTATTTACTCATTGTGCGCAGCCTTACAGAGAAGGATTTCAGGGTCCTTGACATGAGCCAGCAGTATGCTTTTGCAGCCTGAAAGGCCAAATGTATCCTAGGCTACATCAAAAGAAGGGTGGCCAACAGTGTAAGGGAGAGAATTCTTCCCCTGTACTCTGCCCTTGTAAGGCCCTATCTGGTGCGTCCAGGCCTGGGGCCCCCAAGTATAAAGATATGGAGCTTTTGGAGCTGGTCCAGAGGAGAGCTGTGAAGATGATCATAGGATTGGAGCACCTCTCCTGTAAGGAAAGTTTGTGGGAGCTGGACTTGTTTATCTTGAGAAGTCTTCAGGGGGACTTCTGTGGTCTTCCAGTACCTGAATGGAGCGTATAAGCAGGAAGACAACTTTTTACGCTTATAGTGACTATGCAGTAGAGGATTTTAACCTCAGATTTTAATAGATTTGAAGAGATTTTAAGGGATTTAGTTTAGATGGTAGGAAGAAATTTTTACTTCTGGAACAAGTTGCCCAGAAAAGTTGTGAATACTCCATTCCTGGAGGCATTCAAGGCCAAGTTGGATGCTGCCCTCCCTAGGGGCCTCCTTGTATGTTAGTAGGGGGTAGCCCTGTTTCTCCTGGCCCTGCCTCTGCCACATTAGAACACTGCTACCACAAGGATAAGGACACCTGATAACTGCTCCCTGACAAGGGCTCCTCTCTCCCATTAAGATGACTCCTTGCTTCAGCAGCTAATGCATCTGCCCAGAGCCAAGTACCTCACAGAAAAGCCCTTGTTCCTCATTGTCATAAATATACAACTAATGTTGGTGATTATGTTGAAAAATAATGTTTTGTAGCTGATAATTTGCTCTATCAAATATTAGTATTGTGCTCTTTGTATCTGTTGTTTCCATAGAAAGAGAAACATTACTTTCAGCGTAACCTGTATGCACTGAATCCGTACCGAAAAGCATATCAATTGGAAGCTGGGAGCAGAGACTGAAATAGAGGTTTGCAGTCAGTTAAACATGATTATAGTCTCCTTCTCATTGTTCTCTTGGATGATTAAATCATGATTATTCTGTCCTTTGTAGCAAAATTTACTAATGTGTTCCAGCAGAGACAATGGCGATAATTGTAATGTTTGTTCATGTTTGTTATTATTACTAATGATATTCCTCATCAACATTTTTAATTATTTTTACCTAGCATACAAACCTTTTTTTTTTTCTTTTTTTTTCTGTTCTAACTCTTTTAAAATGAAGAGAAAAATGTACTATAAGAATGGACAACTGCTTCAAGAGATTGTGGTTTCCTAACTACTTTGACAATCAGAATGTTCTGTCCCTTTGTGATGCACTTAAGATGCACTTAAAAATCCACCCATGAACACACCCATCTTTTGATACTTCTGTAGATTCTAATTCTGTTGCTGCTAGTACATCTGCTATGCAGAAATATGGAAAACCTTTATGTTTTCTGATCCATCCATACCACAGGGCATATATTCAATAGACAGTATACTTTGGTTAATAAAAACAACAACAGGCTTATTTTTGAAAATGTTTAACACTTTTTATAGCTTGTACTAACTTCAGCAGGAGCTCAAATTTTTGGAAATCACATCACATATTTAGGGCACCGTTTATTTAGGCTTTTCTTCTCTAACCCTTCAGGACTATCTGTCTTTCTGCTTATATCTGTAGTACTTTTGTGATTTCTAACACTGTAACTTAAAGAATTGGAAATTTATTTATTTATTTATTTATTTATTTATTTATTTATTGTTGTGATGTGCTGTGACTGTGTGTTTGACTGCCTGAACTTATTTTTGCTATATTTGTTATTTTCTGCAAGCATTTCAGCTGTAACAAAATTGTTTTTTCTCAAGACCTGTGTTGCATATTTAGAAATTGAAACAGTTTCAATTATACTGTAGAATAAGTAGGTAAGATAGGAGAACTGTATTACTCAGCAAATCTCAGTTCCATGAAAAGGCTTATTGAACAGCTAGTGAAGCACAGACTAGGTTAAATAACTCACTGTCAGGTACCAGCTGTCATAAAAGATTAGATACAGTTATTGAGCACAGAACTGTTAATTTGATTCATCATTTGTATTTCTCTCTGGTATAAGATTCAAATTTTTCCACTTCAGCTGGCACTGAATAATGAGGTTTCCCTTTATTGAACATGCTGTAATTGTTAGAAAGAATGGAGTAGCATTGACTCCTGTCTTATAGCAGATAGTAGTTATTTGGTTTGTTTCTATAATATTTCCTACAAAATAACAAAGAAACAAAACAAAACAAAAATGTGTTTGACATACAATTGAGGATATGCCATAAGCCTATTTTAAAGATAGTCTCAGACTCCACACAGGCAGAATGTTAGTTAGATAGGTGTTAATGGACTATGACTCATAACATGGTAACAGACTCATAAAGTCAAACTTTTTTTTTTTTTCCTAAGAAAATTCTTTTTTTCTGTATTTAAACCTTTTTTTTTAATACATATGTTGATAATTAAAAGTAGCTGTTAAATTCAAATGAAAGAATGGGTAAAAAAAGACATTCCTGTCCATATTCTTACTTCAGACATAGGTGAGGATTCCTAGTTCAGTTCAGAGGAATTGTTCAGTATGTTTAGCTATTTACAGACCATTTATTCACCAAGTCACGGGTCCTATGCAGCAAAGTTAAATTTAAGGTACTTTCTAAACTCTAGATAAATACTGATGGAAATGCAAGCAAGATATTTTGATCTTCCCTGTGCAATAAAACATCTCACAGAACACAGATGACCTTCAGTATTTTGTCATGGTTTATCATGGTTTTCTGTATTTTTATGATGGAAATGTGCCTTATTTTATTTTTACTAGAAATTAGATTTTAAAATAATTATTGAATTATAGTTTAAGAATTAATCCTCAAAAACAGAACTAGTGAAACACTGGTTCTGTTCTCTAACTAGGTATCTAGATGCCTAGTAAATCTTCTATTTCTCAGATCATGTGAAACTTGGAACCATAATTGTAACTGTTAGATAATTTTAGAACCAAAAATGCAGCCTTTCCCTTTTACATTCACAAGTTGAAAATCTCTCTTTTTTTTTTTTCCCCCCTAAATCCCCCCTGTGCTCCTTTCCTTTCACATTACCTTATGACACACAAGGCAAGGAAAGAAAATTCATATTTCAGCTAAAAAATCCTAACATATTCTGTTTAGTAGAATTACAAGGAGTTTATCTACTACAGGAAAGATTAACTACAATCTAAAAATGTATATAAACTTGAGGAACTAAGATTATTTATCCAGTCATGACAACAGATATGTGATAAATTTACAAGACTTTTGTCTAATTAGGCAAATTGATATGATAATGAAAATTAGGCAAATTAAATAAACATCAATATGGATATTTTTTTTTTTTAGATATTAATTTTGTAATCCTGTAACCTCAGTAGGAACTCACACTGTTGCATATGAAATATGAAACCTAATGTGAGTGACTGCAGCCTAGCAAAAGGAAGGTAGTAGGAGAAATACGAAGGAGGAAATAAAATTCAGTCAAAGATACTCTAGAGGTATCTGTGAGTCATAGTGTTGTCATATTAATAAGCATTGTTCATTAATAGAATTTCTATGGAGGCCGTCAGAAAGACCAAAGCTGATTTGAAATACTGCAGTTGTTAGAGCCTGTGTTTGCCTGTAGAGAGATCATCTGAAAGTAGTGAATATTTAATTGTTAAACAATTCTAAAGTTGTCAGTTTACGTGCCTTCTCTAATTCTCCTTCTCTCCTGCCTGATCTGAAAACTGACTACATTAACCGTCAATGAAAGATAGTGCATAAGAATAATTTTCACATACGTGTTTTGATTAAAGAAAGTGCATCTTCCCCATACTTTGAAATCTGAAGCAAATAAATTAACAAAAAATCGCTCTTCATATTTAGCGAAACTGAAATTTTCCTAAAGACTTATTTCACTGTACAGGACAAATTACCTGCTGACTACTCATTTGACATTCTGGGAGTATCTTGAATCTATTTTTTCATAAACTTCATAACTAGTAAAATTTATGTAATTTGGCTGATTAATCATCCAGATTTGGAAGATTTGATATGTCTTTCATCTTAACCACATGAAGTTCACTTTGTTTAAGCTGTGTTTAAAGAATCCTATTGTGACTGGACTATAAATGGAAGATTAATAAATTCCCCTAAATATCACGTAATTCCATCATTTCCTTTCTTAGCTTAAATAGCTCAGAATTAAGGAAATAACATAACCTGAAATAGAAAAATTAAAGTAGAAAATGTTAGAGTGTAAAAATAGAACAAAACTTTTTAATGGCTTGAAATTGGAGGTAATAGTTTTCTTTCAGAAATGCCACATACTGTTAAAACTTTTGTTAAAATTAGACTATTAAGGATTAGTCGTGATATATAATTCACACTACACATTATGACAAAAAAATTCTTATCTTTATCTTTCTGATAAAACAAATGAGTAAGAGGTGTTTGACAGCTAAAGTCTTCAGCTACGAAACACTGTTTTCAACAAAGACACCACCATCCACTATGCATTTTCACCAGTGATGAACTGCCCATATGCCGTGCTTGTAAAATTCTGCAACAGTGAAAGTGACACCATTGCTGCCGTCACTGCTAAAGTGCATCACCCATCACCTCACTGTGCTCACATCCACTGTTTGGTCACCATAAATGTTCAGCAAGCATCAATTAATGTCAGTGGGTGCTTTTTTTTTCTTTTTCTTTTCTTTTTTTTTTTTTTTTTTTTGCAAAGAAGAACTCATTGAACCACCTTTGCTTTATACACACTTTCATGACAGATGACATTTTGTCAGACTACCTCTCTGCTATCATTTGTCACATGGCAATAAAATGTAATGGCAAATTGACAGAAAGTTTCAACCTCTACTGGCATATCACAAATATCTGCCTCTGTCATGGGAGATCATGACAAAATAGGAGGCATTACTTTAAAAGTAATTATCATACTTATGTAACATTTCCATGGTGAATCTATGCAACAGAAACAAAGAAATGTCAAATTATTTCTTCTTGTATTAATATTTCTTCCTCTTTGAAATGAAAGAGAAATGTCTCTCCCTTCTTTCTTGTTATACACACAGAATCTTACTCAACTTCTACTAAGTCTTTAGTGTAGGAGAGTTAACAGCTCAGATTTGTTCATTATGTTTGGTTTAACATTTCATTTCTTAATCTTTCCAGAAATCATTTTCTGTTTTTGTACAGAAGTGTTCCTTCTGAAATTCATCTACAGAAGTTCATTCCCTCTGCAGAAAAAACAGATTGCCTTGGTTTATAAAAATCTTGTGCAATATTTGACAGTGTGAAATGAAGATTTTTATGGTAACCAATGCAATAAGTTACAAATATGTTAAAAATGCAATTGTAGTATTAGCTTTGTAATTAGTCTAATGTGTCAGGCTACCACTCCCTTTTCTTGTCTATCTCTTCCAAAGAGCTTATAGCCTATTGCAGGACTCCAGTTGTGAGAACAATCCCACCATGTTTCAGTGATGGCAACTAAGCCATAATCTTCCCATCAGAAAATGGTTTTGTCATGATTTTACGACTTGTTATTTCTACTCCACATTGTAACATCATGTAGTGCACTGAGCGTAAAAGAGTTAATGCTCCTGTTCCATGGACTGACAGTGTTTCTTTGTGGCTAAATTTGCTTGGTTTACTCAGACTAGAGGAGAAATTTCTGAGGATAGACCACTAGTCTTTTCTCTCTAGTGACAGTAATATGACCTGAGGGAATGACATGAAGTTGCATCAGGACAGGGTCAGGTTAGGGATTAGGAAAATGTCCTTTGCCAATAAGGTTTTTGGGCACTGCAATGAGTTCCCCAGAGAACTGGTCATGACACTATGCTTGCTAGAGATCAGTAAGTCTTTGGACAACACTCACACATTTGGTTTAATTTTTTGGTGGTCCAGAGGAGCCAAGCTTTATACACAATGATCCTTGTGGGTCCCTTCCATCTCAGGATATTTTATAATTCTAAATGAATGATTACTCTGAGATCTTAGTGTACAAAGTAAAATCGAATGCAATATAACCTTATATCTAATGGTTATAGGTTTTTGAAGTTTCATATTTACAAAGCCTGAATCATCCAGAATGTACTCAATGAATATACAACCACTTAGATCACTTTAAAAAATAATTATTTCGGACATTTGTGAATGGATTCTAGAATCAAGGTAGGAACCCCAAATTTAAGTCATTCTCTGACTCTTTTCTCTAGATTTTTTAAATATGTGTTTCAACTTGTGAGTACCCAAGAACAAACTGGCAGACATATGCTGATAAGAAACATGTTTTCTCAGTTCTTCCTTCAAACAGAAACACTAATGGAATTAGTAAGTAGAAGTTAGATGATTGCATATTCCAATATGCATAATTTATGCTTTTAATACGAGCATGGCATACACAACATTAGTTTATGAATTTTTCCAGGAATATTAACATACTGTAAGGAGGGACTACTTCATCATTTTTCCTCGATCTGACACTGTGGAGCTTACTCTATTAGCTTAATTATAACACACTTGCTAACATCCCTTATCAGACTGAAAAGAAAAAAAGAAAAAAGAAAAAAAAAATGTGATATAGGATATACATTGTAACAGAAAGAATGCTATGAACATGAAAGTAATTCTTTTCAGAAATGCATTTGTTAAACTGCTTTGATGGATTAAGTGCTGTGTTTTCCTTCGAGGCTACAGATGATAATTGGTTAGGTGTAACATTTACTCTTTATAGTATTGTTTTAATTTATGGCAATCTCAATTAAATGACCCAAGATAAGATAAATGTTGCATTCCAAATGAATTTGGGCTACTTGCTACATTTTAATGGAATTCGTTCAAATACAGTTACTATCTTCTAGTGTATTTCAGCCAACATGAAGATTTGAAAATTCAACTTAAAAAAACATTTGATCAAATGTCATGAAGAGAGCAAAGACAAGATTTGAGACGAAGTATATTCTGTATAGAGATGCTATTTATCAGTTAAATATATAAGGAAAAACAAAGGGAATGAATTCTCAAATATGTTTATCTAATTTGTTCAGTGTAAAATTTACTTCTGAGCATTTTGAAAAAAAAGATTAAAAGCAGATGGACCTTATGATAACACGATAAATTATTTGTCTTGACATATATTAGTCCCAGATTTGGTTAAGATAGAGTTAATTTTCTTCATATAAGGTGGTATGCTGTTGTGTTTTGAGTTTAGGAGGAAGATATTGTTGAAAATACACTGATGTTTTAGTTGTGGCTTAGCTGTGTTGACAACTTTTTGGCTTTTCATATTACTTGCTCATAAGAAAGCTAGGTTTTCTCAAGAAGCAAGGACTGCTGACCTAAACTGATCAAAGGGATATTCCATACTGGATATTAACATTCTCAGCAATAAAACTGGATGGAGCTGGACAGAGGACTATTTCTTGGGTTCTGGCTGGGTACCAACAAGATGCTGGTGATTTTTTTTTTCTCTCATTTTTTTCTTCATCCTACTGCAGGAGAGTAGGTGAATAAACAAATTATTAATTATTGTTTGATGCTTAGGTGCCTGAAGGTTAAACTATAACATCTACTGAACTCAGAAATGGGAAAACATGTCTAGTAGAAATAAAAAGAATGTAATCATTTTTTTTCAATATCTGTACAAAATAAACTATAATAAGTATTCTCATTTAAATAAGAATTTTTTTAAAAAAGACTAATTTTAATTCACTAAAACCAGATACATCATAAAGGCAATGTTGTCCAAACAAAGAGAAATTATTTATAGATTTAGATGATCACAGTAATCAAGAAATCCTGTAATCAAGTAATCAAGAATTCCTCCTTCCTGTTTGTTTAAGTTGTTGTCTCATTCCTTGATATTTAAATTATCTTTATTACTATATATAATACTATTTTTAAATGAGAGAATTAATATACTGCATGAAAATAATTTATTATCCTTAAATTTTCTTTTTCACAAGAAATAATTTCATGACCAATCATATTTCTACAAAATTGTATTTCCCTTTCCCTTTCTTACTCTGTTCTATAATAAATATAATGATGGCGCTTTCTTAATATTGAATTAATATAATAACATTGTCTTTGTCATAAAGCTCATTGTTGCTTTAGAAAGTGATTCTGTGAAAGGAAGATAAGGGAATAAAGTCTCTGGAGGTACATGTTTGTTGCCTGTGAAGGTTTCTGTATATCACGTTCTCTCATTTAAGTAAATATTTAGATATTGTCAGCCATGTATACTCAGCTTGTGCTTTGAGAATCAAATTGGCTTCTTTTCATCTCATCAGTTATCACCAATAATAAGGATTTTGTAGGCCAAAATAGTCCCTTGTTTGCACTTACGCTCACTAATATCATCACTAGTTTGCACAGCTGTAATTGCCTTGAATATAGTAAACAGCTCAGATGATGCGCAAGGTGGAATCAAATACGTACTTCAATCACTTTGAGCTATATTGGCTGTAAGGTCAAACAGAACAAAAAAATAGCTTACTGTTATGACTGGAGTTGATAAATCTGATTTTCTAGGAGCAGCTCTGTACTTTCATTGCTTGGAGCAAAAATGCATTTGATACACTGTTGGGGTAGTTAGAAGATAATAATATTTAGCCTTTACACAGAAAACAGAATTGAAATTTACTATCTGAGTTGTACTTTGGATATCAAATATAATAGCAGATTTGTGTTCATTTTATCAGTGTGGAGCTCAGGTATGTCATCATCTCTTTTGAAAAGTAGTAAGAGAAATGTACAATGACTAGCCAAATATTTCAAGATAGATCCACAAATGGTTACTGAAAAGAGTAAGTTCTTCTGTAATCAGTGGGATTAAAATTAATGTTAAAATCTTTAATTCACCAGATTTAACTTCTTACTATTATCCAAGGTTTTATGATTGAATTATTTCTTCCTTCCTTCCTTCCTTCCTTCCTTCCTTCCTTCCTTCCTTCCTTCCTTCCTGCCTTCCTGCCTTCCTGCCTTCCTGCCTTCCTGCCTTCCTGCCTTCCTGCCTTCCTGCCTTCCTCCCTTCCTCCCTTCCTCCCTTCCTCCCTTCCTTTCTCCCTCCCTTCCTTTCTCCCTTCCTTTCTTTCCTTTCTTCTCCCTCTCTCTCTCTCTCCCTCTCTCTCTCTCTCTTTTCCTTTCTTCCTTTCCCTCTCTCTCTCTCTCTCTTTCTTTTTTTTAACTTTAATTAACATCTTTATTAATGATCTTGATGAAGGGATTGAATGCACCCTCAGTAGTTTTGCAGACAACTCCAAGTTGGAAGGAAGTGTTGATCTGCCTAAGGGGAGAAGGGCACTACAGAGGGAGACCTGGATAGACTGGATCAATGGACCAAGGCAAACTGTATGAGGTTCAATAGGGCCAATATTTGGTCCTGTATTTTGGTCACAATAACCCCTGGTAACCCTACAGGCATGGAAAGGAGTGGCTGGAAAAGTGTTTAAAAGCCATTTGGATGAGGTGCTCAGGGACACAATTTCAGATATTTTCAGATCAGATATTTTCAAATTTCTAGCTATTTGTTAAGTGTAATCATTTATATGTATCATAATCATTTATGTATTTATGTAGTACAATCATTTCTCTATTGTGATGATGAACAGAGTTTGCAGTATTACATCTTCTTCTTTGTTGTATGACAGAGAACATAAACACAGAAGGACAGAAGCCCTTTAATCTCTAAGACAAACCTGTCTGTTTTGAAGATAAGGGCATCACAAATAGTTCCATAGTTCCAAAACACAGTTCTTTTCAGTCTATCAAACTAATATATGAATTAGCTTTTATAACTGCATCACCTGTTGTAACAAGTACTTGATCCAAGCAGAACTTGATCCAAGCCTTCTATGCCAGAAACACTTTCATTCATATTAACATCCATTTTAAATGGGTTCAGAAGCAAAACACCTGGAAAACAGGCGATATTTGAAAGCCAGCTACATAGCACTATATTTGAATAGATTCATGTTTTTATATCTCCCAGGGTGTAAAAATTAGACTTTATAACTGGTTTTTATTCCTTTGTATCTGTTCTCTCTTGATCTCAGGTTGTGAAGTGATATCCACAAAGGAATCTCCCCAGTCATTGAAAATAGACCTTTTGTGATATTTCTAATTAGTTTTAACCTTCTTCACACCTTCAGGCATGGTGATGGACACTCATTGATTTTAATTACCGCACTGATATCTTGCAGCTTTGCACTCCTTAATAAAATATCCCTCTAGCATTTCTTTTGGTCTTCTACATTAGATTATTACATTAAAAAGATGATTTAAACTTTTATGGATTTCTGTGTTAAAAAGCTGAGGATAGTAGGAATTACTGACAAATGTATCAGTTTGCACAAACAAGAGTTTTGAAGAAAGACAAGAACTTTACAAAACATTTTATTCTAAGTAGTTATTTTGAGTTTTGTTAGGAAGGAGAGAGTTTGCATGTTTGTCACGTAAATGTGCAGCTTATAAATTCATTAAATCCATGAAAAGAAACAGAAATCTGTTACCAACAGCAGTGTCCAATATTAATTCTCATTTGCTAGCTTCTGGCTAATCTCACTAGGGTGTTTATCACCTAGAAACCAAATTTGTATACAGTAATACCCCTTATAAAGCACTCCTCATTAAAGTTACATGCACCTTCTGTTCCAAAGAGAAGGAATTTTCCACTTGACTGCCAGAACTAAATCATATATTTTCCCAGTTTTGCAAATGCCCACATTGCAGTTCCCTAAATCCTCAGTCACTATTGTAGTTTTCTACATAAAGATGTGTAGAATTTAGGCAGAATAACAAATATTAATATCACTGCCATATTCTTGCTTTTTGTCCTTCTTGTGTAGGTTATAGAAACTTTGTAAATTTCCTACATTATTACCGATAACACTTGTTGAATAAAGGTTGTACCCTGCCCTATATAAAAAAAAAACATTGGTAGGGAATGCACCATAGAAAAATTTAGTTCTTGGGGAATCATACAATAATAGAATGGCATGTGTTGGAAGGGATCTCAGATAGCATCTAGTTTCAAACCCCCTGGAATGGGCAGAATTGCCACTCACTAGATCAGCCCGCCCATGTCTCCATCCAACTTGGCCTTGAACACCTCCAAGGATGAGTCATCCACAACATCTATGGGCAACTCATTCCAGTGCCTCACCAGCTTCTGAGTAAAGAATTTCTTCTTAACATTTAACCTAAATCTCCCCTCTTTTTGGAGAGAAGCTATCAGACAGCGTAAAATGTCTTTCTCCATCTTTTTAATAAGCTCCCTTTTAGGTACTTGAAAGGAGCAATTAGATCTCCCCTGAGCCTTTTCTACTCCAGACCAAACAATCCAATCTCCCTCAGCCTTTTTTCATATGAGAGGTGTTTCAGCCCTCTAATCATCCTTGTGACTCTTCTCTGGACCATTCTAAAAGATCCAAATCTTTCTTGTGTCACAAGCCCGCAGTCTGGACACAGTCCTCTAGGTAGCACATCACAAGGGCAGAACAGACAGGCACTAGGACCTCCCTCATGCTGCTGGACATGCTTTTTTTAATTCAGCCCGGGCTACCATTGGTTTTCTTGACAAAAAGTGTACATTATTAGTTTATGTATATCTCAAACAATTAGATTTCATAAAATAAACTTTGAGTTAGTCAAAAGCATTTTGACAGCCAAGAGACCTTTATTTAAGGTTCAAGAAGACCTATATATCACAATGCCTGACAGTTCTGCAGTGGCAGAGAAATGGTTAGGTGAGGTACACCAAAATGACTGCAAGAGATAGTGTTCCATGTACCTAAAAAATAATATTTCCACAGTATTTGTGGAATTTGTTTGTCCTACTAGTTGGCTTAGACAAAGTATTTTTTATTATAATGAACTGAATATTTTTATGCTGGCAGAAACTATTTTCCATGGTTCTGTAATTTTTTTGCCTTCTACGTTTCCTCCAGTGTAAACTTCGATGGATACACAAAGCCTCAGGAAAAGATTACACTCATCCCATCTTCTTCAACTCAGAATTATTGTAAAATACTTCTGTTTATAAATTTAACAGATAATCATTCTGGTTAATTAGGAGGTTATGAATACTGTCTTAAGTCAGTAGAATCTAGCTTTAACTCAGCAATGATGGGAATAACCAATAAAAGGTTATTCAAGTGTCAGAAATCTATATCAACCAGGTTTTTCTGAATCTTATAAAGTACAGAAATTTTGTATTGACTAGGCTGTCATCTACTGTCTAAAGTCTTCACTTAAATTTCCTTTCTTTCTGTCTGGGCTGTGGTAAATAGGCTCAAGAAACATTTAAATTATGTTTAGAAAATTATGAATGATTCTTGGACTATTCCCAAGTTTCTGTCTTAACTAATCTGAATTTACATGAAGATGTGTTTGTTTGTTTGTTTGTTTGTTTGTTTTAGGGCAAATAATAGTTTTTCTGTGAGTTAAGATCTAAGAGGTACTACAAGTGATTGAAATGATTTATAAGTAACTGAATGCTAAGCTTAACATTCAGTATCTAATCTTTATAATCCTCAGAAGACAAACTGTTAGATTGTATCTGACAGTAATAGCTTTTGTTGTCATTGTTGTTGTCTTCATAGAAAAGTTATTTTCAATTATTACCTCCTTAGATTTCACTTACTTTTTCATCACATAGTGATTTTTTTCTTATGTATTAACTAGAATGTAGTTAATAGGTTCAATGCAGGTTTTAATAAGATAATTCTTTTAGCATTTTAGGATATCAAAACACAAACATGTTCATGCTCTGTAAACAGTTATGTTATTCATAACTTTCCCTGTGGTGTTTGTTGCTGTAGACTGGACCTTGTAGAATTAGAATTACCACCATACTGCATCTACTATGAATAAAAATGAGTCTGTTCATCAACTAGAAATTCTTATTGAATGCTTCATTATTTCAGTCTTACTTCTTACCATGTTCTACTGCTCTGTAATATGCCTCAAATCTGCATAAGAACTATAAAAAGATCAAAGGAAAGGTTACACTATCTTTCTATAAGGGCTGTGAATGCTACAGAAAATAGATTTTTACAATTAAGCCTGTGTCTGTAAGCAATAGCTCAAAAAATTAAAAATTCTTCCTCTTCCTGAAGAGAACTTGAAGTAAAGAGGCTTGAGAATCAGTGCTAAGGAAAAAGAACTGTCATAAAATTTAACACATACTGATGAAAATAGTTTGTATTTCAGCACTGTTGCTCAGTAAATGAAAATCAAATTTTGCAAATATCACAATTAGAAATACCAATCTTAATAAAAATTTACACATAAAATTTCAGTTAAAAATTTGAGATGCTGTAGTGTTATTCGGCTGTTTATGAGTATGAAATGCACATTTCTTGTGCTGATGCTTATACGTAAAAATTAAATAAATCAGAATAACCACAGTTTGCAGAATGAAAACCTTTTAGCACATAAAAAGTAAGTCACTTTCCTTGCTGGCAGTAGTTATTGCACAGAATTCTCTAGTTCCATTGACATAATGTTGTGAAAATTGTCAGTGGTTAACTTTTGATGGAGACGTTTGTGTACATTAGGTCAGAGTTTGTCTACAGACAACAGTGTTCAAATGTGATGATTCACTAATGAAAACAAAATCTTGTTTCACTGGCTGAGTTGCAACAAGAACTGTTGAAACTACTTGTGCCTTAAGATGTGAGGTATTCCATGAAGACTGGGATCTACTCTGACATGTACCAAATAGGATCACAGAATTGCAGAATTCTTAGAGTTGGAGGGGACCTTTAAAGGTCATCTAGTCCAACTCCCCTGCAAGGAACAGGGACATCCACAGTTAGATCAGGTTGCCAAGGATCTGATTCAGCTTTGCCTTGAAAGTCTCCATGGACAGGGCACCTACCACATCTCTGAGTAATCTGTTCCAGTGCCTCACCACTCTCACTGTAAAAGACTTTTTCCTAACCTAAATCTACCCTCTTAAGCTTGAAAACACTTTCCATTGTTTTATCACCACAGACCCTGCTAAAGACTGTCCTTTCTTTCACAGAATCACAGAATTGTAGGAGCTGGAAGGGACCTCTAGATATAATCTAGTCCAATCCCCTGTCGAAGCAGACTCCTTAGACGAGGTTGCACAGCTCGGTGTCCAGCCAGGTCTTGAATTTCTCCAGAGAAGGAAATTCCACAACCTCTCTGGGCAGCCTGTTCCAGTGCTCCATCACCTTTACCATGAAGAAGTTATGACACACATTTTTGCAGAACTTTCTATGCTTCAGTTTGTGCCTATTTCCTCTTGTCCTGAAAAGAGGATGAAAAAAGTCTGGCCCTGTCCCTTCCTGTAGACCCCCTTTTGATACTGAAAAGCCACTATAACATCACTTCACAGACTTTTCTTTTCCAGGATGAACAGCTCTAGCTCTTTCAGCCTATCCTCAGAACAGGGGTGTTCTATCCCTTGGATCAGGCCCTCCTCTGGATGCACTTCAACAGGTCTATATCTCCTGTACTGAGGACTCTACATCTGGACCCAGTACTCCAGATGAGGCCTCACCAGCACAGAGAGACAGGATCACCTCCTTTGACCCTGTGATCCCACTTCTTTTGATGCAGCCCAGGAAAGTTGGCTTTCTGGGCTGTGTGGGCACACTGCTGTCTCATGTCCAGCTTGCCATCCAGCAGTACCTCCAGGTGTTTTATGGCAGGGCTGTGCTCCATCCTTTCATCACCCAGCTTGTATTCGTAGTGGATGTTGCCTTGACTCAGGTTCAAGACCTTGCACTTAGATTTGTTGAACCTCATGACATTCCCCTGGACCCACTGCACAAGCCTGTCTAAGTTCCTCTGGATGACATCCCATCTCTCTGGTGTGTCAACAGACCCCCACAGCTTGATGTCATCAGCAAATTTGCTGAGAATGCACTCAATCCCCCTGTCAATGTCACTGATTTTTGGTTCCAGCGACAGGCTCCAACCCCACAGGACACCGCTTATGATTGATCTCCACCCAGACACTGAGCCTGAGCCGTTGACCATCACTCTGGACTCAAAGTTGCAGTCAGTTCTTTGTCCACTGAACAGTCTACCCATCAAAGCCACATCTTTCTGATTTGGAGAGAAGAGTGTTGTGGGGTACGATGTCAAAGGCCTTACTGAAATCTGGATAGATGACAACATTGGCTCTTTTCTTGTACTGATGCACATCATAAAAGGCCACTAGATTGTTCAAGCAGCATTTACCCATGGTGAAGCCATGCTGGTTCTCCTGTATAACCTCCTGGCTTTCCATATGCCTAAGCATAGCTTCCAAGAGTATATGTTCCACAACTTTCCCCAGAACAGAGGTGAGACTGACAGGTCAGCAGCTCTCAGCATCATCCAGTTGTCACGTAATAGACCAGGCTGCCCAGGACTCCATCCAACATGGTCTTGAATGCCTTCAGAAATGGACCATCTACAACTTGTCTGGGCAAAGGGAAGCCTGTTCCAGTGCCTCTCCACCTTCTGAGCAAGTAATTTCTTCCCAGCATCTAACCTATTTTTCTTCTGTTTTAGTTTAAAGTCATTCTCTTTAGTCCTATCACTATTAGATCATGCAGAAGTTAGTCCCCCTTCTGCTTATAAGTTCCCATAAAGTACTAAAAGGCTGCAACAACATCTCCCCAGGGCCTTTTCTTCTCCAAGCTAAGCAAGTCCAGCTCCCTCATTCTTCCTGCACTTGAGGCTCTACGCAAGGACACAATACTCCAGATGGGACCTCACAGGGGCAGAGCAAAGGGTGACAATCCACTCCCTCCTCTTGCTGGCCACTCCAGTATGCAAATATTCAAAATCTTAATCAGATTTTTTTTCCTCCTCTGAAATGACTGAATTTTTACTGAAATATATGGATTTCAAGATTATAGGTCACTTCCAATTGACTTGTGCTAAGCTGCCTGATTATAAAAAGTTTAATTGAAGACTCTGTCAAACAGCAGCTGGTAATTTGTCAAAATATATACTTTAGTAATGACTGAAAGTATTTGGAGGTATATGCTTTAATATTCAGCAAAATTATGCTAATTGAATTTGCCATGTGTCTCGCTAAAATTTATTGGAGAGTGAGGAGGTACTTTGAAATACGTACACCTGACGTGAGATTAAGAAACAACAGTTCAAATGTTGGTCCAGCCAGTTTATTACAAATTTTAATCAATCAGGGATATGGGTAAGGGAAGCCCAACGACTATTATGAATTAGGATGATGGGGAAGGGAAAGCAGGCAATGGGAAAGAAGCACGAATTACTTAAAGCGAGGATAGTCACCACCAGGATCCAGCAGCATCCCGCTGCATGCTGTTCCAAGGGTCCAAGGCAAAAGCTCAGGGGAGAGCAGCAGCAGAGTGGCCAGTCTCAGGCAGCAAGCAGGTACAGTGCAGAGCAAGTCCGGGAGGAAGAGTCAGGTCGCAGGTAGCAGGCCCAGAAGAGTCCATCAGCATTTAGGCAGAACCTCGTGAGGCTTCTGATGTCAGAGAACTATCTTCATGGTTGTTGGTCCATTTTTTATCCTTTTTCTTCTGCCAACGTGGCATTCCTGGGCACTTGGGCAAGGAGTACCCTCTGAGATGGCTATCTCCCTTTAGATAAACTTACACAAACGACTGCTTCCCAGCCATTAAGCGGGTGGCGCTTGCAAATCTTCAGACAAAAGATTTCACCAACTTTGACCAGGACTTGCCTGGACTTGTCCATCTGTGTCCTCATCAAGCTTTGAGACAATGGTGCAAAAGAATAATCTCTTAAACCACCCTGTGACTCAAAGGTTGCTTAAAATGGGACACTGGTGATTCCTGATGGTGAGAAAAAGGTAGCAAGCATAAGGGTAAGGGAGGGAGGGGGCTGGGAATCAAATGTTTTATACAATCATTACGAAAGGTTTTTCAGGCTTGCTTACAAACATTGCCCAGATGTGCTTGACTTCCCCATCAGCAGAGGAGGTTACAAAGTACACAGAGGATATAACAGATTGAATAAATTGAATAAAGCATGGTATCAAACAAGGGACAAACATGAGAGTTGCAACAACACACAATAGATAAAATATGTTTTACCCATGGGCCATCTGGGAGCCAGGAAGAAAGGTCAAGGTTTGGGCTTTTCCAAGTTTGGACAGGAACACGTGCTGTTTTCCGTATACCTTGAGCAATTTGTTTAACAACTTTACCATTATCATCAATCTTTAGACAACAGGTAGAGTCATTTAATTTGCCACAGACACCCACTTCTTCAGCTAGCAGGTAGTCTAGAACCATGCGATGCTGGAGTATTGCTGCCTGTGAGTTGCGGAATCAAACTCTATAACCACAAAGTAGTTATAAAAGCAGTTACATTTTAATCAGTGCTGCGCAGACACTAGGTGCAGTGGGGATCATTCCTCCTAACTTGCACACCAACAAGCAAAAGAATTACAAATTTATAAGCAGATCTTATGCATATTCATTGTTTTCCCAGGAACTTATTTACATGCTGCCTCCTCCCCCAATGCATACGCTGTTAGTAGTGAGGCTCTCCCTCTGCAGGTCTTGGGGATGAAGTCAGACATTTTCTTCAGCCTGACCTTTTTACCTTACAGTAGCTCCCCCACTCAAACTGGTCAAAACCAGTTTCTTTAAGCTGTTCCTCCCTTCATGTTTGCATGGTTTCTTTGGTTCTGACAGCAGAGAGGACGACATGTCCCACTGATCTTCCCTTGTTGTTTCTCTAAGTTTAGTATTCTTAGCCCTTATGTGAGTAGCCCGATTTACTTAATTCCTAATCTCAATTCCCCCCTTTTCTTAAACCTAGTAAAACCTTTTGCTAAATGATCCCATTTTGAGAAAGAGATTTCCTAAAATACCTTCCATTCTCCATCTTCTGCCATAGCCTATGTTTCTTCCAATCTTCATAGCTATCTCCTGAACCCTTGGAAAACCACAACATACATCTCAAAGTTACGTGCATTGAAACAAGTAGGATAAGTAATGTAACACAAGCCTAAAATAGTTGTTTCAAGCACGCAAAATTAGGTAGCCAACTAGTAAATTTTTCCCACAATTCAGTAAAGCCAGAGGAAGTATCATCTAACAAGACTTGGTAGAGCACCTTAGTGGATTGCTTGTAGTTTGCACATCAGTTTCTATCCTTTGAGTTTCATCTATGTAAGCACAACAGCTCTGATTAATAACTACACGTACTCCCCCTTCTTTTGCTGTTAATAGATCTAATGCCATCCTATTCTGCAGCAGTACTTTACTTAACGTTGAAACTTCTATTTTTAATGCTCTTATTGCATCTGTAATTGCATTTTCTATTATCTCCAAAGTAGTTAAAATATTTATATTGTGTTTTCGTGATTTTTTTGTTGTCAGTATTCCACATCAGAATATCATGTGGACTAGTGGGAGTTAATGAGTTTATGTTCTGGTTCCATTTAATGCCTTTTGTGGACTCTGAGTATACTGATGGAAGGGGAGGGAGTGGCATCCCTGGAGGACCTGGCGGGAAGAGGAAGTGGGGTGGAGCTGTGGACAGGATCTGGCACATTTGCCTCTCTCCCTCTGGCCCAGAATAGCCGTCTCAACTCACCGCGGAGAAAGCACGTGCTTTCCCTCGCACTATCGTGGTTTGACTCTTTATAAAACACTATACTATAGCAAGGGTCATTTATTCCACCCTCCCTTAGACCCTCAAGATTACAAAACTGTACTCCATCTTGAGGAGATACATTAAATTCCCTTACATTTATTGTACCCCTGTACCCCTATTTACCTGTACCCCTAAGTACTGCAATATTACGATCTCCCCAAAGTTGTAAATTGAATTTTGTGTAATTGGCAATCAATTCCCAATAATGTTGTTGTTTGCTGACTGCCTTAGCAATAAAATGTGGGCCTTGATATGAGGAAATTGCTCCTGGTAACCCGAACCTCAGAATTATTTCTTGTAACATAACTTTTGTTACTTCCCTAGCCTTTTTAGTTCTGCAAGGGTATGCCTCAGGCCATCCTGAAAAGGTATCCATTAAATGAACATGTATCTATACCCCTCTTTTCTTGGGAGTTCTGAAAAATCTGATTATACATTGAGAAGGCTAGTCATCTTTGCCCCAAGTTTGGACACTACCATGTGCTATGAAAGTGTCAATAGGCCTCCTGTGTCAGTTGAGATCATCATATACTTTGACACCTAATCCATTGCCATCCTTTCCTGGGAGCAAAAGGAACATCAGGTGGATTACTCCAACATAACATACCCCAGTCCAGTTTGCAGGTAGTTGTTTATATGCATAATGACCATAAATCCAACAATGTCCCTCCAGAGCTACTAAGTCATTTTCAAAAGGACCATTCCATTTGTTGGTTAGTCTACTTACATGTTCCTTAGCTTGAAAGTACGTGGTGTTGAGAGGACTGAAAGGATGTTCAACCACACTGCAATTTCATCCATTATGGGTAACACTTTCATCCTTCCATCACTTATATCTCCAAGCTTCAGGCCTCAAGGTACCTCCAGTTTCAGTGAACGAGGTGTTGTTGGAGGACCAAAAATGAGAAAATCCTTTTCCCATTCCTGACTGATTGTACCATCCCCATTGATCACCCCTTGTTTGTGATTCCATTCCATGAGAGTCTTCATAATAAATCCAAGTGCAATTGCTAGTTCCAACGTAGATACCACCTGGCTGTGTAAGATTCAGACAATACATTCCCATAACGAGATATTGGACTTCCATGGAGATGTATTCTTATCTTCCCAGTGGGTACTGTGGTTAGTTCCACTGTAGTTGCTTGCCAGCCATCTAGGGGCAATAGGGGTTGACACCCAGGGCCAGGTTTCAAGTCCCATGTTCAAGTCTCCACAGACCCAACAGTTAGTCAGGTTATAGACATTTGCTACTTTCTCAGCCAGTTGAAAAAAAGTTTTTAATACCATTTCCCCCATCCCCAGAATCTGTGAGGGGATAACTGATTGTTAGAGAGGTGACAGCCCACACAATACACCAGATTCACAAAAATGACCTTTCACCCAAGTGTTGCATAGATAATCACCAAAACACCATGGGATTTCTGAGTCCCTTACATCTATCTTCTGGGAAACACAAGGAGGCACATAAGTGTTGCTGACTGAACCCACACACTATAATTGTATTTGTTATCAGTGCTGTGTCTCCCCAAGTTACCAGAAAATAATAAAGATAAATAAGAATCTGGCAGAGCTCTGAAGATGTCATTCTAAATGACTGAGTCAAGCTAAAATTTGTCATATTGTCTGATGTTGAACAATGAAAGTTCTTCAAAGATAGTTACATTCAGCAAAGATTCTTCATCATTCAACAGATTATAGCTGCAAGAATAGTTTTTAATTTTTTATGTGATATATGACTTGGTTGTCTCCTTCACTCTGAACCAAAAACGAACACAGTAATAATAAAGCCAAGCACAGTGCAAAGTAACTGCTACAGGATAAGATTGACTTATATCTAAGATGATGACACCTGTACTCTGGATAACAAAGCAGGGACTATAAATTTCTTGTAATATCTGAAATAGTGATCACAGGTCTGGTATTCCAAATTTTTATTGATACAACAGACTTCATAACATGGCCCTATAGTATAAACTTGCGTGTATTAACTTTGAAAGCAGAAGAGTAGAAAGGAGTTGAATGACTTTCTAGTGTATATGCCATCTAAGATACTTATATGAAACAGCAAGTTCTGAGTTTCTAGACAAAAGTAATAATGAAAAGTAAAGCAGACCAAAATAGTTCGCCTCTAGCAAGACTAATGGCAAGGTCATATTACATCAGTTAAATGAGATATGCCTCCAAGATAAAGTTTATTGCAAATCCTTATGAGTTCTCTCCGTCTAAAACAGTGTCTAGTTTTACAAATATAAATCAGTCTAACTGTGAATTCACGGATCTATAACAGGAGAGTGAATAAAATGCATCAAAAATAGGAAACAAGAATATTAGAGAATGTAAACAGAAAAGCAATTAAAAAGCAAAACACTTTTTGTAGCAAACAAACAAACAAACAAATAAATAAATCTGAAAGCAACATTTTTTCAGTATTCAGAAATTCAGTACATCTACCATCAACATATTCTTAACTGTTAAAACTCTTATAATTTCCAGTATTATCTTTCCTTTAAGATTCTGAAAAAATATTTGGCAAAAGTGTTTAATGATAAATGCATTCAATTAATAAGCAGATTAACATTTCCTATTTTGAAATATGGTTACTTTACACTCATCTGTGAGAAAGCTCTTCTGTTGCTAAAATCTAGTCCTTCAAGAGATATCTTTAGCTTACACATTCTTTTCATCAAAAACCTTGTATTTGAAATCTTTGCTTGTTTAGTTTCAGTTTTAATTCTATGTCCAACCCTTGCTAGGCCTTAAATGAAAGGCAAACTGCTGTTTCTCTAAACTCTAATATACAATTTGAACAAAAGCCATCCTAATCTCATTCTGAAGGCAATCTACTAAGAAGAGAGGTGAAAAGTAAGCACAACTGTTGATGCCTGATTTGGGGTACAGAATCAGGGCCCTCAAAATTTTTGCAAAGTTTGATAAGACAGCTATCAAAGAAATTACATTTTGCTGACAACTGTATGCGATACCATCACTCATCACTCAGAATCATAGAATCATAGAATTATCAGGTTGGAAAAGACCTCTAAGATCATCCTGTCCAACTGCCTACCTATCACCAATATTTCCCACTATTTTCCTGTTCATCCCTTCCAGTCTTCTTTCTTACATCTTGTGGCATAGGAGGACAGCCTGCTCCTGCACCTTTAAGACTTCCTTATTGAAAAGTGACCAGCCTTCTTGGACCCCTTTACTCCTCAGGACTGAATCCCAAGCGACTCTCCCTATCAGTGTCCTGAACAGTTGAAAGTCTGCCCCCTGAAATCCAAGGTAGCACTTTTTCCCCCTTCCTGACTTTGCCAAGAATTGATAATTCTACCATTTTCTATCACTGTGTCCAAGACAGCACCCAAACTCCAAATCTCCCACCAGTTCTCTGTTTGTGAACATCAGGTCTAACAAGACATCTTCCCAGTAGGCTCTCTTACCATCTGCATCAGAAATTTGTCTTCCATACACACTAGAAACCTTCTAGACTGCTTCTTCCATGCTGTATTATATTTCCAGCATCTATCAGGGAAGCTGATATCCCTCATGAGAACAAGAGCTGACAATTGCATGACTTCTGCCAGCTATTTATAGCATGCCTCATCTGTCTCTTTATCCTGGTTAGACAGTCTATAGCAGATCCTTATCAGGATATTTGCCTTGTTGGCCCTCCCCTCCTCTTGATCCTTACCCATAGAGATTCAACCTTTTCACTCCCAGCCCCAAGCTCAGTAATATCAAAACACTCACTAACATAGCGAGCCATGTCACCACCTCTCCTTACTTGGCTATCTCTTTTAAAGAGCTTACAGACATCCATTGCTGCACTCCAGTCATGAAAGTGATCCCACCATGTTTCTGTTATGGCAACTACATCGTAGTTTGCCTGCCACACGGTGACATCCAGCTCCTCCTGTTTGTTACAAGAAGAAATGTTATTTTTTGATACACATAAGAGCTGAATAAAGTACAGTAATAAACAAAGTGCAGTCTAAGATTGATCAAAAGATGAAAACAACTAAACCATATCAATCAACCAAAAAATCCATGAAGTTTATTACATTCACAACATCCAAAGCATCCCAAATGCTTTATTTTGAATGTTCACTTTGTTTCTCTTCATTTCTTATCTCAGAAAGACAAAATAATAAGTTAAACACAGTAATAGTAAGAGTAATCATAATAGATGTGTTTACAATTACAATAATAATTTGCTAGCATGAAGGCTGTCAGCGTTCTTCCAGAAAAGTAAATTCTAAGAAAATGGCAACACTAACTTAAGAGGGAATTTCAGATTCTCAGAAGGAATAGGAAATTTTATATTGAGGTTTAATAATATCCATGACTTAAAAGGCCAGATAAAATGTAAAATGTTCATTGAAATGTGCCTGCAGCCATACTAAAGAAAAAATTCTCCCTCAGCCTTTCCCCCTATGTGAATGATTCTGAATGCGATGGGGAAAATAAAGATCTACTGATGTTTTTAAAGAAATAAATAAAATGTATCACACTGCGTAACATGAGTTATGCAGAAAATAAAATATAGATGAAACAATAAATTTGAGCATGATGAAAGGAAGCATTGGTTTAAAATGTGAGAATAAATCACTCACTATAGGAGATAACGTGCAAGACCATCTAAGGAACCTGAGCATCTGTAAGTCCATGGGAGCGGATGAGATACACTGGAGGCTCCTGAGGTAATTGATAGGTTTAGCTGCTAAACCATTATCCATTATATTTGAACAACCGTGGTAATCCAGTGAAGTTCCCTCACTAAAAGAGGAGAAATATAATTCTATTTTAAAAAAAGACAAAACAGGATTTCAATCAGTTTTGCCTCTGTGCTTACCAGATCAAGGAGCAGATGCTATTGGAATTTATTCTAAAGCATATGGAAAACAAAGAGGTACCTGAAGACCACCAACCTATGTTCACCAAGGTCAAATCATACTTGATATATTTGGTAGCCTTCTATGATGAGGTTATGGTGTTAGTGGATAAGAGAAGACCAGTGGACAACACCTGCTTGACTTGAACAAAGCATTTTATGCTATTACATAAAAAGTTATTGGAAGCAATGGAAATCAACATTTTTATGAAGGGAGAATGATGAACAGTGAAGAAGAGGCA
Organism: Lagopus leucura; assembly: GCF_019238085.1. Classification (NCBI taxonomy): domain Eukaryota; kingdom Metazoa; phylum Chordata; class Aves; order Galliformes; family Phasianidae; genus Lagopus; species Lagopus leucura. The sequence goes on from NW_024962262.1 coordinate 19,806,516, forward strand.
GTCTATTCTGCAGCAGAGCAGTCACAAGAACAGGAAGAGGAAAGGACAGAAATCATAAATCACCTAGTACTTATTCCTGAGTGAGATGCAAGTTGTGCAAAATGATTTCAACTTTCATTCAAGTGAGCATATTATCATATGGTTGCTCATATGCCAATAGTTTGGGTTTAGAAGGCAAGTAAACTTGGCTTCTGTGATTTCTTACTAGGGACAGGGCTATCAGTGGTTGGAAAAGCAGCTAAAGTCCTCAAGCTCTGGAGGCTGTTGAGCGTGAAAGAATGGCACACAGTTCTTGTGACAGAAATCTTTTGAAGTGCATCAGTATTATGTACCAGCACCGTGACAATACAAATTTGGAGAGACATGGAAGAACCAACAGTGGGTTGAATTGCTAGTCAGCTTCACCAACTGGAAGAGAACCTCACTTCCTCCCTATGAGTCTGTGTTTCTGTTGTTGAGGAATTGCTCCAACATATCAAGCAACTCAAAGAGAATATATCATCATTCCTGTTCACATCAACCAGTATCTCAGCAAATAAGAGTCAGCTTTTTTTCTGCTCAAGGGAAAGATATGTTGGATGCATGCAATCTATCAAGAGCCATGTGGCAGCCATGGGGAATATGAGAGAAAATGAATTGGAAAACATACCTCAAACCTTGAAGATCAGATACACAATTTGCAAGAAGTGAAAACAGAAAAATGTTGCCAATTCAGGAAAACTACTGCTCCAGCTGCTGATGAGCAATTCCCTGTACAGATGTTACTTCTGGCTCCAATGAAGGGACTTCTCAAAATGGAAATAGTGTGTATATAAAAAGAGCCATGATTATTCCACTACTCAATCATAAATATTTCATAATTTGTTTAATTAAAAAAAAAAAAAAAGCTTTGGAGAGAAGAATGAATTTCCTCTTTCCTCATTTATGCAACATGATTACATTCCAAGTCAAGTTATAAAATAAAATTTAAAGCTCTACACTGCACAATTAAAGTGTTGCTTTTGTAATTGAGATAAAAATACCTAAAAGTCTGACTAATGAAAAGAGATTTAGGTTACCTTTTATATTTAGAGTAGAAGAGATAAGTGATGGATTACCAATGAAAAAAAGTGTAAACTACCATAGTACATTTTTCTACAAACAATTATTTCTATTATTTTATGATTATTTTGTAGCATGTTGATCATATTCTTTGTTTGTGAAATATTCCATAAAATCAAATTAAAACACACTCTAGACTTTCAATCAATTTAATTGTCCTTGATTTATTGGAGTGTAATATTGAATCTGTGATAGCCAATGCAGAAGTCAGAAAGGAATCTGAATTTATATTTAAATAGAAATTAAATGGCTTTTAAAGTGACTCAGAACAACAAAAACAAGTATAAAAACAAAAGCAACAGAAAATAATAATAAATAAATAAATAAATAAATTGAAGTAATCATTAAGCAGTGTTACTGATTAAACTTATTCAAGAACAATGCTTATAACTTTTCCATTTCTATATGATTTTGTTCAACACTTGTTCAATATTTCCAGTTAAAAACTGCTACGGAATTACACACAAATTATTTTCTATTGAGACTGTTTGATTTTCTTCAGTTCTTGAAATTCTACCAATCTCAGAGATTAGTGGAAATCTAATCTCAAGATTTGATAGTAGCTTTGTAAAGGTTTCTAGTTTAGATAGGGCTATTCTGCAAAATATGTCAGTTGAGTTATTTTCCTTGAAGATATACACATTCATTTTTTCGAGTTTTGTCTTTTGGGATGTCAAATAGCTAGCCCTTGCTATTTTAATCACATGCATTTATTGGTTGCCTAAAAATATTAACAGAAGTATAAAGAATTAATTATAAGGATTTTTCATCAGCTCTCATTGGAAAAATTCCAAGTGAAGATTTCTCTCTTTTCTTTTAAGACAATTTAATTTTAGAATTACTCTAAAGTAATTCTAATTTCAGTCTACTGAAATAAAGTGAAGAATACGTTCTTTGGACATATACATATAAATATACATATATATACATATATACATTGACTTGTAGATAACAAATCTGACTAATTACTGCATCTACTGGCATTTCAAGTTGCAGAAATTCTCACTTGAGCTACAGTTTCCATCACAAAGGACAAAAATAGAGTCAAACAGATTCAGCATTACATCTGAAACTTTGATGTCTCAGATAACATACATCTGAATATTGACATTTCTATGCCACACCAGATAAATCACTGTTATGTTTGTCAGGATTACTTTGTCATGGTTTTATGTTTTTTTTTTTTGTTTGTTTGTTTGTTTGTTTTGTTTTGTTTTTTTATGGATTGGGGTTTCAGTATTCCACATCAAAACATCATGTAGTGTATGGGGCACTGAAGTGTTAATGCTCCAATCCCAGGTACCTATCCCTGTACATTACAGAGGTCACGGGATCTGGCCCTTCCGGGTGGGGGGGGCACTCTCTTGCTGCCTTGCAGTGGGTGCTGGAGGTGCTTTCCTAGCTGTTCCAAGCTTTTCAGGATTGACTCAGTCCCGGGAACTCTCTCTCTTGTCTGATTTATTAATCTCAATTTCAATTAAATTGTATATATTGTGTTATTTTGTATTCCGGAATTATAGTAAAATAAGTTTTCCTCCATAGATTGTTGCTGCTGTTCTTTTCCTCCCTTCCTTCCCATTTTTTGTGCGACTGGGGTAAGGGGGGGGGAAGGGCAGAGGCCTGTTGCTCCCCTGTCACGGACGTAGATTGATCTAGTCAACTCCATGACATACTTCTACTTTTTAAACATAAGTCTGAACAGTACATGTACCTATTTAATACTTGGTGATTTTGCTGATTATGAAGTCACAAATGCTCTGAGGCCATTTCATAAGACGAAACCTAGTATGACTGCCTGAGAACTTTTCTTCATTACTATAATAAGAGATAGCAGAATAAAGTTTTCCCTTGTGAAAATTCTAAATGAAATTAAAGTAAGCAAGCATTTGCAAGCATTCCTGCAGCATGAAGGGATCAGCTTTAGATGTAATAATTTTGTACCTGGTTTTCTCCAACTGAATCTTTCTATTGATGATAACTGAATACTGGATCCTTATGCAGCAGAACTATAAATTAAAAAATGTGTTGAAAGCTGGTGGAAGAATTGGATCTATTTTCTTCATGTAATCTGAAAAAAAAAAAAAAAAGAAAGAAGCAATGTAAGGAAACTCTGAACTTGCAAATATCCAGTATATAAAATAAGTATAAAAAATAAGAAAAAAAATAAGTATATGAAATAAATTATATATTGTTAAAGTTATTTAATTTCAATGTTATAAATTCCTGATTTTCTTCCTAAGAAGCAAATAAAAATATTGTACATAAATTGAGATGTATAGTATTCCCAGAAGTTATTATGCAGATCAGTCTCATAACAACTCTCAAGAACTTCCCTATTTTGAATGTGATTTTGATCTTCTGCAAAGATCAGATGTCATTTGTCAATAAAAATATTCTCACAGAGACACAACAGTGACTGGAAGTGTCTATTAACTTGAAGGAGAAGGCTAAAATTCTAAGAGATCTTACACGTTTAAAAAATATGGAAAAACTGTGAACTGTCATAAACTGATCCCTTTTTCTTTCAGGGCCCTCACTGATGTAATAGAAATGTGTAGATAAACACGTAAGTATTCTTCAAGCATAGTTTATTTGGCAATTCATTTTCCAACATTGTATAATATCCATATTGATTTTAGCTCCAGTGTTTCAATTGCTCAGAACAATTAGATTCAAAAGTGTATTAGACTTAAAGATAGAAAGAATTTTTGCAATTAAAGACCTTGCCGCAATTATCTTTATGTTCTAGTGGTAAAATTGAGTAATTTCTTGTATTGAAAAAAAATGTTTTTTTCATTAGAATTGTCCCATTTTTTTCTAAATAATTCTGCAGACTTATTTGTAACTTCAGGCTGAGGTTCTCAATGCCTTTGTTACATACGTCTTTAAAAATCAAACCAATTACCTTTGGGGTATTCTACATCCTAACCTGGAGATCTGGGATACTGAGCAGGATAAATCCCCTACAGTTCAGGAGAAAATAGCTAGATACCTACTACTCTATCTGAACTGCCACAAGTCCATGGGGCTTGATGGGACCCACCTGAGGTGTCTGAAGGAGCTGGTGGAGGTGTCTGCCAAGCTACTTTCCATCACCCATCTATCAGCATTTCTGATCAGCCAGAGAAGTGCCTGAGAATTGGAGGTTTGCCAACATAATTCCCATCTACAAGATGGTTAGTAATGAGGATCTGGGGAACTACAGGGCTGTCAACTAGACTTTAGTGCCAAGGGAGACTACAGACAGGTCATCTTGAACAAAATCATGTCATGTGTTGGACAGCTGGGGGATCAGGCCCTACCAGTTTGGGATCACAAAAAAAATGTCCTATTTGATCAATCTGATCTCTTTCTGTGATCGAGTGACCCACTTGGTGGATGAGGGAAAAGCTGTTGATGTAGACTACCTAGACCTCAGCAAAGCCTTCGACTCTTGGTGATCTTGGAGATCTTTTCCAACCTCTGTGATTCTATGATTTTATGATTTGATTATTCACCTTGGTGATTCATTCATTCATTCATTCATTCATTTTCCTGAAAACACTGGGCTCCCAGTGTTCAAACACATTTGTGATTTATTCAGAGTATTTATAAAATTGCTCTGGATAAATGCATGATAGGGATTGGACTTGAGAAGTCACTCCAAATCTTTACAATTATATGATTCTGTGATAACTTGCACATGCTGTTATGTATTCTAGGCCGTAAATCTCTAGTCATTACAAATAACTTAATACTGTGAGGAATACTTGACAATGTTATAGAAGAAGTTCATTAAATTTTTCAGTGTTCATCTAGGAATAGGAATTCTTACTTGATATTTCGTGACACTACCTAGACATCTTTTTTTCCTATATATAAGTATGTCTTATTTTTTCTCTCATGACATTTTAATAAAATAAGGATGATCTGTTTTCTGCACTTTGTAAATAAACAATTTAAGAGCAAACTCACCACATCTTAGAGCCAAGAAAATGCTTGGATACTAAAGTGAGTATTGAGTGTGTGAATTTTACTTAGACCACTATTACAAAACTGAAATCGCTCTTGTAATTACTGAATACTGGAAAAAGTAAAGAACAGCGGCAACAAAAGTATCTGTTCAGTTAAAAAAAAAAATGAAGAGATTTATATATTTTTTTCTTGATACTGCTACTCCACATCTGAAGTTATTAAGATATGAGATGTCAAACTCAAACTCAATCTGAGGTATGAAGTAGTTTGGAAGTCTTCTTTTCCTTATCTGTCTCACATAAGAGGACAGCTCCCTTTGACGCACAGATGCCTTCCACTAGACCACTAGACCAGGTTTCATAAAGTCAAATCAAACCTGACCTTGAATGTTCCTAGAAATGGGAAATCCAGAACTTCTCTAGGCAACCTGTTACAGTGCCTCAGTACTCTTATAGTGAACAATTTATTATTAAACCTAAACTGAATGTGAGCTATTTTACATTAAAACCATTATCTCTTTCCCTGTTACTATACTCACTAAAAAAAAGTCCCTCCTCATTTTTCTTGTAGGCTCCCTTTAAATACTGGAAGGTCAGCATAAGATCTCACTGGACTCTTCTTCAGGCTGACCAACCACAGATCCCTCATCCTTTCTTCATAGGAGAGGTGCTCCAGCCCTCCAATCATTCGTGTAACCCTATGAACTCTCTATCAAGTTCGTACCTTTCTGATGCTTGTGGCCCCAGAGCTGAAAACAATACTGAAAATGGGGTTCTCATGAGAATGCAGTAGATGAGGGAAATCACAGTGAATCACCTCCTCCAACCTGCTAGCTAAGATTGTTCTTTTTTGGGGGGTTTGTGTGTGTATGTGTGTGTGTGAATAATGAATCTTGGATTTAACTGTTATCATTCCTTACGTTCTTAGCTTTATATATAAGGTATTTTTTTCCTTTTTCAATAAACAAGATTTTGAATGTAACTAAGTGCATTATAAATTAAAGCCCCCAGATAGTTGATGATAGATTATAAATTGATTTGTGTAAACAAAAAATTAAATGAGTATATTGAAGCAAGAGATAGGAATATAATTTTTTGCAGAAAAGCCAGTCACAGATGACAATGATTGGTGGTAATTCTTGGGGAACATCTCAGGGCAGGAGTTTGTCAGTAGGATGTCAAAGCAGGGGGAACAAAATGTTCAAGTATAGCATAGGTAATCTGTACAGGCAAGATCAGTATAGCAGCCAAAAAGAGCAACATAAGAAGAAGAAAAAAAAATCTAGTATGAGAATGGAAGACGGAAATTCACTTATTGCTAAGGGAGAGTTAGAGAAAAGTTGGAGAATGCTCACAGTGCATGTTCTCAGCAACAGTATTTTCATGTAGCTGTACTCACAAGTGCAGATGAATAAGACTACATGCAGAAATAATCCATTCATTTTAGTCATGTGATCTTTGCTGAATTTAGGAAGAATCTGCTGATTCAGCCTTATGTAAAAAAAAAAATAAATAAAAAAAATAAGCTACAGAAAATTACTCTTTCTTCATTTTTCAGTAGTTTAGAACTTTTTATTTTATTCTGACCTGGTCCTATACGCATGGTGTGTGTTTGTCAGCTGGAGGATCAGGTCCAGCCAGAATGGGATCGTGAAAGACAGGTCAGAACTGCAGACATCTGACTGGACTGCATAAGGATGCACCAGATAGTAGCAAATATTTCAAAAGAACCAAATGTTTTTCAAATCACCAGCTGGCGTACAACATATCAGAAAACCAAGACCAAAGATGTGGTGGATTTGAACATATATGATATATAATGCATTCCACAGACAGTGACTACACTGTCAAAACAGAACTGTTGTATTTTGGTTTTTAATTCTCAGTTTAATGGTAATACTAATGTACCTGGAATGGTATGTTGTCTGTTTCAAGAAAGGAGAAAGCTCAACACATATACAACATACCTTCCAGGAAACTACAAAAGTTTGTGAGGAAATTCATTTCTAAGAATTTAATCCAATTATTCACAGTGACTCTTTCAATACAGTAAAAAATAGATGTAAATTAATTAATTATAAATGTTTATTATAGTTGATTAACTATAATGATAATTAAATAATATATTTTTAGATTCTTGTCAATTCAGCACTGTGTTTATTATGAACACACTGAAATAATTTTCTGTCCTAGACAAAGTTGTTCAGAAACCTCAAAATTGGTCCCAAAGCTTTCGCATTGAGATGTTCACCATGCTAGCTCGTAACTGTGATGAATTGTACTTTAAAAGCACCATTAAATAAGTAATTTTGATGTCTATATTTTTTGTCCTTTTCTGTAACTGTGCTTTGGTAGAATAGTGCAAAGCTATTGGCACTGAAAGACTGAATACTGAAAAGACCACATCTATTTTTTTCTTGACTCTCTAGCCCTTTTTGTTTAAAGGAGAATCAAATGTAAAGATACAAATCTTCTATGTAAGAAGTTTAATATCCTGTTTCCAAATTCTTGCATCACATAATCATTTATGTATGGTCTATATTGCTATTCACACTTGCATAATGATTTTATATATATGGCCAGTAAAAATACAGGAATTGTAACTATGCATTTGAGTTAAATATTTACATGCTCAAATTTAAGACTTTATTGATTAAATCACATAGACAATAGATTAAACTGAACAATTAACCTATGCAAAACATATATTTGTTATTTACTGCATTATAATTGTCATGGAATAGTCTCAGTAACGACTGACTTGGATATCAAATAAGCATAGGGAGAAAGTTTACTTAATTAAGAATCCAGTTAGGTGGAAAGGATAACTCCATCAAGACCTTCAGAAGCATGTTTATTTTCCTTGATTACACAGAGATTATATTTGTGCATATTAGTGACTAGGCGATTCAGATGTGTGCCTGATTTAGACTACATATGTACTACCATTGTGCAAGGGTATCATGCTAGCTATGAGCCAAATCAGCTCACACAAGAGCTTTCACCTACTCCTAAAAATTAAGTCACCTACTTCTGTAGTGTGAAGAACTAAAAATTGTACAGAGGGTTTTTCTCATAATAGAGAAAGCTGAGGAGCTGAGGATTTAACATAACAAGGCCTAGAATAATGGGAAATTAGGGAGTAAATTCTGACTGAAGCAGTCCATGTACATCTGGACTCATACCTGGATGCTAGATAGCCTCTCTATATTTCCCAAAGAAAGATCTGTCAATAAGATATTTTCACTAATGGTTTAGCAATTTTACAGAACGTGAATAAAGTATATTGTATTAAAAAATATAGCAAATACGTGCATAAAGTAAGAATACATCCTGATAATTCCATACTCTTCTTCTCTAGCTAACACTTCCTCCCTAATTTTCCTGTAATATCTAGAGTTGCAAAGATCTAAGTTTCCTCCCTATTGGTTGACTTGGAATTAATTCATAAGTTGTGTTGCAGTGTGCTTTCAGCCTTCTTTCAGCCAAAATTCATTTCCTCTTTTCCAAGTATTTTTCTAAGTAAGAATTTTGTACATAATGTGTAAATGTTAAACAAAGCATTATAGTTGGCTAATATTGTTATTAATCTTGAGACACGCAAGAGACAACAAGAACATTATTATTGAGCTTTCTTAATTTGACCTTGAGAAAAGACAAATTACAGTCAGAAAAAGAACCTGAAATCTTGATACAGAAATTGGATGCCAGTACCAGCTTTGTGGCTTTAAGTCTGAGGTAGCTTGTATGCAACATCATTTAAATCTCAAAATCTTTTCTCTTTACCCTATCACAAGCTGAATGTGAAAGCCATTGTGCTTAATTCTTGCTGACAAATACTTTCACATGTATTGGAAAACAGTCAGCCGCAGTTGAATAGAACAAGGCAGCTACTTGCAAATCTTAGCCAAGAGCCAATAACTGATATTCTTTCTTCTTTGCAGCTCACTAAGGGATTATGTCAAAAAGTAAGACATATTCCAGAGACATTCTTGCGTTGCCATTCTTTTGTCTGTACATGCTTATGGAAGAACATGAGTTATTCTGTAGGCACCGAGAGATTATTTGATCTATTCACTGAAGTGTCTGGGAAGCCCTAATGGGATCCCACTCTGAAACTGTTATACTCTGCATGATGCTAATAAACTTGTCTTGGATCCATTGAATTTGTTGTTGACAGTCTCATATTGTCTATTTTTTTTATTTTTTTTTTTTGACCATGAATGCCTTCCATGACAAAAAATCTCAGTAGAGCAATAATACACCAGACAGAATAAAAATCCATATTTTGCATAGGCTCCTTATCACACCTTTGAACAAAATCTAAATGTGTGTATTCATTCTAAGCAAAAGTTTTAGGATTGCCCCTCAATAATATGGCAAAACATGCAAAGATAATGGGAATAATGTTCACAAATCTTCACAAAACCAATAGAATCATGAGGTCTTTCTGAAACTATAAGCCAACAACAATGCATTGCTTAAGCTGTGAGCCTATGCTGAATGGAGAGAAGTTACAGGAGCCTTGTAGGAATCAGACTTGATGATTCTTGTGGGTTCTCTATAACTCAGGACATTCTATGATTCTATTATTTTATGTATGGTATGTGTTTAGTTATCTAGAATTAGAAATCTAGGATAATTATTTTCTCTAAAAGAATAAAAATCAATAATAAAATTATCATATTTTTTGGAGATTTCAGTGATTAATATATTTTTCTGAAAAATCTTGGAACTAGCTTTGTCTTCTTTCTTTGATAGATAAAGGAAATTATTAATTCACAAAGAATGAGTGGATGTTGACATGCAGAATCAAACTATAACCCACATAAGGTTGTAAATCAGGTATATTTATTACAGAGCTTGGTGCAAGGGGGATATCTCCTTCGAACTCGCACACCAAGAAAAACAGTGGTTACATATTTAAAGACATAATGTATTCATTACATTCCAAGAAAATAGGCGAGAGTCCTGAGAATCGATTAATAAATTGTCACATCCTCATGAGCGCATGTCCTAAAAATGTGCTGGGGGTCCATGGTGATCACTGAATGGATGCCAGTTGTGTTGAGCTGAGACGTCTGTTTCACTGTCCTGTCTTCAACAATACATCTATACTTCTTTCCTATTGTTATCTGGCAGTGAGATTCTGTGTACTCTGTATTCTGTTACTGAGCTTACATGCACACATGGATCTTCCCCTTCAGCTTGTATCCACCCAAGTTATGTGGCTATTATCACGATGCAGAAAAGCTGTTCTCATGATTTAGTGGTGAGGTTGGTTGAGAACTGGCTAGCTGGCAATTCTCACAGAGTTGTGATAGTTGATACAGAGTCTAGTGGGAGGCCAGCAACTAGCAGTGTTCCTCAGGGGTGAGAGATGGAAAGGAGCTCTGCAGAGAAGGAAAAGGGGTCCTGGTGGATAATAGGTGGGCCAGCAATATGCCCTTGTGGCCAAGAAGGCAGGTGGTATCCTGGGATGCATTAAAAGGAATATGGCCAGTAGGTCAAGGGGGGTGAGGCTCCCCTTCTACTCTGCTCTGGTGAGGCCAAATTTAGAATACTGTGTCCATTTTTTTGGGTCCCCAGTTCAAAAAAGACTGGAATCTCCTAGAAAGAGTCTAGTAGAGGGCCTAAATAATTTCCCTTGTGGAGAAAGGCTGAGACATCTGAGTCTGTTCAGCCTAGAGAAGACTGAAAGGGGATCTGATTAACACTTATAAATATCTAAAGTGTGGGAGATAATTGGATGAGGCCAGAGTTTTCAATGATGTGCAGTGATTGCACAAGGAGCAGTGGCCAAGATCTGGAACATAGAAAGCTCCGCATGTACGCAAAAAAAAAAAACCTTCTTTACAGTGAGAGTGACAGAAATGGAACAGGTTGCCCAGAGTGGTTGTGGAGTTGGTCTTTGGAGATGTTCAAGACTCATCTGAATGCCTATCTATGCAGCATACTGTAGAGAGCCTGCTTTAGCAGGGGATTGGTCTTGATCTCTAGAGGCCCACTGATGTCTAGAGAACCACTGAATAGAACTCTCTGGCTGTACTCATCCAACTATTTCCTTTTCCACTGAATACTCTAGCCTTAAAATCTTCATCTCTTCCACTTAGAGAGAAGGATGTGGTATGGGATCAGGGCCTTGCACAAATCGAGGTAGATGACATCAGTTGATCTTCCTTTGTCCATTGATGCCATCACTCCATTATAGAGTGCCACCAGTTTGGTCAGCTACAGCCAGCCTTGGGGAAGCAGTGCTAGCTTGTGTGTGCTTTAACATAGCATCCAGGAGGATCTGCTTCATGATCTTCCCAAGCACAGAGGTGAGGCTCATCAGCCTGAAACTCCCCAGGTCTTGCTTTCTTCCTTTCTTCCCTTCTTTCTTTGTTAAAAATGGAAGTGATGTTTCCATTTTTCTAGTCACCAGGGACTTCACCTGAATTCCATGACTTTTCACATATGATGGAGAGTGGCTTGGCAATTCTATCAACCAGTTCTTTCAGGACTGTAGAATGCATGTTGTCCGACCTCAAAGGTTTGTACAAATTCAGCCTTATGAGCTGGTCTCAGGTTTGCTCAGCTCTTACAGTGGGAAGGATTTTATTCCACCAAATCTAACATTTAAGGGACACAAGAGGTGTAGGAAGCCTGACTGCCAGGGAAAGCTGAGGCAAAGAACTTACTGAGTACCTCAGCCTTCTCCAGGTCTGTTGTAGCCAGTATTCCCTTCTCATTTATCAGGGAGTGTATACACTCTTTGGCCTGTCACTTCTACCCAATGCACCCATAGAATCCCTTCTTGTTATTTTTCATATCATTTTTGTCAAGTTTAGTTCCACTTGCTCCTTGGCTTTCCTGACCTATTTAACACTATGCATGACCAGATAGTGTCCCTGTATTCCTTCTAGACCACATATCCCTGCTTCTACTGCCTGTCTATTTCCTTCTTTTCTCTTCATTTGATCAGCTAGTCCTTGTTGAGCCATGCTAGTTTCTTGCCTCCTCTGCATAATTTCTCATTCTGGGGGATGGAAAGCTGTTGTGCTCTCAGAAAAAAAAAATAATATTATGTTCCATTCTTTTGTCTCCAGGGATACTTTCCCAGGGAATACGATCCATCATTTGCTTAAAAAACCGGAAGTTCAGTCTCCTGAAATTCAAGGTCTTGACTCTGCTCTTTGCTAGACCTGTATTCTTCAAGTTCTTAAACTCAGCATAGTCTCTATAGAGCAGAATGCTTCCAGTCTTAATCACTTTAATCATATCTCCTGTGCTAGGGAGCACCAGGTTCAGTAAAGCTTCGCCTCTGTTTGGTCTGTCTAATACCTGGACCAGAAATGTATCCCCAGTAGACTCTAGGAATCTCCTGCATTACTTGCTGCTCACCATATGGTTTCCAGCAGCCATCCAATTGCTTGAAATTCCCCCCAGATTAATCCATCAGGATGAGACCCTGTGAGCAGACTCCCATTATAGATGAATCAGGAAGGCCTAATCAACTGGCTCTCCTTTGACAGCTGGTCTATGGGGTTTGTTCTCCTCCTTCTTCCTGGGTCCCAGTATCTAACTAGGAGGACTGAGGAGAGCAGTACCTCTGCTCCCACTCCTTCAGCATACACTAAAAGATGTGTATGTGCAAATATTTTCTAATTTCCTAGTTTTCAAAAAGATTCAAGTAGGATTCAGTTAGTAATTCTGAATTCCAGTAATGTATCCTTATTCAGGTGTTATCTTATCTCTCCATGGCCAGCAGTACTCTATTTACCAACAGATTATAACATTGTACTGGCAGATATGTTCTAATAGAAAGTTACTCATGTTATTCATTTCAGTTAAATGCACATGCAGAAAGTTCATTTCATGACATTAACTTTAAAATGAACCGCTATCTGCTTCCATTTGGTCTCCTTTACTTAGAAAAAAAAAAAAAAAAAAAAAAAAAAGGAAATAAAGGAAAAGAATACATCCTTAAAGGGATAAGGAATAGAGAAATATTGAAAAACTGGAAATTAACAGTAATTGTAAAGCAAAATTTCCTTAAGAAACATGACAGCACTGGCTTCATAAGAAGTATTTCAACATTTTTCAGTTTGTTTATATCATTTCTATAATCCTTTTTCTTTTCCTAACCCAGACACCTTTCCCTTTTAATGGAAATGCATAAGGTCCAGTAATCCTTTTAAACGTCTTTTCTTCCATAGAACTTTTACTCCTGAAAGATATGTAACCCTTCAAGTGGAGTGAAGTTTCTAGAGTCAGGAAAAGTTAGTAAAGGTGCCTTTTTTCACCTTTTTTTTCTTCTTTTTTTTTGAAGGTCAATACTAGACTTTGCTTGACTTTTCCTCTAAATGAAGAGAGCGATTTAAGACTCCTTGTGGTCTTATATGAGTTCTCTATGATCAATTCACCAAAACCCACTATTACCACTTGCTTTGTCATTGACTATTATATTTGGAGTAGCAGGAAATACTAGAATGAGGGGAAATGTTCACAGCTTCTGGGGCATGAGGATAAGCTCATAACTTTTTGAATTTTCCTATTTTTCTTAGAATTGAAGTAATGAGTTTTGCTGTCATTAGATGGAATGAAAAGAAACATAAGAAGGAAGGGTAGTAATTATCTGCTCCTGTATTCAAGTTGTAGGCATATAGATACAACACAGCCTAAAATAATGAGAATTTCTGTCACAAGGCATTTTCTGTTATTTTGCAAATGTGATCATCTTTTTTTGCATATATTTTTACTTTAAGTGTTTGTCACCAAAAGCATAATATGGGATCTAATAGCTAGACCCAGACTCGTGATTTAAGCTCAAAAAAATAAATACTGAACACTTCCCAAACTCAGTGTCATTGGCACATATTGCATGCTCTGCACAAAGGATGAAAATTCTCTGCAGCATCAGAATATGTTTGCCCACGTATGCATAGGGAGCACGAGAGCAGCCGGCAGGGGTCATTGTAAGACTGTTCTGTCTGATCCAGCATGCTATTTCAACATGCCGTGTTTTCAAAAGGCCGTGTTCTAGTTCACAAAAAACACCATTCATCCTGTTGTAAAAATCTGGAAATGACTTTCACATTTGGTCCAACTTTTTTGCAGTTTCATTTTTGATTCTGTACTAAAACTAAAGTAGAAAAAATGATCATCTGCATAGAATAATTTCACCTGAAAAAAAAATGCTGCTGTGAAATTGCACAAATTTGAACCAGTAAATCCATCAAATATGCTCTGTTTATTGTCAATTGCCAAGTTCACCTTTCTTTACCAACTTTAAGGAGTCACGAATTGGGCATTAGGCTGAAACACTTTCCATAAAATCTCATAGCAAAGACAGTAGAATATTAAATTTTGTTAAGCAAAGGAATCAAGAATTCTATTAAGTGAAAACAAAGGTATTTGCCTGAACTCATTAGCACCACATTAAAAATAAAGAAAAAAAATATTCTAAAATAAGCACCATCAAGAAGTGCTCATTCAAGACAAGACTGTGATTGGACTAATAACTACTTCAAAGAGAGATTATGGTAGGAAATGAAACGATAAAGTCCAAACAGAATGTTTTAAAGGTAATTGCTCTTTTCTCTCATGTACATAGAAAGGTCAAATAAAACTGAACTCTCAGAGCAGATTTGATTTCCCATATCTAATTTTTCTATCTAAATATGTAGATATGTTAATGAAACTAAGGAAAGGGCCCCAAACCTTATATCTATCCAAGATCTATCAGGTAGGTCTGAAAGGAGGATGCTTTTTTTTTTGGAAGAAATTATACGTAAAATTAAGGCTGCCTATACTTTTGCACTTCCATACTGCAATACTGCATCCTGCCTTTGAAATGTGTTACTGTGATACCCCTCCACTGAAATTCACTTAAAAAATAAAAAATAAAATAAAAAAGACAATGGCAACAAAACAGCATCAAAATTAAAAATGGAATAAATGGAATAAAAGACAAATTTGAACAAACGACTATCGAAGCAAATACTTAACACTGGTGTTTTGATTCACTGAGCGTTCTGAGTTACAAGTAACACAGACAAGTTACAAGTAACCCTGTAACTTCTATGCCTTAATTGAGCTAAATCTTGAAGGAGAAGAAATACTTCGTCACAGGACAATGACAGCTGAATACATAGATGAGACACTTAAAGCACATGTTAACTCACCTTTTTTGATAGCAACCCTTATGTCTCAGATTAATTTTCCTTAAGTATTCCTAAATAAATATCTGTATCTTCTTATTTAAATATTATATAGTTAATTTTCTTAATTTAAACCTTTAAGAATATGTTTGGATCATTGAAAGAATAGAAGAAAATAGAAGGAAGGAAAGTTAATTATATATATAAAATATATTAAATTGAAGAAATAGACACTAAGAGCAAATGGGAATATTTTTAGATAAAAAGATTCTTCTTTCTCTCTTGATTCCCTGTAGATTCATAGGAATAGACTATCAAGCAGTTTTTTTGCTTGTTTGTTTGTTTTTGCATTTGTTATTATTTTTAGTAATATACAATGAATTTAATACCTGTATTCAGTGATGGACCAGCATGAGATAATTCATTATAGAAATATTAATTCTTTCCTCATTATGTCGCCCTTAATTATTACAAAAAAATATGAAATTTCTGTTTCCAGGAATTTCCAGGAAATTATAACAGCCTCGGGAATACTTCTATAAATTAATAAACAACAAAATGTACAAGTATTTTGAAGAATTTTAGTGAATGGTGACTGCAGGTGAAGATTACTAGTTTCCTTCTGATGCAATCCTAAAAGAAGTCTCTGGAGTTTGTTTGCTAGGTAGTATTATTTTTTCTCATGGTGATTAAATAAAGAATGACAGAAGTAGTTTATAACTGACTAAGATGTGTTAAAGTGGAAGAAGATACACAGGTATCTAAAAGGGACAGAGAGATTTATAATACTATCTAATCATTTTAATTCTGACAGAGTTTCAAAGTACTGCTAGACCAGATGTGAGAGGGAATTTGGGTTGCTGAAAGATGTTTCTGTTGCTTCTATTTCTCTTTCTTATGGGCTGATGCCAACATGGAATCTCTAAATTAGAAAGCTGCAATAGAAATGTATACAACACTACTTTGGTTAGTCAATCATACCCGTAAGTATGATAACTAGGAGAGAGTAGGATTATGTCACAGCTGGAGACATATTTACTGTATAAATTACTCTTTAATAGTTTCTGTACTATGTATGTATTAGGGAACATGTCTCTTAGTTTTACCAATTAACTTACTGAAAAAATATCCTAGTAAATTCAGATGTGTAACTAATAAGACAAAGTATTGCTCCTGCTATTTTTGCATAGTTGTTTCTGAAAACATATTTTTCACTGATTAAGTCCTATAAATTTCCAGTGGAACAGAACAAAAATTTTGACTGCAAAATTTCCTGACACAAAAGATGAGAACATATTGCATTCTCTTGACTATCTTCCTTTCAGAAACTCTCAGCATGAAAATAAACATATTTCTATCCCAAACTGTCATTCTCCTGAATAGCAGCTGTAGAGACACTCATGTAACTTTTTTTTAATCAGTTTAACTTTTGCAGTCTTGAGATGAAGTTTGTCCATCTTTCCAATAATATCAATAATCTCAGTTAATGTCCATATTATATCACAGAATGATGGAATTATAGAATCTACAAGGTTGGAAAAAACCTCCAGTCCAACTGTCCACCTACCTACCACCAACATTTTCTCTCTAAACCACGTCTCTTAGAACAACATCAGAACACTTCTTTGACACTTCCAGGGATGAGGATTCAACCACATCTCCGAGCAGCCCTTTCCAGCACTTAATCATTCTTTCAAAGAAGAAACTGAATCTTCCCTGGCACAACTTGAGGCCATTCCCTTACACCCCATCACACATGGGAGAAGAAGCCGAGTCCCACCTCACTACAGTCTTCTTTCAAGGTACAGAGAACAATAAGCACAACCCTGAGCCTCCTCTTCAGACCAGTTTCCTCAGCCATTCCTCATAAGACTTACATTCCAAATCCATCACCAGCTTTGTTGCCCTTCTCTGGACATGCTTCAGGCCTCAATGTCTTGTAGGAAGAGGCCCCAAACTGAACACAGTACTTGAGATGCTGCCTCACCAGTGCTGAGTACAGAGGGATGATCACCTCCCTTCTCCTCCTGGCAACACTATTTCTGATACAAGCAAAGATGTCACTGTCTTTCTTGGTGACCTAGGCACACTGCTGGCTCATGTTTAGCCAATCAACACTCCTAAGTCTGTTTCTTCCACAAAGTCTTCCAGTCACTCTGTTGATTGTAGCATTGCATGTGGTTCTTGTGGTCAAAGTTTAGGATCTGGCACTTGTTCTTGCTGAACTTTAGCCCACTGGCCTCAGCCCAACAATCCAGACCATCCAGATTATGAAAGTCCTTGTCTTTGACAGTAAAAAATTATCAAAAGGATACTAGAATTGATTGCAGAGAACTCTCACTTTTTTCTCAAAATAGACAAAAGTTGAATAATCATAATTTAATTTAAATGTAATGAGTATCAAAATTCATGTCATTCTCCAAATGGCAACTCATTAAAAAACAAAACAAAACAAGCCAAACATAAAAAATGTTAAATATATTCTACTTTTTGGCAAAATGAATAAAATTTACTTCCTTTCCAAATCTAATATTTCATTTATAAAGCAGATGCATTAAAAAGCAATTATCATTCTGTTATTCATAGCTTTTGTTAAGAAACATAGATGTTCTTTAAAGCACACTGGAAAATGCTCTGATTTTTAATGACTGTCTTGAAGATGCTTTTTGGAATGATACAATATATTAACTGTTACAGAGTAAACTGTAACTTTAGTAGTTAATGATAAATTCTAATCTTTTTAAGATAACTGCTTTTAAATGGTTTGAATATGTAAAATTTGAATCAAAACTACAAATTACACTAAAAATATAAAAATACTGTTGATCATGTCTAATTACTAGATATAAATGTACTAGAATACTTTTATTCTGCAAAATTGATAAATTTTAGGTAATAAAGCATTTTTGTTATTAAAGATAACATCAAATATGATTACAATTTTCTACGTTTTTCATTCATTTCATAATGGTTATCATAGGCTCACAAATAAAATTTACTTTTTGTATTAAAAATATTACAAAGACCTTGCTAGGAAAAAGTAATTAAATACAAAAATTAAATGTAGTAATTAGATTTTATATAATTGGAAATGAAACCATCAGCAAACTTGGGCCTAATTGCTTGCATTTCTAACTTATTTATATTGATTTAAGCACCATTGAGTCAGTCTTCTGCAACAAGATCTGGCTTTATTAATAAACTTATTTATTCACCTGTTTATTTTGAATCAGAAATTCTCAGCTGTTTGGTATATCTAAATTATTTCCTATATGTTTCAAATACATTCATATCTATATTTCTTAATAATCATAAATCAACTTCAAATTATAGCTATATGAAATTTTCTTCTTAATAACACAGACACAATTTCTGCAACTCACAGAAAGAAAAGTCAGATTAGAAATATTCGTTTTTGGCTATAAGAAAATTTTAACTACTTAGTTTACTTCTGTTATATTAGAAAGAGAAAAAGAAAAAATAGGAGGATAGTATTTGCAGGATCACATTAATTGTTTGAATTTCTACATTCCTATGTTGTCTATGTGATTTTGATTTTTTTTTTCTTGACACAATTGTCACCAGAGTCTTTTATATCTACCTGTACCTCATTAATGTTTACACAGCTCTATTGCTCACTACCATTCAGGAAATGAGAATACTAACACTGTATTCCATTCCAGCCCATCGTGGCAGTGAAAACAGATTTAGGTAATAAATTATGTATTTGTATTTTGAAAGATAACAGGTGGTGCTAATGTGAATGAGAAACAGATCTTGGTAAGTTTGTTTATTGCACTGAAGAACACTTAAATGATTACATCAGATTTGTTTGTTTTGTTTTCCCCAGAGGGTTTCCTGCAATGCAACTGCAACTTTGTCCTTGCCAAAAGATGTTGAATAGAATATTAAAAAGGTAGAAGAGCATTTACTCAAACAACTGCAAATGATAGACAAAGTGAAATCTGACCTTGTAAATAATATAAATTTAGCAGCCTTCCTAGTGGATTTAGAGAAAGCTATGAAGCTTTCTCCCGCTGAATCCAGGCCACTTTTCTCACCCCATATGCCCTTCCTCCCACAGCTCCTCCCTCCCTACCCACCAAAAAAAAAAAAAAAAAAAAAAATCTGTCAAAATCTTAATTCTTCATGCATTTAGTGGAAGCTAAATACCCAAACAGAAGCTGTAATCATATTTTAAAGATGTCAGTGACAGCATTAAAGATATGTAACTTCTTTCATAAAATCTTGGGCACTCAAATTGTTTGTAGGAACTTTGCTTAGTACATTTCTCCAATATAAAAAAAAAAAAAAAAAAAAAAAATTACATGCATATAAAAAAATCCATTCAAGACAGGAAATGTGTTGAGTTTTACATTACACTGTTCGGAATATTTCTAACACAATCAGTTTTCTCAAGAGAGCTCAGCTGCAACAAAGATCAAAAGGGTCATGGATTTAGTTTTGGTTATTATTGGCATGTGGATTGCAAACACGGTACCTGTATTGAACTAGACCTCCTGCAGTCTAAAGTACACCAATAGAAAAATAAGGCTACCAGGTGGTCAAAGATAACACTATTTCCAAACACAACAGCTTTGCCCAAAGTCACTTAATATTTTATAAATTGTGTTAGAAAGTAAAAAATGCTCTTTTCTATCAATGCACAATTCAATAACAGCTTGGAATTGGAAGCTAAAACATATCACCGGCACAGAAGCCAAATATCATTCCATCACACATTTACTACAAAAGTGCATTATTGCATTTAACTGGAAAGGTCAACATGATTAATGACATACAGTAAGTGCATCATTCAAATACGCATAATAAAATTTATTTCCTGCATATATTTATATTATCATTGCATATATTATCATTGATATCTATGCAGATTTGAAAAGTGACAATTTCAAACTACAGTTTTCATTTCAAATGTGTACAAACACTGTTTAATAGTTAATTTCTATCACTGGAATTTTTATAAGTGCCTTTAAAAACTCTTTTAAAACAATGTATTACCATTGGGATATATTTAAAACTTAACAACACAGTATTCAGCAAAATAGCTGTTGTTATGTTAGGTCTCTTAATCCCCAACTTGTTTTTATAGTCTCACATTTTTCTGCATTGCTTGTGTGCTTTAGCCATTAAAACAAATGAATATTGAAAAAAATCAGTTTAGCCTAGCATGTTATTGATTTTACTCATGAAAAGTGAGAATGATGCTGTTCTGTCGTAGTAGAAGTTTTGTGCAGTCATAGATACAGAAAATACTAAAACATAGTATTCATTTTTAAATCTGAGGATAATGTTAAATTGCTCAGAGTTCACTTGCATATGCAGATACCATCCCACTTGCTGATATTAATAAGAAGATATATGAATGTGATATTAAACGGATCTTAATCTGGAATGAAGTGCTTTCTTGGATACAATCAGAAGAAATCAATATGATTATCTTAGTTCAAGTCTCCAAATTATTTCTATTTAACTGCAATTTCTACTGTTAATTCAACGTAAAATATTTACTTTTAACTTACAAGCAACAAATCTGTAAATCTTCCAAATAGAATTAGGAATATCAAAATTATTTCAATTGAAATATTTAGTGATTAGATTGAAAAAATAATTTAAAAAAAAAACCAAAAAGTATTATCTTGATTGGAATGGGCAATTTTTTTGTCATTCATGATAAGAACAATGCAAAAGTAAAATTGTTTTCTAAATGTCTCTTGGGTTTTACATATAAAGCAAAGCATTCCAATTACAGCTGCCAACAATGCGCATAATGTATCATCCCCATTTGTCTCAATACTAGCTGACAAACTCAAAAATAACAAATTTAATATTTTTTTTTCCACTCTAGAAGTGACATCTATGTAATTATCACAGCTAATAATTTACTTGGTATTCATCAGTGAAACTGTAGTAGTAGGCTGATCTTGAACTTTCTGAAAACTTGTGTAGGCTTGAACTGCAAAGCAACATGCATTTAAACATAAATGACCCATGTGGTTTTCAATGCACGATTAGGCTTTTAAGTCCCACTGCAATTCTGTCAGTGAGCTCTTCCCGAGCACTCTCCTGCTGTACAAATACTATTTAAATTTGTGGAAGCATGAAATTATACAATTATTACAATAATTTATTAATAAAAGCATTATATGACATATGGTAGAATGTTTTGGGTATTGGGTGTAATGAACATAATGTTTATTCCCCAAAAAATTGAAAGTTGATTAACTGTACCATCAAACAGTAAAAATAAACAAACAAACAAACAAACAAACCAAACAAAACTTCTTACCTTAATTCATTGTTATTTTTAGGGTACAATGTTGTAGCACTTTTTACCTGGTAATACTTTGCATTCATGTCAGTCACAGCAAATAAATAAATAAATAAATAGAATTATATATAGATAGAAGAAGAAAGAAAAAAAAAAAAAAAGAAAGAAAAAGAAAAAAAAAAACCCCACACTGCGAATAAGTATGTTTAAAACACAAATTCCAAAATATAGGTGGTATGTATAATGTATCCACTGACAAAATATATTATTTCAGTGGCAGTGACATGACTCTATCCATTTAGTATGATGAAGCATCATACCTACTCAAAAAAATACGTCATTGCTGTTCTAAAATCTGACAAATTCTTAAATGCAAGATGTGCCTAATACAAAAGACATAAAAAAATATGCAAGTTATGAATATGATGAACTAATAGATAAACAGTTTCTAGCAAAAAGGTATTTAAAGCTAGGCAAAATTCTCAATTAAAGCAATAACTTTAGTTGAGCAATTATTAAACTATGACGGGACACAAATATTTTATATAAAGTAGCATCTTCCATCAGACTTGTTCTTTGAATAAATTCTCAGAAATGCATGGACACAGACTGGAAAATTTACCAAGATGCAAGTGACAATACTGTTATTTAACAACAGAGGAAAAAATACATAGTTATCTTCAGATGAGCTAGTGGTAAGGGGCTGAAGAATTTTTACACTTTTTTTATGTTTAGGCTTTACTGCTTTTCCATGTGAGCATATCTTCAAAACAATTTACACTCAGCATAATTTATAATTAATGAAAACTAAGGAAAGCAACGAAGCATGCATTTTAATTGTAGAGAAATGTAACCCTTGAGAAAAATCATACATGAGAAAATGTAAGACTAATAGACTCATTTCAAAATGTGCATTTGCATGTTTTGGTCACACCCAGGAGACAATGAACTTGCAATACAAAGAGATGAAAATTTTCATGTGAACAAATTCAATACAACTGAAGAATACTAAGTATCCTTAAATACGTCTTTAAAAGAACAGCATAAGGTAGTGTGAAAGCAAAATAAAACAAATAAATTAGAGAACATGAAAGAAGAAGACTACAGAAGTGAGTTCTAATTCTATGTGGTTAGCATTTTTTATTAATTCATTTTTATTCATTCATTCTCATTTCATTTCATTTACAGTATGTAATTTCAGTATAATAGTTCATTTATTTGTTTTGTAGAGTTCTGTGGTGGTTAATAAATTAGCACTTTTAAAGATCTATATTATTTGCAACTTAGAAATACTATGCATTATGTTGATTTCTACCTGTGGCATTTACAGAGATGTCATAAGAGATTTTTAAAAAAACTGTGTATATGTAATCTAATGTACATCTCAGTAGGAAATCTGAATAAAATTTGGATTATTGGGTTCATGTACAGAAGATCATGAACATAAAATTTCTCATGGAAAGCATAAGTTCTTACAAAAAGTATACATTCCGATGAGAAGAGGGCATCTGCTTTAAGGGCATCTGCTTTTAGTGTAGAATGCAAAATTTAATTTACGGGGTACTTAAATTGAGCAAATGTCTATCAACCTGAACACACTATCCAATCAAATTTTGAAAATTAAAACCAATGCTTGTTTACCCAGTCTATTAGTCATGATAATGTGACTTAAGTATTTCACAAAATTAAAAGTTCAGGTGCACACAGCAAGAAACCATGATGATGGTGAGCAGTCAGAGGAAAATACTTTCACAACACCCACAATATTACATTTGGAAACCATAGATTTATTATTATTATTAATAATTTAAAAAAATTATTAATATTATATTATTTTTATTTAAGGGTGTCAACGGTTTACAGGTTGGTTTGGCCCGGTTCCGTGATGAGCGGGGCGGAGGGATCCGCAGATCCACACCTCCGGAAAAAAAGGAAACAGGGGACCCCAAAATAATTAAAACAGCGGCAACGATCTGAGGAGAAACAAACTAATTTACTAAGTATATTATCAGAATGCAAGATAACACACTATAATACAATATAATCAGAATTGAAGCTAATAAATCAAATATAATGAGAGAGAGAATGTCCGATAGGTGGATATGCCTCACCACAACACTGAGGTGAGATGTGCAGTCCAGTTGAGCAGCAGGGAGACGGGAGCAGTGTCCACGACGAAGGGCAGGTGAGAAAGAGCACATCAGGTGAACTTGCCAGGAATTAAACCTCCTCTCCCTGACCGCAAGGCCCCCTGGGGAATGTAGTTCTTCTTCTCTTCTGGGCAGGTACCCAGGACTTGAGCATTGACAGTTAAAGTCCCAGTGCCCCACATGATGTTATGATGTGGAATACCGAAAACCAAAAATCACAAAACCATGACAAAGGGAGAATTCCACAAGTGTATACTGGCTGCATGCATTTGAAGACAACAAACAGTATAACAGCTAACAGTTTATTTCTGAAGGATAGGTTCAATCACTGGGTGCTCTTTCTTTCTGATAATGTAATTTCCAGGCCAGGTTTTCCTCTTCATTTAGAAGCATCTAGCTGATAGTTTGAGATTACAAAATCTTTCTGAATAACAAGACTCAACTGGGGATATGGTTAATCTTACGGCATGTGATCTAGTTAGCCACCACTTTCCTTCGTCTCAATATCCACAACTCATTCTACTCATTGAGTCTGATGTTGCCCCTCAGGCAATTCCTCACTCTGCTCTTATCAAAAGATACAGATTCATAGAAAAGGTTGGAAGAGATCACTAAGATCTAGTCCAGCTGTCAGCCCATCACTATCATGCTCACTACATGGAATATGCTTACTATAAGATATGTAGGAGATAACTCATACCAAGTATGGATGATGCCCTGGGCCACACCACAGGTGCTAGTTCTTAGCCAAAAGTTTCTGCATTTTTGTAGTGCAAGGGAAAGGGCAGTCATTAAGAGATGATGCATTTTCTTTCAGAAAACAACGATGAGCATGGGCATAATTCTACCACGTCTGTGCAGAAATATAGAGGAAGTACTGTTGCTGTATGACAGGAGATTTTACTGTCTCTAGAAAAAGGTAAGAGAAAGTTATACATAATGTGTTCTATCTGCATTACAATTAACCTCTTTGTTGTATAAGCAGATCTTGACAAAGGCTTTTCCAATTCTTCTGTCAATAAAGAATGTAAAACTAGCAAGTAAGGTTATTTACAACCAGAGTTGTAACCAAAGATTGCGTTATTGACATAGATTAATTATTAACAAGTGCTGGAACAGAAAACAACCTAAAAACGAAAGAGATTAAAATTCCTACAGTATCAAAATTTAGTCAGGAGAGGAACAAAGAGGAAAGGTTACTAGTCTCTAATCTCTGACTTTTCTACTCAAAAAAGGAAATTCTGAAGAAGCTTCTAACAAGTAGCTAACAAGTAGCTTTTTCAGTACTTTTTGAAGCTTAAAGCAGATACACCTCCCAGTTTGCTGAATGCTACATAACAGTGTTCTAACTCTGCATATCCCAGAGGAAAAAGACAAAGTTTTCTAGCAGTTTTCAAAAGCAACTGCTAGAGTAGATCTATATGTGAAACTTGGGGTATTGTTAAAAGGGGTGGAAAGGGAAAATGAGGTAGAGGTCAGTAATTGTAAAGGAGAAGGTTCGAGACTGCCTGCTCATTTTGGGGCATTTGTATCAAGAAGGAGACTAGGCTTGTTTAGATGGTTGACTGATTTCATCTGGGAAATGTGATTTTCTGTGTGTGTTGGATAGAAGAAAAGTGAAAATTAGGAATAATTATTTTTGGCAGAGGTAGGTAATTCCCATTCCCAGTCATCTTCATTTGGTCACCAGATGTTACTGCTGAAAAGCATTTTCTGTTACACAATATTAATTCTCTATGTGTGTTCCTCTTCCTGAATGGTAATGCTTTCTCTGTTGCTTTTACTCTAAAATTCCTGGCTTTTAGAAATCTTGGTTGGCAAACTAATGCAGCATTTCTAGATTATTTACAATCCTTAATTTATTTATACTATTACTCCCAACTATTTTTCATTCTAAATGTATTTTTGATCAGCAAATGTATTTGTCTTTTTAGTTCATATAATTAACTTGCTGTGTATTGGGTATAATGCCTGCAGTTCATTCTGATGCTGAAGACAAGTCTGATATATATGCACAGAGAAAAGCAAAATGAATCTTTGTTTGAAATATTTATGGTGTTTTTAAGGTTGTCACAATTAAAAAAAAAAAAATCCCATTCTTTAGAATATCTGCAAGCAAACATAAACATAAAATACTTCAAATCTCTACCAAAAAAAAATTAAAAAATCTGCACTCTAAAAAACTTTTGAATCCTAAAAGAACTGGTAGCTCAGTGGCTAAGGTAGTCAGGCAATAAGAGAGAAATTTAGTCTGAGAATCCACCAGGATAGGTCTAAACTATTCTCCTTGCTCTATTTTAAGCACGTATTCAGATCTGACACCTAATTGTCCATATTGCTTACCTAGTGTTTGCTCTTGGCACACATAGACTGAGAAAATTGGTTTGGAGATGAGTAGTACAGAATAAATGAGTCAGGCTTACTGAAAGTTCATTCTGCTCTGTTTGCCCAAGGATTTCTCAGTAAAAGTCTTCTCATGTATGCAAGTTCAATATTCTAGCAATTTCATTAATGTAAGGACGCGTTGCATTCCTGTATCAAAATGACTGACACTGCACTGATCCCTAGTGGCAAGAGGGGGCACTCTGATGTCAGAGGAGCACATAGCTTGGAAGGAGCAAAAAATCACACAATAGTGCAGAGCAACTTCAGGAACATCTTTCAGACTATTATGGAACAGTTAAACAATTCAAGTTAAACGTGAAGGTACAGCCAAGTGTATCTGATTTTTGACATTACTTGTAAAGGACTCCAGTCTTTGTTGACCTGTTGCTGCAGAATTTTTGAACTTGTCTGTTCTTGCTGTGACCTAAGCAATTTTCAGCTTGTAACAGTTCCCTAGGGATCATGCTTCTACTGCTAACTGGTTGTAGTTGAAGCCCAGAGAATACCATACAGAGTAAATGTTTCATAGTTCTTCCCTGTTCTGGTACATCAAGCAATATCCTCTGTGTCACATAAGCCTGACACATTGTACAGTGTTCAAACATTAACTGAGGTACCAATATGAAGAAAACGATCTGGCATAAAATACACCAAGAGTCTCCAAAGGTGATTTAAGATTGAGGAGGTAAAAATCCTTACCATATAAATTGTTCTTCTCTTTCTGAGTATCTTGAGATGCTAAGTATCTTGAGAGTATGCTAATAAACCATCATAACAGTTAATTCCTTTCCATTTCCTCCTGAGGCAGACTGAAACTCAGCTCCATGGAAGAGGTGGCTGGGGACAGGGTAAAGAAAGACTTTTTTCCAAATTGTCATCAGCAACATACTTTTGCAGATGATGGCATTTAAAATGAATGAATGTATCAGGCTATTTCTTTAATTCTAGTTTTCTGTTCCTTATCTCTTAGGAAAAAAATGCTAGAGCACATCAGGCATGTGCCTTCTATTTCTTGTGAAGGGTATTCATGTCATCCAAAACTGTAGGTTTCTGGGGAATCCAACAATGTGACATCATCACTGACTTCCTTCTTAGGTGGAGGAGTAGAACTTTTATTTAATACTGTCTTCTGTTCCATTAATTCCTTCATGAGGAAAAGTGAAGGATGTGAGGAATCAGAGTGAAAAGACTAGTTTTTTCAGTGTCATATTTGAGCATCTGAGGAATTAGTCTTTGGAAAGATATACTGTCTCTCAATGGGATAGATATGTATTTGGCTACTTGAAGCCACTGTTCTACGGATGGACTAAAATAAAAAGTTCTGTGTCGAGTTAATACTTTTAGTAGACGGCATCTGCCTCCATCCACATATCCCTTTAAAAAAAAAAAAAAAAAAAAAAAAAACACCACTATGCCATTAGTTAATAGTTTCAGCAACTGGAACAAGTGTGAATGGATTAACAGTTATAGTATTGCTGAGGGGCAAGCTGGACTATCTGACAAGTATGTGAAATAAGCTAGGAACAAGGGGAAATGAGCTGATACTATAGTAGGAGCTGGTTGTTGAAGGAACCAGGGAGATCTGGACAGCTGCCAGAAAGAACATGGATCTTGGGGTCTCTAGGGAAAAGACCCATAGATCTTTATATGTAAATTAAAACAGCCATCTTGATGTGAGTGACAAGGCCATTCCCTGAGGTTGTCTTTGGGAAGCTATCAAAGTTAGAAGGAAATATACAAGGAAAACAAGCCTCAGGGCTACCATGGCTGTGCATAGAAGCTTGGTGTGGAGAAGTCAAGCCTTCAATGAAACCATATCCTGTGATTCCAGTGAATTAGCCAGAACCTGGTCACGTCAAGAGAATGGAAGTAATGTCTTATTCCCTTTGGTCTGTGGTATGGAAACCAGCTAGACCAGATCATGGCAAAGATCAAATTGGAACGGCAGTGTATCGTGTACAGAACATCCAAGAATGCCATAAAATAGAAGCCCAAGTTTAGAAATTGCTTACACTTTCTTTTATACATCGTCTCTGAGATGTGTGTTTTAAATTTCATGCCAAAAGTATTGCAGTTCTGTGCTTGTGGCTACCTCAACTTCTGTGATACTCTCCGTGATTTCATGTTTTTATGATTTTTGGTTATCGTTATTCCACATCATAGCACAGTTAAAGAGGTAATGCTTCAGTTCTGTGGACCGTGGATAGTTGTGAGTACCTGGTTCTCAGAAGAGAAGAACGGCATACTACATACCTTTGAGTTATTTGTGTTTCCGTTTTCTGTTTAGACGAAAAAGATAAAAAGCAAATTACTTTCTCCCTTTTTGATTGTCTGGTTCATCTCTTTTGCAGGTGCCATCTCATCACTGCATTAGAGTAAGGCCTTTGGCTTTCGGATTCTCTCTCTCATTTAATTTGATTTATTAGCTTCAATTCAAATTATACTGTACTATATTTTATTGTAGTGTGTTATCTTACATTCTGATTTCTTATTTAGTGAATTAGTTTGTTTCTCCTCAGATCATTGCCACTGTTTCGTTTTTAGGCCCGTCTCTCCACCATTTTCCCTCCTTTTCCTTTTTCCCTTTCCTGGGGATCCCCCAGTCCAACTGGTCACAGAACTGGGCTGAACAAGCCCGTAAACTTTTGACAGAGAAAAGATCAGAATATGAACTAAGCAGTGGTTCTCTGCTCAAATATAAGATTTTCTGAGTTGTTAAAATATTTCTAAGAAACTTATGTGTCACGGAATTATTTAGTTAATTCTTAAAAATTATCTTAAAATATTTAATTAATTTAATCAATCAATGCCCATGACTGGGAGACAGTAGGCCTGTGGGCCCCCTAGCCCCAAAAGGGGGAAGGGAAAAGGGAAAGGGTAAGGAGATGGGAGCTGGGCTGAAAAACAGAACAATAATGATCTAAGGAGGAAAACTAAATTTTACTAACTATGATATTGGAATGCAAGATAATATAATACAATCTAATTGAAATTGAGACTTATAAATCAAATAAAATAAGAGAGTTTCTGAAACCGAAAAGCCTACTTTGAATTGAAGACGCATGACTTGGAAGAACAGACACACCCTCTGCCAGGCAGCAGAGTGAGAGAGAGCTCCAACCAGAGAGCGAGATCCCATGACTTCCTTCCTCCCGTGACTTATCTTCCTCTCTGACCGTGAAGTCCCATGGAATATGTTGTTCTTCTTCTCTTCTGAGAACCAGGTATCTGAAAAGTTGTCGGTCCATGGAACTGGAGTATTAACTCTTTAATTCCTTGTGCTTTACATAATGTTATGATGTGGAATACCAATAGCAAAAGTTGCAAAACCATTACATTGTGTCTCCTGACCTTTATACACATATATAAAAGGAAGTTGGCACTTCACTTTGTCCTGTGACAAACATAGGTGTATTCTTAATTGTTTTTAATATTTGAATCTGAATGCTGACACACTTAAGGATGGCAGATTGATTTCTTTCTGGAGATTTGTCTATTGTCTAGCACTTGACTACTAACTCACCTTCTTCTACAGCCAAAATCTTTTGATGTGTTGTACAAATCCACTCCTAAGATACAGAATACAGTTAGAGCTTTGAATCACAGAGTCACAGAACCATAAAGTGTTTTGTAGTAGTTATTTATGCAGAGAGGTTTTAATTGTATTACAATCAAATATTACTTGACAGGCATTATCTTCCAGCTATGATGTAGGAAAATTCAGATAACATATATATATATATATATATATATATATATATATATATATATTTTTTAGCATTTCAGGAGCACCACTGAAAACAGATGATTGTTTTGAAACCTGTCCTTGTCTCAAATGCTTGATAGAAATGGATAAATATTTCTCCATTTCCAGCCTCTGACTGGCCTTCTATCTGCTTTGATTTTTAAAGTACGTTGCAGAACCTATTTGTACAAATCCTTTGTTATTTCTTTCCAGGCACTATATTATTAGTAACAACTTATCATACATTTGTCAAAAAAATGCTTTCAAGAAGAAAGAAGTGATAACAGTTCTGGAACAAGCTATATTTATCAACTGAGATAGAAAAAAAAAAAAAAAATCTACCAGCTAAACTTACAAGTTTCTGGTATGTATATGTATATTGTTGTTCAGTACAAATAGAATGAAATCCATGTGTCTGAAGATAAATTAGAAGCTGAATACAACTATGCTTACTGGGGCATGGTCCCAGCATGAACAATAATTTGAAGTGTGTTAACATACAAAGGAGCTATTTCAACATAGTTTACTGATCTTGCATGAAGAACAATCATCTAATCAGAACATGTACCTCTCAGTTTGGGTACAATAAGAATTATTCAAACATTCCTGTTAATTGACAGCTAGTTTAATAATTTTAATTTGAAATCTCCCTTGGTGGTGGACAAAATTAGGGATGAAATTAAAAAATTATACTGAGTTGAATGATAAAACAGACTTCACTGTCCATGAGCACTGACAATGGGAATTTTCTGAAGTGATTATTAGGGGAAGGTTAATTAGCATTTCTTATGGGAAATAGTACTAGATGAGCTAAGGAAAACCTATGTAAAATATTGAAGTAATCAGAGAAGATGATCAAACAAACAAACAAGTACAGTTTTATTGAGTAGATACCGTGGGTACAAAGGCATTTCTACTACTGACACATGAACCGAAAACAAAGTCTTGAAATATTCCAAGCCAATACAATACTGAGGAAAGGAGTTCAGAGGTAAATCTTCTGAATTACAAATGGAAACCATAGAATTAAGCTATTTTGAAGAATTGAAGATCAGCATTCCACAACTAAAATATAAAACAAGACATATTAGTAATTTTTTAAAAAATAGTTTTATCAACACAGACATCAGAACTTTACCTCTGAAATTGTGAATGAGATATGACTAAATACAGGGGAAAATATTGATTAGCTTTTTATTTAATAAGTAAAAACTATGTATTTCTGGACTGGAAATCTCATCCATTAAATATGACTGATTTATTTGTAGACGATTACTAATGCTACTACTTAATAAATGTGCAGCACAAGTATCTTAATGTTTACTGAGAAGGATATCACAAATTAGAGCATTGCAGATCACCAAATGATGAACTAAAGAACTAGAATTTTACACAGTTCATGACAAATGAAACATTCTTAAATACATATATAATAATGAGATACCACTGGGTTTTTTTTTTCGCTCTCAAGAACAAAATACAGAACTTGAGTTTCAAATAACCTTTGCAAAATAATTCTAGGACAAGACAAAGATGCTTTGTTCTGAACATAGATAATAAATACTGAGTATTCATCACTGTAAATTCTTCTAAAACTTATCCAGAGGCCCAAGAACAGTAGACAGCCTCCACTCTCACAGCATAAACACCGGGTGAAAATGCAAACTTCCTGAATAAGCACATATTGCACAGTCTACAAACAGGAACATCTATTCCAAATACTTTGGGAAAACAGCAAGTACATACCTAGGAGAAGAGATGTTGAAAATAATTGACCAATTTTTTTGAAATTTTTAAGATGCACTTTCTTCCTAATTTCTTTCATAAGAATACAATAAATATGATTTATGATTATTCCAGAATAAACTTAATAGGAAAATAATGGTCAGAACAAAATAGTTTTTTTTAAAAAAAAAGACTACAGAAAGTACATGGGGCTTGCAATTTCTAAACAAGATCTAATGTTTTGAGAAGCTTTGTAAATCAAATGTTTTATAACTATCTAGGAGTAATTTATAATTCTGTTTGGCTATTTCCATTTTTGTTATTATTATCCATATCAGTAACACTTTCAATATTAATTAATAGTATTTCTAGGAAGGTTTTAATTAAAATACCAGATTTGAACCAAAAAAACATGAGTGGGATGAGAAATAGTAAAATTTTATTCTCTTTTCATGTACAGATAAGGATATATTTTTACATTTGGAGAACTCAGATGTTCTAATCTCAGGAGATGGTGAGAAGCCAAGTGTTCATCCCTGCATCAATTACTCCCTTGCCAAAAACTTGAGGCTGCATTAATAGGGAACATCCACATGAGTGTTCTCTCTATTACCATCATAGAGTCAGTAGGGATGTGTATAGTTGCTTTTGTGTAAAGTTAATAAAATGGATATTAAATATTCTTCCCACAGGTGACATTTGGAATGAGCAATTATCTGTTTTTGGAAGAAAGTTGATAGAGCATTTAGTTTAGAAAATATTTTTTATGTATCAGAATTACAATTGTGCTGCACTGAAAACAAAGACAAAAAAAAAAAACAAAACATCTCTGTGAATGAAATATACAAATCAATTCAAATTAGGATAATTGAAACTGACCTATTGTTATGTTTGCAATTCTTCTGCAGCTTCCCCTTATCAGTTTGTACATGCATTCCCTTATTAACTGAAATTTTTCAGGTGAATATACCTTGAAGTAGCAGAGTTTATAAATTTCAGTCTATCTTCTAATTCTTCAAGAAAGGTAATTGTCATAAGTGGTCTCAAATGCAACAGGCCCAGGGGGAGAGAAAGAATAAAATTTCTCAGCTGTCCAGGATATCAAAAAACGTGGTGTAATTCTAATTTTTTTTTCTTAGATTTTGATGATAACAAATACTATGGAAAGCTAGAACAGTATGTTTTTCATGGAAATATTTCTGATTTGACCGATTCCTTCAGGAATAAGATTATTTTTCTCTAGAATGGAAAATTTTATCATTTACTACTCTTGGGCCTCCATGGTGCTGCAGTTTGTCATGCTCATACAAGAAGTGAGCTACTAAAGTGCCAATGGCTTACCATACATGGTTCTACTCCTTCTGACCAAATTCTCAATTTACATCTTTGTGGAATCTAAATCTTAAATTAAGACATTCCCTTGGGATTTGAACAATCTCAACTCTGTCTTCTTTATATCAAACAGACTTTCTCATTGACAGTGTTTGCTAACTGGAAGAGTATATCCTCCTGCTTTTCCTGACATCTGTGATGTACACAGATCATATCTTTATTAGATTCACAAAGCTTTATATGGTATTTTCATGATTACCAAAATCCTGCAGAATATTATGGGAAGTAAGACTGGTTCTTCAAGCCTGTTGTTTATACTCTCATATGCCTGAATAACTACTTCTTATTTCACAGTTATCTTGAAAGCAGTCCAACTTCCAGCCATGTCAAGAGAAAATGCATTTAAAAGCCAGTTATTCACATCATGTTAATTAGGCAATGCAGCAAATATTTTAAGGGAAACAGCTGAAAGAAAACAAAACTATGCATCATTTTCCTTTATAAAGGTAAAATAATACTTTTATCTTCCATTTTTCTGATTTGCTTTATTTCTCTGTTGAGTTACCTCTGACAGGAAGCTATGTTAAGTGGTATATTCGCTAAAGAGATGGATATAACTTTTTGGGGAGTGGAATCTATTAATTCAATGAGTTCTTTCCTATGAAAATTGCCAGGATGTTTCACTTCAGGGTTGATTTTTTGTTGTTTTCCCCTCGAGTATGTTTGTAGTATGTTTCGAGTGTATGTTTGGTGGCCCTGCTAGGCAGGGGGGTTGGAACTACATGATCCTTGAGGTCCCTTCCCACCCGGGTGATTCTGTGATTCTGTGATTCTGTGAGTACAGTATTTTTGTCCTTTTCTGTTCTGTACACAGTATAGCTGATTCTTCAGTAGTATGTAGAATAAATAAGCACATCATGTTTTGAGATTAGGCATCATCTCTTTTACCAGGGTCCAGTTAACTAACAAATACGTTACTAAAGGATAAAGATGAGACAGGCTATGCAGCAGCTCTCTTACTAAAACAGGCAGCTTTATACTCACTTTTTTTTTGTGTCTCCAGCTAATTTTATTTCATTTTTTTACTTAATTCCCCCAATGCTTATTTAACTCATATACTGAGCTAAACTAGTGAACAAATTCAGTTTAAATGTAAAATAAATAAATAAATAAATAAATAAATAAATAACATTTTGCCATTATGTATTAACAATACAATGTCCATTGTATTGTTAATAGCTCAGAAACACTAGGCCACAAAAGAACAAACCGCTAATGACATGAATTCTTGTAACACTTGTATCCAGATTGTCTCTTGAATGCTAAAAATCTTAGATAAGATCAGTATTCTTTCAGCCAGTCTTGTCTATCCAAACTCAATATGTCTGACATCATAAATTATACGGTTAATCTCCAGAACTATTCTACACAAATAGGTACTCTAATATATATATGGCACAATTAATCATATGGATTTAGCTTATTGCAAACTGAGATTAAATTTCATACTAAATACTATAATGAAGTTTAAATTAGATGTGTGTGACTCATTTCCAGATTTCAGCTTTGATTTTTTTTTTCTTTTTTTTCTTAAATTTATTACATCAGATTGTCAAATCTGTCAGCACACAATAGGAAAGTTTGAAATTACCTCTTTTGCACTGTTCTGTCTTGCCTCTTCCTGTTGCTGAATTTGTTCGGATTTTTTCTAGACAAAGGAATAATTCGATCACGAAGCAAGAAACTGCAAGACTTTTTCTTTACACGTTCATTTAATCTTTAATCTTTAACATAAATATAACTTCCATAAAATCTTTCTTGAGTTAATTTGGTGTATAATGGAGAAGACCATTCAAATTTATTGTTTTTCAGTATTGTCTCAGATCTTCAGCTTATCAGAATACCACAAAACCTTGACTGTCCAAGTTCATTTGTACTCTTTCCTTCAGTGAAAATGAGTAGCAGAATATGCTATATAAATAATAAAAGTTAAGCAAGCTTCTTACTCTGTTGCAATTTTAATTAGACCTAATCAAAACAAGTGATTTTGCATGATAAACTGATCAGAAAACAAATTACAGTTATTACTGACAAAATGCTTTCACTATTATCAACTACTTCACTTGGATAGTGTTGCTATGAATGTGCACTTGACAGTCCTAAGTTGTTTTTGAGATTTTATATTAGTAGATATTTTTTGCTAGTACAATGAGCACAACTCTATTTTATACAGGGAAATAAATTCATTAGATTTTTCATTCATATTGATTCATTTATAAGAGCAAAGAAGTCTACTAAATTTTATTTGTATGCTTCATTATTCTAAAATGACTGTGATTTTATGTTCTCTTTTATTTTAATTAACTAGATTCAGTACTTAAAAGTTCAAATTGTTGTGTTTTTTTTAGAGTTTCATTAGTTTTGGAATTTGATTCCCCAAAGTTTTCAGTTTTGTCACTTTTTTTCCTAGGTATGTAAGTAATCATATTGAAGTATGTTGTCAAATTAATTCACCGCTGTGACTTGTGTTAAACTTATCAGAATATTTTAACTTGAGATAAAACGTAATAATTTCATCTCCAAAATAAGAGGAATGTTGAATCAGCAGAGTAGATTGAAACTGGGTAGAGGGTAGCTGAATCTTACTGGGAAGAAAACAAAACAAATAAACATCAACAACAGAAGAGACACTGATGGGACAAATTCAAAGTAGTTCAGTGATTTTAACAAATCTGTCAGAAGATCTTGGAACTTGCAAGTATAACACATTTCTTTCTGAATTTTGTCTTACCCTTATCGTCTGTTACTTAATTTACGTAATTGTTAATGTTAAAAAAAAAAAAAAAAAAAAAAAAAGCAAACACAGAGGACTAGCAATAGAAAAAAATGAAGAAAACTCTGGATTTCAACAAAATGTTACTCTGGATTGATAAATTATTTATTTTTGTACAAAATACATTAGGAGGCTCTGGTGAATTTGTTTTCAAACCCCCCCTTCTTTTTTTTTTTTTTTTTTTTTTAATCTATCCTATCTGGCAGATTTGAGTTTCTTTGTTTAAATTGAAGTTTTTATTGTCAGAGAGGACCCAAATGTAACAATCAAGAGTATTTGGAATATTTTTAATGTATTCATTGAATAGGATTGTGCTCATACATTTCTGACTGTCAATGGTTTACGAACTGGTTCGGCCCGGTTCCGTGATGTCTCTCTCAATTTATAGGAGGGAGAGGAGGTTCTTTTAATATCTATATACCTGGCATGAGATTAAGAAACAACAGTTCAAATGTTGGTCCGACCAGTTTATTGTAAATCTTAATTAGGGAAATGGGGAAGGGGAGGACAGACACTATTATGATTAGGGTAATGGGGAAGGGAAAGAAGGCAATAGAAAAGATAGAAAAGAAGAAGCAAGGAGTCTTTATAGGCAGCAAGAGGGAGATAGTCACCACCATGGATCCAGCGTGGTTCGTAGTTCATTCTTTGGTCTTCAGTAGTGGTGGGTCATCAGGAATTGTTGTTCAGTTGGTGATGACGACCACAACCATGGTGATGATGGCCCCTTTTCAAAGGTTTCAAAGTGGTCGACTCAGCTGTCTTTGGAGTGACAGCTCAAATCCAAAGTGGTTGAGTCAGCTCTTCTTGGAGTGGCAGCTTCTGGCTCTGGGACCTCAGCAGGAAATTCCTTTGTTCTTATCTTCCTGGTCTTGCCAGCAGATAAGAGGGAGCAGGAAGGCACCAACGTGTATCTTGCCTTCACAGGATACAATGGCATCATCCCCCAGCCTTCCATAGCAAACAGGAGTTATTTGGTCACAGGCCAGATCTTCTGCCAGTAAACAGTCCTGAGCACTATCTTCCGAAGGCAAACAGCTAAAATTGTCCACACAGTGATGTTGATTGCCACACAACAACATCCATCATTCCTCTTCTAGACAAGTCAGTCTTATCAAAAGAAATACCTCAGGAAGCAAGCTTTGAGCCAAAAAAACAAAGAAGGATTCTTACATGTGACCAGTGGGGCAGAGGGATCCGCGGATCTGCGCCTCGGGAAAAGGGAAACAGGGGACCCCAAAATAGTTGAAAACAGTGGCAATGATCTGAAGTGGAACAAAATAATTTACTAAATATAGTATCAGCAAAATATAATGAGAGAGAGAGAGAGAGTCAGAAAGGTGGATAGGCCTCACCACAATGCTGAGGTGAGAAGTGCAGTCCAGTTGAGCCAATGAAGAAAAGCAGATGGTGAAGCGCAGATGGAGAAGCGCAGGTGAAGAAGAGCAGGCAAAGAAGAGAGCATCAGGTGACCTTGCCAGGAGTTATATCTCTTTGCTGACCGCAAAGCCTCCTGGCGAAATGTAGTTCGTCTCCTCTGGACAGGCACCCAGAGCCTGAACATCAGCAGTCAAACCCCCAGTGCACTACATGATGTTATGGTGTGGAATACTGATGACCAAAAATCATAAAACCATGACACTGACCAATCTTGTTAGGACTGTACCAATCATGTCTCTTCTTTAAATTCTAAATTTCCATTCTTGTTAAAAAGAAAAAAAATCTCTTCTGAGCTAATAAAACATCTTTGTGTTATAATAAATGTTTCAACAGAGCTTTAGTAGGTAAGATATGAAAATAAAAAGGTTTTTTCTGGTGAAGTTTTCTTTTTTAAAGTGGTAGTTTATAACACCACCTGAAGATCAATAGAAGTAGAATGTCTAAAGACATTTCTTGTATATCCAGTGTGAAAAATCTGAGAAAAGCTCATTAATGTTTAATTAATTTATTGGGCTACTCAGTCTCCTTCATGATAGTGCTGACTATAAGTAATTCAGAAATTGTCACTCTCCTTTAAAGAAGCTATTTTAAACCTTCCTACATAAATCAAGAGAGTTCTCAAAGAAATAGATGATATAAGATGGATATAAAGTTTTTGAATAGACTGTAACTCTCTAGATGTTAGTTTGTACTTCATAGCAGAAACAACATTATTTCTCCGTTAGAATGTGAAACAAAATACACATCTTGTACTGTCAATCTATTTGTTAAATCATGTTATGGTAGAAAATATTTTTTGATGGCACATCTCAAATGCAGTATCTTGTATTGCTTTTCCATATTGCTATATGTTTTCTCTATCAATAGCAGAGAGTGAAGCATCTCTAGACAGTGATTCAGTTGGTCTGAGTTTAGAGTCTGAGAACAGAATCCTTTTGATGCCTGACTTTGGTGAATCAGTTGAAAGTATTTTTTAAGATTGTAGTCAAAGTCTAGTGTCCAGAACTGGAATTAATTTGAGCATAGACTCAGCAAGAACTGTAGAATTCAGAGCCAAGTGAATGGCTTTATTAATGGATGTTCCTTCTTTTCACAGGGTATATGTTGCCAGATATGTTGCCAGATGAGTTCTAGCTCATTAGTATATGTAATAACTGAAGGTGATTTAAAAGTGATTTTGCTTCTTTGTTCATAGACTTACATCCAGATGGGACTGTTAGAAGTTGTTAATCTCATTCTTTGTATAATGCAGGCTGAACTATTAATATTATTTCTGATAGAAATAATAATAATTTCTAGTAGGCCAAGGGTATCCTGGGATGCATTAAAAGACCATGGCCAGCAGGTTAAGGGAGGTAATACTCCCCCTCAATTCTGCCCTGGTGAGGCCACATTTAGAATACTGTGTCCAGTGTTTGGCTCCTCAGTTCAAAAAAGACGGGAATCTCCTAGAAGGAGTCCAGCAGAGGGCACAAAGATTATAAAGGTCCTTGATCATCTCCCATGTATGAGGAAAGGCTGAATAATCTGGGTCTCTTCAGTCTAGGGAAAAGAAGAACAAGGGAGGATCTGATAAATGTAAATATCTAAAGGGAGGTGAGAGCCAAAATAGATGAGACCAGACTTTTCTCAGTGGTTCATAGCAATAGGAAAATGAGCAATTGATTAAAATTGAACGTAAGAAATTCCATACAAACATGAGGAAGAACTTTGCTGTAAGGGTGGCAGAGCACTGGGACCGGTTGCCCAGAGAAGTTGTGGAATGTCCTTCTGTAGAGATATTCAAGACTCTTCTGGATACTTGCCTGTGCAACCTATTGTATGGAATCTACTTTAGCACAGGGATTGAACATGTTGACTTCTTGAAGTTCCTTCCAATCTCTTCAATTCTGTGATTCTGTGATTCATACAGAAGTTCTTATTATTAAAAACTGACACATTGTAAGTTTGCCATGTGTCCCATTTATTACAACAACATGGATCCAAGTTGAAGGAGGGAAGATTTAGGTTGGATGTTAGGGGGAAGTTCTTTACTAGGAGAGTGGTTAGGCCCTGGAACGGGCTGCCCAGGGAGGTTGTGGATGCCCCGTCCTTGGACGTGTTCAAGGCCAGGTTGGACGGGGTCCTGGGCAACCTGATCTAAATGTGTATGTTTGGTGGCCCTGCCT
>NW_024962262.1:19845884-19894779 GCF_019238085.1 Lagopus leucura
GGCTGCCCAGGGAGGTTGTGGATGCCCCGTCCTTGGACGTGTTCAAGGCCAGGTTGGACGGGGTCCTGGGCAACCTGATCTAAATGTGTATGTTTGGTGGCCCTGCTAGGCAGGGGGGTTGGAACTACATGATCCTTGAGGTCCCTTCCAACCCGGGTGATTCTGTGATTCTGTGATTACCATGGGAGAACAAATGCCTAGGAATTGTATTATCTAAAGAAAATAAAAAAATAAATTAAAAAAAAAAAACAGAATAGTCTGAGGAATGCAAACAGAAAAGAGAATCCAAGGTAGCAGTCATAAAAATTTAATGGTAGAGAAAATGTCAGCAATGATTTGTTTTCTGAGGTGCAATTTTCCAAAGAGTGTTTTCAGCTATCAGCAAAATGCAAGTATAGCAATATATATTCATTATTACTCTTTGGATTTTCACAAATCATTTCACTACTGTGCTGAAAAATAATTGTCAATATTTATGATACAACACATCAGGTCAGGAATAAATTTATTTAATAAATACAAAATTTGAAGAAGTACTGAAACAGATATATATTTTTTAATTTTAAATAAATTTTTCTCTAATTCAGGTAAATATTTTAAAGTACTCAGCTCACATTATGGTTTAGTGGGTTTATCAGAGAGGGGAGAAGACGGGAATGACACAGGCTCAAAGCAAAGGAGAAAAAAAGGTGGGACTCAGGTAACGTTCCACAATTATTGAATGTCTTAGTTTCAGCTTGGACAGAGTTAATGTTTTTCTTCATAGTATGTAGTATGATGCTATGTTCAGATTCAGGGTACAAACAATGTTGATGGTACTCTGATGTTTTTGTTGTTTCTGAGCCACTACTGCACAAAACCAAGGGTGTTTCAAATTCTTCTACTTTCCTATTGGTGAGGGGGGGGCTGAGGAGGAAACAAAACCAGGACAGATGACCAAAACTGGCCAAAGGGATATTCCATGTCATCTGACACCATGTGAAAGAATTTCAAATTTTTAAAGAGTTGACCAAGGAGGCAACTGCTACTCATGGGCTGGCTGAGCGTCACTTGGTGGCTAGTTAAAAATTGCATCATTTATTAGTTCTTAAGTAATATATTGTTATGTTTACTACATATATATATTTCTTTTTTTCCGATTCTCTTCCACATACCTGTAGAAGAAGTGTATGAGTGCAGTATAGAACTGGGGTACTTAGCTGCTTGCCAAGTTAAACCACAGCATTTAAATAGCTTTGGAAAGACAGGAACATTCAACAGGAAACAAAATCCATGGAGTCAGGTACCTTTATTGTATGAAGATATATAAAACCATACCGAGCTCTTTGTTTTAAATGAAGAGACATTCTGCTTGAATAGACATTCACTGAAGCAGAGACTGAACTCAGCATTTTCAGATCCCGAATACACTGCAGTGCTCCATGTCTCATTACAAGGAATGTATTTTATAGCAATAGAAAAACTCCAAAGGAAATATAAGACCTTTCTCAGAGTACATACTCTGATGACATTTACTCTTCTGCAGTTCTTGTAGAACAAAACTCACATATGTTGAACAAAATAGATAAATGTATATCTTTAGTAAGAAGTATTTGAATTCCTATATTTTAGTATGTTGCCCAAAGGAAAAGTATAACATACCACAGCCTTTGAGAATTGCATATGATGACTATGAAGTTTCAAAATGGGATTACAAATAGTTTGAGAAGAGTTATTTGCATGCATATATTCCTTAAAAAAAAAAAAAAGATAATACTTGACTGATAAGTTTTGTTATTTTAGCTTTATGTTTCTTTTTGTTATAGCCATCCTTTCTTAGAATATTATGTTCGGGTAAAATGAACTGATTTAGGATGTGCTGTAGATGTTGATATTTAGATGTAGAAGTCTAAAGCATATGTGCTAGATGGAGAGTAGGTGGTTGAAGTCCTTTTGTTTTTAATGAAGCTTTTCAGCTGACAGAATGTAGACATCTGTTGCTGGATAAGATCAGCAACCCGTTAGACCTTGCAGACAGGCTAAACTAAGGAACTAAACATGGTGTCACTGGATATATCTAAAGACATCACACCTAATACCTGTTTGTTATTTCAGGTATATGCAGTTTTTCCTGTGGATCTTGTGTTTTCTTTCTAAGCCTCATAAGACAGCCTAAAACAACTTTTATGTCATTAATTGCATCTACTCTATTCCATCAATCTATTTAGACAATCAAGTCATATCCAAATATTTCTGTAAAATTGTTTTAACTAGAACTGATATAGCAGCATATTGTTCCCTACTGGATCAATTTCATTAACTGTAGAAATAAAGGAATGTCCTTCATAACTTTTTCAAGTGAAGTTAAAAAATGCAAATTGATATTAAGTCAATACTGTGTTTACATCAAGTAATTTTGACCATTATACATTTTGTGAATAAAACCCATTTGATCTGT
Source organism: Lagopus leucura (assembly GCF_019238085.1). NCBI lineage: Eukaryota > Metazoa > Chordata > Aves > Galliformes > Phasianidae > Lagopus > Lagopus leucura. The sequence goes on from NW_024962262.1 coordinate 19,848,322, forward strand.
GACAATAAATCAGCAAATTTACATCCAACTTCTAAATGACAGTGCTTTCTGATCTTTAGAACTGCAGTGAAATCTGTATGTTTCCGAATTAACTGTTAATTAATTATCCACAACTCAGAATGTTAATTCTGTTTTTCAGTTTTTTTTTGTTCTTTTAAATCTTGTATTTGACTAGTGAACTTAAAATTTCTAAAAATTATTTACAAATCCCAGTGTGACCATATGCATAAAAATGCCACAAAAGGAAAATCTTAAGCTGCGAAGATCTTCCCTTAGCAACTGAATTAAAAGTCAAATCCCGCTTCCTAATGAACTATACTTATTTTTCTCTATTTTTATCTATTTAACAAAATTCTCACATTAAAAATATGTACAGTACTGTTTTAGACAGTAGTCTTTCTGTTGATCTCTAAACTTCTCTCTTGAGTAAAAGAATGTAAAAAGGTAGGATTCATATCACTGGATAGATAAAATGTCTATGGTAGTAAGTCCAGCTCTACAACGTACACAAGTAAAACATGGATAATGAATGTATGCAATTGGATTTTTAGAGAGCTGTTAAATAAATTTTAAACCAGTTAGGAACAGTTTAAGTGTTTAAAATAAAGTCAAATATGTCTGCATATTTCCTTTGTGCCTGTAAATTTGCTTTTACTTTTGTATAAAATACTACACTCCCACCCTAGAAAACAAAGCTGCATCCCTGAAGGAAATTTACGTTCTATAAAATGAAAAAGGCCAGGAAATGAAGTCAAGTAATTCTTAGTTGTTATCTTACTCCCTTGCTCTCACCTGGATGGTTTCCAGTAGCTTTATCCAAAGCTTATAGAATGTTATAGAGTCGTAATTACTTCTAGGTGGGGCAAGGCAAGTCATAATCTTGTCTCAGTAATAAGTACTGAAGACAGAAGTCTACATCTCTTGGTCTGAGGGAAACTGGCCTCTGACTCTTATATAGCAGCACTGTCATAATGCCCACAGAGAAACCTGATACAGGTGGTTGGGATGAAGTGATTTACCACATCAAAAGTTTCACCTCTACTTTCTAAAGTTCACTTGTAGCAGAGATTTTTGTATAGTAGAGTATATGTTCTGGAATATTTTTGCATTTTGTATTACATAATCAGTAAATGAGCAAAAAGTAAAACAAAATCTAGGACATAAGAATGGAAGGAGAATTTCCCAAGACCACCTCTGTTTTGTATATTCTAAGAAGCCTGGACGTTGTTGTTTTTATTTATCTTTTATGATTTCTCAGGTCAAGGCACCATGACTTGCATTGTTCTCTTTTTACTGTACTGAAATAGATTTGAAAGGAGGAATAAATGAACCTGGGAGTTGGGCTTGTTCAGCCTGGAGAAAAGAAGGCTGCGAGGTGACCTCATTGCAGCCTTTCAGGCTGCAGGAGGGGAATCAACTCTTTGAAAGGGTAGATAACATCAGGACAAGGGGAAATGATTTTAAGTTGAGGGAAAACTTAGGTTGGATGTTGGGGGGAAGTTCATTACGGATAGAGTGGTAAGGTGCTGGAACAGGCTGCCCAGAGAGGCTGTGGATGCCCCATCCCTAGAGGTATTCAAGGGCGGGTTATTATAAAATTTGGAATGCAATTTCAAAACATATCTACACCGCGTCAGAAAGATTTATGCAGTTTCAAGGTGCCATTGCAGGTTAAGACCTTGGGCACCCCATGCCTTTTGTCAGTCATGTTAGAGCAGAAAAAAAAATCATAAGCATTGATGCTAGATAACTTTATATTTGAAAAAGTGTAGGCATCAGAAAAAAGTCATGGAATATAGCTGCAGTTTTTCCCACTCTCTGAATATCATACTTATTAGATGAGCAAAATGAATTCATGCCTGTTCTCTTGCGGATAAAATGAATAAAAACATTTGATTTTAAGATAGCTTCAGCAGAAGGCATGTGTTGTACACTTGTAGAGACTGTCACAGAATCCATGCCCCCTAAAGTTTCTTAATGAATACTCTTAGTATCAGTTTATTATGTGCATAAAGGTTATTTTACCTCACTGTTTTTAACTGGACTAAGTAAAATTTGAATGTGTTAGAACAGTATGAATACATCTCTGGGAATTAAATTATAGAATGATGAATCTGTAAGGACCTCAAGAAGTCATCTAGTCTTTTCATCAGCCAGATTATTTATGCTTATGCCATTCTTGACAAATACATTTCAAATTTTTCTTTGAGGCCTTTGAGTGAGAAACTCAAATTTTTCAAGAAATCTATTTCACCTTTACAGTGCTTCTCACTAAAAGCATTGGGATTTCTGCAAGATTTTACTATTGTATTTTGTTGTTGTTTGTTTTTTTTTTTCCTAAGGCCAGGTAGTTTTTTTCATACTGCCATTTAAACTGTTATTTCCTGTTTCATATGCTATGAATATAGAATATGAAAATTCTGGGAGGAGTTCCTGCCATAAATTAATCTAGGCTGCTATAGATTTGCATGTGGCCTAGGTTTGTAAGTTTTATTTCATAGACTGCAAGATAGAAGACTTTCGTACTTGGTGTATGTGGCCAGGTATTGGCTGCAGGGTGCCCCTGTACAGGACACAGCTGGTACCATCCAGCTCCAGCAGCCCCATTGCAGACTATGGCTGGACTTAACAAACAAGATGGAGGCACTCTGGAGAAAATGTATTTTAAAAAGGGTCCACAAAGACGTTAAGACATTAAGGGAAAAATAATGTGTTTTCGTCAGGCTAATTTGGTAATTTCTTATTATTTTAAAGAGTAGGTGTGTACGTTGTTGATCATATTCAATCTGCTTTTTATTTTTTATATGTTTATATATATATATATATAAATGTTAGGCATGTAGAATTGAATTTTCATAATAATGTGATATAAAGTGGCTACATAAGATATATGTATAAAAACGAGAAATAATGATGATGGGTAAAGTGATCTTTCAACACAGGCTAGGCACTTGCACACACAAACTTGTGATTACTTTAAATCATTTTCTTATGCAACTACCATTTATTCTATATGCACAGCTATCTATAATAATTCATATTCATTTCCAGGCATATCTTATTAAAAGTCTGTCAGAAAAAATCAGTAGGAAAAGCTAGTGAAGACAACAACATCGACAACAACAAAAGATTGGGGAAGAGAAGTTAGAAGAGTATTGATTCAAACTGAACAGAGCTCAGGAAAAAGCAGAGTGAGAAAGAGAACATAAGGGAAATATACAGGGCGGGAAATAAATTAATATTATACAGAGGATTATATATGAACTCTTCCTAAACATAAGCTGTGAGTAAAAAAAAAAAACAAACGAGTAAACTAAAGAGAAGTATCTTGTCTAAATATGAAAGGAAGTGCCAAAAGTAATAAAAAGTCAGTTGTAGTACACTGAATGTCAAGAAAGATATAATAAGTGTAGAATTAAGTACAAAAAAATAAAGTAGAATCATGAATAAAATAGAATAGTGTCAAATCAAACAAGGTAAAAGATAAAGAATATGAGAAGAAAGGTATAAACTTTCATAAAGGCTGAGAAAAAAATTAGAACGCTTCAAGTACAGGAGGATAAGAGGTCGCTAAGACTATAGAGCATGTAAGAGAGTGCTATTTCATTTTCTTTGTATAACATCATTGAGGTTCAACTAATCTGCAGGTGAGCTAGGGCAAGACTCATCATTTCAAAGCAAGATTTCTCAAGAGTTAAAGGTATTGTCTCTCAACATATAATATTTTTCACACATCCTTCTGCCCAAGAATCAGTACAGTAAATAACTCTTGAATTTTATCTAATTTTTAACACAAAATAGCTGGAAAGTAGAAGATATTGTTCTCTCTGATGTGGCATTACAATGTGGTCCTCAGAGCCGGAAATTTTTTGAATTTCTAGTAATTATTTCATCATTCTGTATTTTCCTTCTGATATAATTCCTGAAAAAATGTGAAGTAATATTCTTACTTTCAGCAATCTACTCCAATTTCATCAAAAATCAAATTTTGATTTGTCAGCAGTGTGACTAAACTGTAGTGAAAGTTCAATATATACTATGAGCTAAAATGAAACCACCTATTTAATTATCTGTATGATCTGAGGCTATACTTGAATGTACATCTCTATAGAGCACATCTCACTGCTACAATGAATCTTAAAGCATTGTTATCTCACTTCTCTACTTCTGTCTGTCTGTCCTAATCTAAGGGACTTTCACATGAAAAAATAATAATAATAGAAAAAATCTTTCTATCAGAACACTCAGCTACTAAATACATTTTAGTATGAATAGTGTATTGGAAAATGAGAATGTTTATCGTATAAATGTAGAATGATAGAATGGCCTGGGTTGAAGAGCCTAAAAGATCATCTAGTTTCAACCCCCTTGCTGTGTGCAGTGTAACCAAGCACTCAACCAGGCTGCCCAGAAACAGCTGCCTGGCCTGGCCTTCAATGCTTACAGGGATGAGGCATCCGCAACAACCTTGGGCAACCTGCTCCAGTGCGTCACCACCCTCTGTGTGAAAATCTTCCTCCTAATATCTAACCTAAACTTCCCATCTTAGTTTAAAACAATTTCCTTTTGTCCCATCACTATCACTTATTTCCTTCTGCTTTTTAGTATTGAATTTAAGGGCATTATATTCATCTTAAATAGTTATCAGGATTCTTATCTTAAACAGTCTTCTGATAAGCAAAGCAGGAGATAATTTACCTAGCAAATTCTCTCAGTTTCTCTGAAGCAGAATGAATTAATGAAAGCTGACAAGTAGGGGAAATTTTGGTTTTGATATTAAGTGAAAGTATTTAATACCATCGTTCATTCAAATATCTACTAACAAAAGAGGAGGAAGGGGAAATAAAAATATCATAATCATAGTAACATGTTGCCATGCAACTATTAATAAGGGTAATATAAGCTTTTTGTGTTATTTTAAAATATTTTATGAAGAGTATACGTTGATGCTTGCGGCTAAATGCATTTAGGTTCATCTTGCTATATCGTAACTTACTAAGATTTTCAAGAAGTAAAATGTTCAAGTTGAACAGATACTTCAAATGGTTCCTTTCCTATTCTTCTTTCCTTTATTTTCTTCTTCTTTCTATCCTTTGAGCTGCTCTTCCCATTATTCTTATTGTGAATTATAGATAAATACACATATCTGTACAGTTCTGAATAATCGTATCTGCACATATATCAGGTGTTTCTGTAAAAAAACTCAACTTCCTACATCATGCAGATATGATCACATCCTCACTATGTTATAAATCATTACACATTATGGTTGAAGTAAGGACTTTCCCTGTATCTGATTATTTCATCTGCAAATCATGTTTTCACATATTGAATTGATCCCTAGCAGTTGCATTTCACTTGGAAACATATTAGTAACACTGTTACATTTTTTCAAGGTAAAGTGTCATTTATTCTCTATCTTCCTAAGGTCTGCAAAAATAATTGCCTGGCATGAAAATTGCTTTTCACTGGATAAAATGTAAAATAATTGTAGATCTAAAGAAAAATGATACTATTCTTCTATGGGAGATCACAGGTTTTGTTCATTCATATATTCGTTACTAAGTTTTCCTGAGTTTAATTGCATGTTTCCTGATGTTTTTATGATGTATTGTATGTGTATATTCTTAATTTGTCCTTCTTGGTGCTTTAAAAAATAGCAGCATTAGTAACTCCTATCACTGGATAAGGAAGATCTTTTCTGAGAATTAGTTCATTCTCTCTATGGTATGGACTTTCAGAATGTGAAAAAAAAAATAAAATAAATAAATTATTAAAACTTACTGCATGATGAGTATTAGACTCTAAAGAAAGCATAATTTGTCTCACAGTGAAAGCTGCTAGATTAATTACCTGGAAATTAAAACTTTTTTTATTTTTTAAATTACAATTCCATAAATAACATATAGTTATGAAAGCATTGTAAAATTTGTAAAAAGTTCTTTATTTTCATTTTGCAACTTCTGAGGAAAATTCATTTGTCACTATTCTGCTAAAGAAAAGCAAAAAAGTTTAAGGTTTTTGACAAAATTAATTTACTACAGTCTAGTAGAACTCAACTAGTCTTCCACTTTCGTTTTTCATCTATATGAAGTTTTTTATAATCTCAAAATTTCATGAGTGGGAGGATATTTGTCAGTTGTAAAACTTTCTGCATATTAATACCTTATTGAAAGATATTACTTTTGACAACTAGTTCAGCTGTAACGGTTTATAAAAGAAAAAGAGATAAAAGGGAGAGAGAGGAAAAGAGAGAGAATTTAATTTATTGAGCACTTTTAATGCCATCATAGCACATTGCTGGAAATTCAAAAAGTCCATTTCCTCAAGAACATCTGAACTTGACTCATCTTTTATGTATTATGAATACATTTAAATTGGTTTTCTTCTACTTCATTTTACAGGTCACTGATGTTCAGAAAATGGTGTCTACATTAACACTGTCAACAGTCCCATTCCTTTAGTATTCTTTCTGTTCAACAAAGAGATAATATGCAAAAGACAAATGACTGATAAAATTTGGATGCCAAAAGTAAGCAGTAAACACTGAAATATAAATAAGTGGGCTTGATAGAACTTCTTTTAAGGTTGTTTGGTTGAGGGTTTTTTTGTTGCTGTTTTTTATTTTGTTTTTGTTTGTTTGTTTGTTTGTTTTGTCTTTTTATTTTTGTTTTGTATTTGGTTGGTTGGTTTGTTGGTTGGTTTTGCCTTCTTAAGTGTAAGTTGTTAAATTGCTCCAAAATCCCTCACTCCACTGGAAGTGGAAGTGAAACTTCATGTGATCTACCATCTCAGCTCTATTATCTGACCTTCTGCTGAAAATATGTTGAGGATCCTCCAATATGATCTCTTTTACAACAATAAAATAAAAGTATGTAATTATGTCTATCATGACACAGGAAGGTATTTTACAGCGATGACTCACAAATATGCTTCAATTCTTCAGTTTAATTGTATCTTACCTTCATAGAATAGAAGTTAACTGTGAATAGCTCACACAGACTTCTGTAAACATTTCTAGCACTAAAGCCATTCCTTAAACCACCTGACTTTAGCTCCTCATCAGTCTAGACCAAAGGAATGGGAGATAATTTAAAGTTATTAAAATGGGGGTGCCCTCTATCAACTCATAGGGTCATGACTATGAGAAAAGAGTCTGAGAAAAACTAGTATAAGGCAAATGCAGAAAAAGATAAAATTTCAGAAACAATCCAACTTTTAAGTGACTCTTTCAAATTTGAATTATCATTTTTACTGTAACAATTAAAATTTACATATATATATACACACAAATTTTCTTTCAATCAGAATGCCTGCCTAATCATGTTGGAATAAAAATATTTCACAGGAATTCTTTAAAGAACCGAGAAAGAAACAAATGTGGCATATATTTCAGAACAATTGCTATTTAAATGTTTATCATTATGTATGTGTAGTCAGAAATCTAATTTGAAAAATCAGATTAACTTCACATAGTTTTGTGTGGATTTGTGGATTTGTACATGATCCCTTGAAATTAGGGATATCCAGATGGATATTTGCTGATCTTTTATGAAAAGGAAGAGGAAAATTCTCGAGAGGATTATACTTATGCTGGTGTGTTCCGGAAAACAAATTTTGGTAGAATAGAAAGTATGAACACATTAACTGTGGAATTCAGTGGTACATGGATAGCTTGAATTTTTGTTATACTTAAGAAGAAATTTGCAAAATAAGTGCTTTGATTATTTCTGTTACTGGCCATCTTGCCTATAGTACATAGAATCATAGAATCATAGAATCACAGAATGGTTTGGATTGGAAAGGAAACTTTAAATTCATCTAGTTCCAACCCCCCTGCAGAGACAGTGGGGCAAGGAGGCAGGGACAATTCCCTCTAAACCAGTTTGCTCAAAATCCCATCCAGTCTGGTCTTGAATGCTTCCAGGGAGGGGGTATTCACAACTTCACTGGGCAACTTGTTGCAGTATCTCACCACCCTCACAGTTATCAAATTTCTTCCTAACATCTAGTCTAAAACTATCCTCTCCCAGTTTAAAACCATTTCCCCTCATCCTGTTACTGCCCCTCCCTCCTCAGCTCTCCTGTAGGCCCCCTTCAGGTACCGCAGTGGTGCTAAAAGGTCTCCTTGAAACCTTCTCTTATCCAGGCAGAAGAGCCCCAGCTCTCTCAGCCTGTCTTCATTGGGGAGGTGCAGTAGCTCACTGATAATCTTTGTGATCTTCCTCTGGACCTACTCCAACAACCCCATGTTCTTCTTGTGTTGCGGGCTTCTGAACATTGGACACAGTACTCCAGGTGGGATCTCATGAGAGCAGAATAGAGGGGCAGAATCACCTCCCTCAACCTGCCAACCATTTTCTCTTGATGCAACTCAAGATGCAGATGACCATCTGGGCTGCAAGTGCACATTGCTGGTTCATACTGAGTCTTTTACAAATCAACATTTCCAAATCCTTCTTCTCAAGGCTGTTCTCAAGCCCTTCTCTGTCCAACCTGCATTTGGGCTTGGGTTTGCCCTGACCCAGGTGCAGGACTTTGTACTTGGCCTTGTTGAACTTCATTAAATCTCCCATCTCTCAAGACTGTTGAGATCTATTTGGATATCATCCCTTTCCTTTAGCATGTCAACCGCACCACCCAGTTTGACGTCACCTGCAAACTTGCTGGAGGTGCAGTCGATACCATTGACAATATCACCTAGTAAAATATTACATAGCTTCAGTCCCAACACCTCTGCCACTCATCACCAGTCTCCTCTTGGACACTGAGTAGTTGACTGCAACTCTCTGAGTGCAACCATTTAACCAATTCCTTATTCAGCGTGTAGTCTATCCATCAAATCCATCTTTTCTCCAATTTGGTGATCAGAATGTCAGGCAGGACAGCATCAAATGTTCTGCACAAGTCCACGTAGATGATGCAAGTTACTCTTCCTTTATGCACTGGCTCTGTAACTGCATCATAAAAATCTGACAAGTTTGTCAAGTATGACTTGCCCTTGATTACGCCTTGTTGGTTACTACCAATCATCTTGTCTTTATTTTCCATGTGCCTTAGTAGAGCCTTCAGGAGGATCTGCAGGGATATCTACAGCTAGAGCAGGTTGCTCTGAGCTTAGTCCAGCCTGACCTTGAGTGTGTCCATGAGTGGGACATCCACCACTTCTCTGGGCAACCTGTTGCAGTGCTTTACTACTCTTGTAGTTCAATACTTTTTCCTTCTATTCAGTTTAAATCTCCCCTTTTTTAGTTTGAAACCATTTCCCAACAGATTCTGTTAAAGAGTATATCCCCTTCTTTCTAGTAGTCCCCATTTAGATATAGAAAGCCCACTATCAGGTCTCCCCAGAACCTTCTCTTCATGAGGCTGAACAGCCTCTTGCTTTCTCAGTCCACATAGAGAAAGTGTTCCAGTTCCTTGGATCACCTTTGTGGCCCTCTTCTGGATGTTCTCTAACAGGTCTGTCTCTCCTGTACTAAGGACTCCACATCTGGACATGGTGCTCCAGCTGAAGTCTCACCAGTGCAGAGCAGAGGGGCAGAATCATCTCCATCACGTGCTGGTCAAGCTGCTTTTAATGCAGCTCAGGTTAGAGATGGCTTCCTGGGCTGTGAGGGCATACTGCTGGATCATTTTCTGCTTATCGTCTACAGGTACCACCAAGTCCTTTTCAGCAGGGATGCCTATGTCTTCCAGCTTGTACTGATAGTTGGAGTTACATGACCCAAGTGCAAGATCTTGCATTTAGGTTTGTTGAATCTCAACAGGTTCTCCTGGGCCCTCTGTTAAAGCCTGTCTATGTTCTCTCTGGATGGTGTCTCATTCCTCAGACATGTCGACTGCACCACACATTCTTGGACTTTCCTTTTCTGGTTTATGTACCTTTAGAAGCCTTTCTTACTCTTTTTAGCATTGCTTATCAAGTTCAGTTCCATTTAGGCCTCAGCATTCCTGATTGCATCCCTACACTTAGATCCTATTCAACTTACTGCTTTGGAGGTGTATACTTAGTCTTCACAAAGTCTGTGAGAGCCTCTTCTTATCCAAAATCTGTATGAATTGATATAAATAAATGAAAGGTGGATCTGGAAACTGGATTTATCCCACACGCATTGTGCATAATATATTTTAAGCATTTAAATTTTAATCCTTAATATTAATTTTTTTTACCCTGTACCTCTCATAATCACTGTCCCCTGGAATAACACTATCAGTTTGACAAGATGAAGTGTAGATGAGACATTACAAGTACTTGTAGCTTTCTTTACTGATATTTTTTAACTATTTCCAATATAATATTTCAATACTCACAACTGTATACTGCATGTTAAGCACTCTAGTACAGCCTTTTAATGGTATAGAGCTAAAATATTTCAAGAAAGCATTGTTCAGAAGATGCATCTGATTACCAGAGCACTGGAATGTACTCACTTCAAAATTATTTCAGGGTGAACATCAAATCTCTTGCTGAGCTCAAATAAGTTTGCATGAATAACTAATCATTATTCAAATACTGAATATGAATAGAGTGCTTAAATCTCAAGGGAAAATACTTCATAAAAAAGATATTTGTTGATTCTTAATTTTGGCCAGGTCAGAAATTAAACATTTCTACAAATGTAATGTCCTAATTTTTGTTTGTTTGCTTGTTTTGCTTTTGTTTTATTTTGTTTTGTTTTTCCCTAGCTATAACAAAGAAATACATGACAATATGAAGATACATGAAAATATATTAAAAAGTATTTGGGCAAGCAACTGTAAAAAACAGTTGGTAAGAACTACTGATTTTTACTCTTCTAATACTTAGAATGTGTGTAGCAGAATCAGAATAATGGTACTCTGGGTTCAAATTTACCCAAAAGAACTACCAGGAAGTTCTCTTGAATTATGTAGTTGTGCACATTTTCTTAGCCATGAAAGTGTAAAACTCCTGAAACTTTTCATTAACTCTGAGCTGGACTAATAGGATTTGCATTATCATAACAACATTCTCAGTATACTACTGTAACTTAGAGTAAATTAACTGACAGTTCTGATCATCAGCAAAGGAATGTATATTTTTTTGAACTTCTAAATTGTTGCCAGGTTGAAAAACACCGTCTGTACTTTGAGATGCAAAGTATTTTGTTCACAGAATCAACTTTCTTTACTTGGCATCTTTATACGTTACAATCTCTAAATTCAAGGTCAGTCAGGGAATTTACTGAACAGATTTTTCTTTTGACCCACATCTCTTCTTTCACGCAACTTTTTCTGTCAAGGATCTGGAAAAATGAAAGACTATACCAAACTTGTATTTTTCCAGATAGTGTGCATTCATTTAGAGCTTTTCTCAGGAAGGAGTACTTTATTTCAAAGGAGGAAACAGAAACATATTTTGAAAATAATTTTTCATGTTTTCTGAAGGCCTGAAGATTCTCCAAGTCTTCAGGTGCATCCCTATTCACGTTTTATATTGCACTGTCAGTGAAATTCCAGGCAAGTTAAAGGTATTAAGTAGTATGAAATATTGATTGTGGACTAATTTCTATTAGTGCATTTGACATTTAATGTTATTTTTCAGGCTTTTCTTGCCTTTAAGAAAATACTTTTCATTGGGGAAAACAAACAAACAAACAAAAAAAAACAATAAAAATATTTAAGACCTCTAAACAGACAAGTTAGCATTAATCTCCCAACGTCTGTGTGCACTCACACACTCACACAGAGATACAGAGGAATGCACATGTAAGCATGCAGGTATAGTTTAGTTATTTTAAGACTTGAAAATCAAGAACAACACCCAGAAAACTGCCCTTTTTTTGTCTTTATTTTTTTTTTTTTCTCCGTGCTTCCTTTCTCTTTATGTTTCCAAAACATCACTTCATTTAAATTAAATTTCCAAACTCTTACTATCAAAGCAAAAAAAATATTTAGAGAAGAAGTATCAAAATTGTTGAAAGTAAGGTATTCAAAACAGGAATGAAACACTTTGTCTCTAACAGTAGCTTAATTCTAAATCCCTGTTTCTGGTTTGTTCAAGCTTACAAGATCCAAGGAAGACCTGTCTGTAATCAGATTTTTTTTTGTTCTATTTATGGAATGTGAGCTTTGATCTAACACTGATGGAACTCAAAGTAATTATCTGTCTTATCAAACTATCTTTTAAACTTATGCTCTCCCTTACATACTTCTTGGTCTTGTTTAGTTATTTATAATGTTTTTCAAACAAATTATGAAACAATCTTAAAAACCTTCTTTAGCATATTTTAATTAACATAAGCAGGTTAAGATGCAGGATACCTTCACTACCCCATGTATCCTACAGCAGATAAAAATGGTCTAACAACACAGACATCTAATAACGTCACTCACCTCGATTACAGGGTAGGCAGTAAGATATGCTCATTGTCTTGCTATTACCCAACATTTAGCAGAGAGACACAAGATTCCAGACAGCAATTGAGCTATGTAAAATATGAATTATTGCCCTTTGAAAATATTTTAATCTCTGGGAAATTTCATTAAATTTAAGATTTACCATAATAATAGGTAATAGATCGATAGATTGTGTTTGTTTGTTTGTTTGGCATATGTTGAAATCAAAGCTTATACACCTGCAAAAAAATTACTGGACTGTATTTTAAGGTCATAAGGTCAGTGGATACAAGAGTCATTCAACTGAATACATATACCAGTTCTCCAATACACTTTCGTAGATCGCAAATCTCAGTTTAAGACCTTGGTGATTTAGCTTGCAAATTAGTTACACGGAGTATGGATATAAATATATATGTGTATATTTTAAGGAAAGGGAAATTGAAGTGTATTTGAAGAATTAATAGTTTAAAACCAACTGAAATGAAACAAACAAACAAAAATAATCAAATAAATCATCAATAGATTTGAATTTTAAAATGAGAGCGTTATTGTTAAGGCCTGTGCTTGCAATACTGAGCTTTATCTGAAAGCTATTTTCTGAAATGTAAATCAAAGAACTTTGGAATATTTTTATTTTATATAGAAAATATTTCAAATGATACTGATTGAAATATGGTATGGATAGACTTTGTTTTCCATTCTTTATTAGTCCTCATTTAGCTATGACATATTTTGCTTTTGATGTAAAAAAAGGTTTGTTCGTTTTTTTTTTCATAATTATAAGAATTTTTGCATAATCAATGAGCCTCATTGGTCTTGTGTTTTATGTGGTGTCTCTTCTATGATATTACTTTTATTTTATCAAAAGTGAATTAGAACAGTAACTTCTTTTAGTAGTTTCTTAGTAATGAACCTCATATGTATAGTTGAGAACTGTATTATTAGAGTGTAGAAGAAGACACTCTACTGTTATCAAACACCACCGAAGAAATATTACCAGAATTCTTTTAGATGTTTCAAAAATAATTTAATTTTAAATTGCTTAATTGAAATTTCATTATATTATTTGAAAAGTGTGATTTACTTTACCAAGAAGCACGTATATATAAATAGCCATTAAAATATATAGGACTGAATTACAGGTAGGAGATATATCACCTGTAAGAATCCAAACTCTTCAAATGTAATATTTGTTAAATACTGCAAAATGTAGAAAGTTTTTAATTTTTTAGACTTAAGACTTTCATACATTTTAATATTTTATCTTCTATGCCCTAGAACTCTTTCTATCAACCTGCATACAGTTGTGATGTTTAAGAGCTGCTTGATACTTTGGCATTTTCCAGGCAGCATGACTCCTGTGGGATTCATCAGGGAAAGCCATTAGTGCACTCACTGGCTTAAAAATTGCATGATGCTATAAATCTTTTAACAAGCAGATTTGGAAGATATTTTTGTGAAGGTTACTTGTGTAAGGAAAGCTATATTACATGAGCTTTAAACATGCACCTTCAACATTACACTTTCTGACATTTAATAAAACAGTGATTGCAAAGAGCTGCATCCTCAGAGGTCTTGTTATGCCAATACCAGCATGAAGAGTGTTCCCTCAAACTGTCTTCTGTGTTTTATTTGCAAAATAATGCTTTATTTTTCTGAACTATGTAGTAAAATCTACTTGTTTATAATATTTTTCTTTTTGTCCTTGAAGATTTTTTCAACTGATGTCTCACTACACATTAAATACAAATAAGTATTTAACTTAATTAAATTACTTACAGTGAATTTATACTATAAAGATGTCATTGTTTTGATTTTGAAAGTCTGTATAATTTTCATAATTTTATTGTGAATGTCAGAACTCTTTGATTTAATGTGACAGAATATTCTTCTTTGAAGAATAGAAGTGTATGGTTGTATCCACAAAGCTATTACTTATTATGTAACTGTGTCATCGTTTTATGATTTTTGACTATTGGTATTCCACATCATAGCATCATGTGCACTGGGAGTTAAACTGTTAATACTCCAGTTCTGGGCACTTGTCCGGAAGAGAAGGAGAACTATATACCCCAGGGGGCTTTGTGGTCAGAGAAGATATAACCCCTGCCAAGATCACCTGATGTGCTCTTCTTTGTCAGTCTTTTCTCCCTGCTGCTTAACCAGTCTGTGTATCTCACTTCAGCATTATGGTGAGGCCTATCTACCTGTCAGACACTCTCTCTCATATTTGAGTTATTAGCTTCAATTCTAATAATACTGTATTTCAGTGTGTTATCTTGCATTCCAATACTATATTTAGTAAATTAGTTTGTTTCTCCTCAGATAGCTGCTTAGTTATTTTGAGGTCCCCTGTTTCCATTTTCCAGAGGTGTGGATTTTGCAAAATCCCTTCACCCCACTAGTCACAGAACCAGGCCGAACCAGGCTGTAAACCAGCGACGAACTGAAAAAAAAATGATGGAAGGGTAAAGTGAAACAATCTCTGTTATTTTTTTAATCTTTTTTAAAATTTCATTGATAATCTAGACATAAAAATGAAATATGGAAAAGTTTTACTACTACCTACTCAGTGAAACTGAACTGCATTTTTAATCTAATGTCTATAAAGTAAGTTAGTCAATATTGGTAGCTTCTCATAATTTTCATATCTTCCTCCCTTTCTACGGAAAGATTGGTAAGCTTTGTTCTCATTTCTACTTTTCCACTTCTTCAGAACAGAACTAGAAAAGCAAAGTTACTTTCAACTGAACTTATTAGTCACCAGTTGTTACTTCAAGGAGCCAAATAGCTTTGAAAAGACTGATAAGACTTTTTTACTACTTTGATTAGACAAAAATCAGAAAGAAATAAT
Organism: Lagopus leucura; assembly: GCF_019238085.1. NCBI lineage: Eukaryota > Metazoa > Chordata > Aves > Galliformes > Phasianidae > Lagopus > Lagopus leucura. Next base: position 19,863,539 of record NW_024962262.1, read on the forward strand.
GTTCTAAAACTTATCACATTTCTCCAGTTTAAATGTAAAACAAAAAAACAAAAAAACAAAAAAACAAAACAACTTAGGAAGAAGAGCTATTTAATTCTGTTCTGCTGTGTAATTTCTTGTCCATGTTGGTAAACAATTTTCTTTTTCGAGCTTCCTGAGCAATTCCACATAAATTCTTTAGTTTGTACCAGGATACTTTTTCAAATCAATCTTCCTAATCACCCCTATGTGCTGAGCTATCATTGGCTGACTTCACTGAGCTTTTTCAGGTCACTGCTAGATAAATGTACACTCTCAAGAAACAGCTATAGTGCTCTATCTGCTGATGGGCATTCCATCCATAGTTTCAGCTCAGGAAGTTCTGGTAAGATCCCTGAAACATGTACTATGTGGACATCTCATATTCATTAATCAACAATTTTACTCAGCAATTCCATTGCTGTTCTTTTACTATATCTGATAAGTTTGATCTGATCTTCTTGGACCTGGTGATTTCACTCATGTAAAGCTCCATTTTTTCTCATAGTGGATATGGCATCTCCCAAAGTTTTGCATCTCTTAACACTACTTGCTAAACAAAGAGGTAGCTAGTTGGCTTACATTTTGCAGCTACTGGTGTCTAGGGCTAGGTGTGATAGATAAAGACTGGAACATTAAACCACTTCAGTTCTCAGCAAAGTAAGTGACCAAAATGCATCCTAAATCAGTACCCTCTTTGAATCAAGTCTCAGATGTACCCAAAACCACATTTCATCTCTACAATGGGAATCATGCTGAAAAATCTCTGTGTATTGTTGTAAGATTGCAATTTAAAAAAAAAATGCTTCCATGTTAATTAAATTTTGGATCAGTTCTCTAATAGTTTGATAATGTCAACTAAAAAGTTTGATGATATAAACACTTCTCAATTTTCTTTACATGTGCGTTTTGAACAGGGCAACAATCTGTTTGGAGTCCTAGAAACTGTAATACTATATGTATGCAATTGCACAGATAAAAGTTGTTTGTTTTGTGGATCATCATGGATATTTAATTGAACTACACCTCTTTGTTGCAGGACTTGAAGAGATACAGAAGCACAAACAAACAAACAAACAAACACCTTTATGCAATTTTGAGATTTTAAATGAAGAAAAAAATCAGTAAAATTTCAAAGTGCAAGTTGAAGAGATTATTTTTTTAACAGCATTTGTACTGTCAGTATATACAAACAAACATTTCAAAGTTTGACTTGTGAAAACTTTGACTTTGGAATTGAGGGTGTGAGGTGGAGGAAGTAATTGATTCTAAAGACCTGACATTTATGACCTGATAATTATTACCATCATTAATGGGTGAATAATAAATGGACTTTCAGTCTTGAAAAATCCTATGATATTGTGGAGTCATGGAAATTATACTGGAAGGATATACTAAAATTTATCACTTTAAATTGCTCTCAAGTGCAGTACTCAAATCTTTCTCAATCTCATTTCTTAAAAATATATACACTGAATAGTAAGTAAAAAATTATGAACTGTTGATTAGTGTTCAGAGAATGATATTCTTTCTCAGCCAGATTATTTGACTATTTCATTATAATATCCACTAAGGTTCAAACAGACTGCAGTTAAACATATCATACCATTAGAAATATATATATTTTTTCATACATCTAAGGTTGCTGATATCAGGATTTAAGAGGAGAAATAAAGTGAGTTGTTTAAAAGAGTCACCTAGCTCCTGTGTGTCTACTACTGGAGAACACTGTGAATCAAAAGATACAAAAACAGGACTGTTGAGCTGTATCTCTCAGTTAAACAAAATTTTGCTGTGTTACTCAAGGTTTTTAACTGTCAAATAAGTGCTCATATGTTAACTTTTCTTTTTCAGGAATGAAGACACAGTTCCTTGATTTCTTGACCTACTTTGATATTTGCTTTGAGGTTTCAATGAAGATTGTCAAATATTATACTGGAAGGTACAGTTTCATGTTAATCACACTCATTTGACTGACTTGTAAAGGCTATAATTAAAAATCTTTCCACACTTTCTCTCTATAGGCAGAAGACAACAATGACATTTTCTATTATTTCTTTTATGCTTGTTTTAGCTCTGAAATGTGTTTTCCATGTCTTCTGTGCTCAGAGTGACATTTTATCTACAAGCTTAATACGTTTTTTAATACCTGCATGATCACTATTTCTTAAATAAGAACTCTCCTCCCTTTTGTAAAAATATTACCTAAGAACATTTTGCTTTAAACAAAACAAAACAAAAAGTCAAAAACTGATGCTTTTCACTGCCAGTTCTGTGCTTCTTGTGATAACTACACAATGAAAATTTTTGACCTGAGTATAGACGTGCTGCACAGAAACAACAGATTACTTCTCATATAGGACACAATACATGCTGTTTTACTGATAATATTCAAACCCATATTTTTAATTAACTTCCCCAGGCATGTTTAGGGAAGGAAGAGAGAGAGATAGATACAGAGAGACAGAACATATTCTTCCTTCTGCTTTTAATAGTACTTTTAACTTAACAGCTAAAGCATCTGAAGCTCTTAAGCAAGTATTGAAGAGAAAAAAGAAAAAAGAAGAAATCTAACTTTACCTAGCACTTGTCATCTTTCTGCCTTCTGTTTACTGCTTAGTGATTTCTTGGGATTCTTCTCATGTTGTAAATGTGTGTAACATGAATACTAATGGAGATGTGTAAAGTTACTCATAAACATGACTCGTACAAAATGAGAACTGAACTAAAAACAAAATTGAAAAATATGTGACTATCACAAAAAAAAAATTAAAATGGCGAGCTAATAAAATAAAAATTTAATAGTGGCTAGGTAACAGTATCACAATTTTACTCTCATTCTTAATCTACATGCTTTACATTTCATCTTTAGATCTATAGTTTGCTGATGACACCAAGCTGAGTGGTGTGGTTGACATAACTGAAGGAAGAGATGCCATTCAGATGGACCCCAACAGACTCAAAAGATGGGCCTGGGTGAATCTAATGAGGTTCAACACAGAAAAATGCAAGGTTTTGCACTTGGGCTGGAGGAATCTCAGGCATACATGCAGACTGGAAGGAGACTTGAGAGTAGCCCTGCAGAGAAGAACCTGGGGGTCCTAGTGGATGAGCCAGCAGTGTGCTCTATAGCATAGGCTGTCAAAGCTGTAACGGGTGAGGTTGATGACAATGCATGATTTAGATATCTAATTTTAAATCTTTATTTATTTATTTATTTATTTATTTATTTATTTATTTATTTGTGTGTCTGTACATTTTTCAGTTGGGAATGACTTATTATCATTTAGTCCCAGTGTCAGTAAACCTGAAATTTATTAATAATATCCCTTTGGCCATTTTAGATCAGTTGTCTTGCTTCCCAACTTTTCAGCCTCCCTTACTGGTGGATCAGTACAAGAAGCAAAGAAACTAAAATGTTCTTGGCTCTATACCGCAGTGTACAGAAACAACTAAAACATCAATCTAATATCAATATTGTTTTTCTCCTAAAGCTATAATATAGCATCATACCAGACACTACAACAAAAAAAGAAAATCAACTCCCAGGTGAAAGTGAGATACATTTCTACTGAAACTCCCTGCATGAGTTCCTTGTTAGGGGATGTAAATAAAAGTTTCAATTATAGTGACTTTACTTTAAGGCATAAGTCTCTCTGAAAGTAATGGAAACTACAACATATTCTAAGAGTACAATAATGCTATTCCATAGAGCAAATTCTCATCTGCAGAACAGTTTTGCAACACAGTGACAACCATTAACCAATCTGTGCAGATGAGCTGATCAAGATGCTCTTCATTTTGTGGTGAGACAGCTGAACATTTCTTGTCTTTCACATCACTGTCACCACTGCTGAAATGTTCCACCCACTGCCTCACTGTCCTCATATCCATTGTTGAGTTTCCATAAACATTCAGCAAACACTGATGAATATCAATGGATGAAATTTTTTTCTGCATGAGGAATTCAGTTCCACACCTTTGCTTCATATGCACTCCCATGTCAGATGCCATTCTGTCAGACTGCCCCACTGCTGTCACATTGCAACAGAATTGAATGGAATATCAGTGGGAAGGTTCAGCCTCTACTGTTGTGATATGAACATCTGCCTCTGACATCTTGGGCCAACATAACAAAATAGGAGACATAACATTTGGAGCAGTCTTTGTATAAATATCTACCAAGAGTCAAATCTGAACTCCCTAGATTATAATGGTATGGGGGAGCACAGCATGACAACGTTCTAGTCTCATGTTAATCATTGCTACTTTGTATTATAAAATATATAGGGAAATATTTTTCTTTACAGAGAAAAATATCTTCATCTTCATCTTTTCCACATAAAATCCAGTGTTCCCGTTGAGAGTTTTTCCCTTCTATATGCTGGCTTAGTTAGCATTCTTCATCTAAACCAAACCAATGTCAAGAAAGAAAAAAAAAAAAAAAAAAAAAAAAAAAAAAGGTCTATATTTAGGTATGACTGTGTTTCTGTACACTCATATGACAAAAGAAGTTATAAACATGTATGTAACAGGAAGAGGGAAACATAATTATGGAATGATCTCAGTTAATTGCTCAAAAAAAAAAAAAAAAAAAGTTTTTTCTGATTTTCTGGGTTTTTCTGGTTAAAATGAAATGCATAAATATCTCCTAAGCTATACTTAGTGCCAAATTATTTCCTCAGTGTATATTCAATATATGTTTGTGTCAAGTTACTTCACCCTACACAACTTGTGTAGGATGCATACTTAGAGACCCATATCCTGATATCCATGCCTGAGACATTGACTTTTCTAGCACTTCTGTAAAGCTGAATCCATTTTGTGGAGTACAGTGTAACACAAAGGAGAATTATTATTGACGTAGAAACACACTCAGAATGCCTGAAAATATATATATATATATATTAGTGTGACTTTCCTCTCTCATTCTGCATACTGCTTTGTAACTATTTTAGATTCTAAAAATAGACTTGTAAATTTACACAATACAAGCTCATTTCTCTCCTTCTCTGACAATCTTTGAAAAGTTGTCCCTTGCAGTACATTTATCAGTGTCTTCTATGACTTACTTGTCTGGCAATCTGTTCATTGGCTTCTTCAAAACATCTGTCATGAATGCCTATCTGCACCATTCTCTAACTTCTTCATTTGTTGCCTTGTCTGTTCACAGTTATTGCCACATACATCATAGATACTTCTTTTCAAGTAGAAACAATTTCATTCTCTAACGTTTCATTTAATGTCTTCTTTGCAGTTCTTTGTATTTTATTTCTTTTTGTATCGTGATGTATCTCTACTCAGCCAAGAAACATTCAAGTAGTGCCAATAGAAATATTTTATCACTTCCTTCACATGCTGAGTTTTTCGTCTTACGTAAGAAAAAAAAAGCCACTGCAATTTACAGGTCTAAAAAAGGTGCTCCTATGAACCTGCATTGAAAATAATGGGAAGTAAAGGCAGAAGAAGAAATTAGATGCACAATGCCACGAAAAATACAGCTTCGTATGTAAGTTCTTCGGTTACTGTGGGCCCACTATTGCTTGTCCAGGTTCCTTTGGATGGTATCTTTCCCTTCAGTTGTATCAAAAGCACCACAACTTAGTGTCATGTATAAATTTGCTGAGAGTGCACATGATCCTGTTGTCCATGCTATTAATAAGTGCTGGTCCTAAGACAGACCCCTGAGAGATACCACTCCAGCCTTCTACTGCACTTAGGGCTTTTGATCACAACCCTCTGACTGTGACCAGTTCTTTATCCACTGAATTTTCCAACCTTCAAATCTATCTATCTGTATTTATTTTTTATTTAGAGATAAGAACATGGTGTAGGGCCATGTCAAACATATCAAACAAGTCCAGGTATATGACACCAGTTTATCCTCCTTTATCCTTTCCATTGTAGAAGTCCAGCAGACTGGTCAGACATAATCTGCTTTTGGTGAAGCCATTCTGGTTGCCTCAGATCACCTCCTCATCTTGTATGTGACATCTCTTTCAGAAGGATCTGCTCCATAATCTTCCAAGTAAAGAGGTGAAGCTTACTGGCCTACAGTTCCATGAGTCTTCTACCCTTCTTAAAAGTGGGAGTATTATTACCCTTTTTGCCATCATTTTGTCCAGAAGCTTCACCTGACAGACACAAATTTTCAAATATGTTGGAGAGTGGCTGGACAAATCAGACAGTTCCTTCAGACTCTGGGATGTATGTCACTGAGTATCATAGATTTGTAAATGTTTGGTTTCATTAGGCAGATTGAGACTTGATCGTCACTTACAGTGAGAGAGATTTTGCACATCCAGTCCCTACCTGGAGGTTTAGGGACATGGGAGATGTGTGAAACCTGACATTTTTGGCACTTTTCACTTTAACACCTCTCAAGTGTCTAGAGCTTATAGTAACAGACTGATAGTTCTGGACACAGTACTTAAGCACAAATTGTGGTAAACTAACCACTTTGCATCATTTGAGTTTACAAAGTTTAGCTGCAGAATCCACATTATAAGTCACAGTATAATTCAGTGAGTGATTCACTTTGTAAATAATTTGCTTATCCTTGCAATAATGACATAAATTATATCAACTGCAGCACTAACTCTTTGAGTTGTGAACATCTGCCTAAGACCACCAATTCGTACCATGAAGTCTGCTGAACAACAATCAGATAGTAATGACTTATTGGCTGTAGCTGATGATGCGGAGGTTTAGCAAACCCATACCTGATTATGTGTGCAGGGTGGATTGTGTGTGGTTAATGTAACGTAAAGTAATGATAGATTGAGTAGAATAACATAAATAGATTAGCTACTGTATTCTCCACAAGTTGAATGTGAAATCCAGATCTTATGATGTAGTTTACACTATTTTTCCAAAAATTTTCAATTAAATCCTCATAATGCATTTTATGTAGGATGAACGTAGACTTTTTATTGCCTTTTATAATGATGGAGGGAGGATTCAGATCACAAACTGAGTTTTCAGACAGATTGTACTACACGTTCACATAGATGCAATTACCTGTCAGTATTTAAACAAAGCACTTGAATTAAAATTTTACATGATTTTTTTTTAGTCAAATCTAAATGATTCATTTTTAATCTAAGAATTCTATTACTTCCTTATTTCAGTTTATTTTAATTTTACTTTATTTTATTTATCTTGTTTTTGTGTGAGCATTTAAGCTTGACTTATGCTGTAATTTAAATCTGTTATCATGCGTAGCACAGCAAAGCTGCCTACATGACAGTGTTAATCAAAAGTCTTCCTCTTGTAATCAGTATCTTTCCATTTAATTCAGCATGGTCATATCAACATAGTTTGATATAAATTTATTTCCTATGACTAGTTCATCACAAAGGTCTATGTTGCTTAGCAATGACAAGTATAACATACCTTTGTTTTTCCCCTGGATCTGTTATCAGATGAGTAGATCTGTCAGCTGTTATGTGTAGGCAAACCTAATTTAAACATCATTAACAACATATTTTCTGTGCTACTTAAAGACTCCCAGAATTATATGATTCACTGTATATTTATTACTCTGAAATGATATTAAAATCTATACATAAATAGAGTACTACTTTTCCAAAGCAGACTGCTTACAGTGTTATCTTTGAGATGATTCTATAGTTTCCTTAGTACAATATTTCAAACTATCTTTCCAGTTTAATCTTTGATAGTCAGTTAGGGTTTTCTTTTTTTTTTTTTAAATATTGCTTTGTTTTTGTATTTGTTTTTGTTTTTGTTACATTGTTTGATTGTTTGTTTATAAAGAAGATTCTTGTTCTCCAGTTTTAGTCACTCAGATTCTCTAATTCTTAAAATTTATACATCATTTATTGCTTTTATTTCCATGTCGTTGTTCAGGTTACACCTGTTCATTATTTCTAGTCAAACAATTAATATGAAAGAGAAATGAATAGTCTAACCAGTCTTGCTGTTGACTTTATTTATTTACTTACTTACTTACTTACTTATTTATTTTAATTTTAATTTTATTTTATTTAGGGAATAAAATATTTCATTCAATAAAATATTTCACTTCTATTACTGAGAAAAAGAAATGAAAAGAAAACACCAATTCCATTCTTAAATTATTTCAAATACTTGATATAAATTAAACCTATCTAACTCTTAATGGTCTCTTCTAAGAATTTCTTCAACCTTTCCCTTCATGATTCCTCTGTTCTTGTGTGTAAGCAAACCATATTTTCTTGAAGAAGGTCTGAGACATTGTATCTTTCAGGTGATCACTAATTCCAAAGGGAGGAAGTTTTGTAAGAACAGACTCTTCTGCTTCTACAGGGGATTAAGCTGAGAAACAGAAGATGCTGCAGTTCTATTCAAAAATGAAGGGATGGCAATCTGAGAAAAATGCAGACACTAAATGTTTGAAGAGCAAACAAATAAAACAAGCAAAGATCCATTTATTTTGTTTTTACCCAAAAAACGGTCTTTTGTACTTCTTCTTTTGCAACAATATACATTAACTTGCTCTTGTATTTCAATCACATAAAATCCTCACATGTTATAATTGTTACAGGAAGGATTTGCAATTGCATACTGTTCATCACATTAAGTTTAGGAGCACAATACTGGCAAGAAATGTATCTGTTACCCATCCTCCTCCCTCCTCAGGTCTTTTTTCCTCATTTTCTTTTCATTATTTTTTTTTCCCCTCCAACTATAATAAAGCATTATGTGTAAATCTATTTCATTCAAAAAGAAATTATTTGAATGTTGATCATCACTGAGTGTCCTGTTTTAAAGGGATGGATTTTTCAATTGCAATTTAAGTAATAATTGATTTTCTTTAAAGCAGATGCAGTATGGTTGCTCATTATTTAAAAATAAAATAAAGTAAAATGTCAGAAAATATAAATGTGCTAATAAGTTTGTGACAGTTTTACAGTGAAGAAATAGAGATAGATATTTCAAGATCTTTCCCTTCTTTTTTGAGGGGTTGTTTCTTACTGTGGATCAGTTCGCAAATCTGCACTTTCCCTTATTAGCCAGCACAATGGAATATAATTTAAATTATACATGCTTCTAAGAGTATCAAAGAAGTATGACATCCAGAAAGATAAAGAAGCAGAACAGAATTTTACCAAGCCTGCAGACAGCTGAACAGATGTCAAAGCAGAAAGCAGCAGAACTAATCAAGGAGTCAGAGAGGAGAGTATGCCAAGGGAGCAGACCCAGACCCAGATGCCAATGCTAGAAGAATTCATCTCTTAACATCTGGTTGTACCAAACATTCCCCATATGTGAGAATATGTATTGGCTTTGGGCCTAGTTCACACAGAAAAAATAAAACAAAATTGGAATGCATTCAACACTGCCAGGAAAAAGCAGAATGTCTGCCAAATCTACGCTGAAATTCTACAGATCTGACAATTGTTTTTCTATTTCTAAATGTACAGTGTGCTTCTGTGGTAGCTTTGCATGTGTATGTGTTTTAGAATATGAAATACGTTCCAACCTGTTTAAGTAAAATCTTACCTAAACCAGCTTGCTGGAATGAACCCAATCTGTCAACATATCTTAAAAACAAATAGATAAAAAAAAAAAACCCAAACAAATAAAAAACAGAAGTTACAACAGCAAGCACACAACAAATCAAGCAAATGAAACAAAACAAAGCCATGAGAAAATTTAGCCTAACTTAAATAAGATCCTAATATTGTATAACTCATTAGATTTGTGATTGACATTGCAATAAACTTGTAGCTTCCCTTGACATCCACTACTACAGACAACATGAATTACTGACCTTTACGGAAACTTGTGAGACAAGGGACAAGAACCTACATGCCATGAAATATGACACTACTAATTAATTTTTACTTTCTCAGCTTCTGCAAGTTTCTAAGTATGTACTCTGTTGTTGCTGTTTTTTGTTTGTTTGCTTGTGCATAAGCATCTAAATAAAACAAAATAAAATAAAATAAATTAAGCCATGCATATGCTAACTACAACTATCTAACTACATACTTTTCAAACTTTTAAAATTAGAGTTTTGGGATTAAGCAAGTTTCTGTTGGTAAGAAAATGAATAAACATCCAGGTCTTGAAAAATTGAGAACTTGAAGATATCACTGAAATCTGTCAATCATATCAAAAAGTATACTAATTTAGTGGTCAAAAGAGACGATTCTCCCACCATATTTAACTTTTGTTCAGACTAACTTTGAATACTGAGAGCAGTTCAAGGTTCCACAATATCTATTTTTAAAAAAAAAGTAGTTATGAATATTAATATATTTTAAGATACTTATACTATAAAAATAGTGTTATGACATCCTCCCATGGGAGGGAAGTAAAGCTGGTCGAAGAACTGGAGGACATCTGGGTTGTCTAGTTTGGAGAAAAGGAGTCCTTAGCCTAATGGATGCAGTTTCTGTCAAGAATGAGAGGGAAGTGTTCCACTGAGTGAGCTGCAGCAGGACACCACAACTAGTAGTAAAGCTATTTCACATACCTGAGACACATTTCAGGCTATTTTTACATGTTTTTGTCATGGTTTTATGATTTTTGGTTATAGTATTCCACAGCATAACATCACATAGTGCACTGGGAGTTGAGGAGTTAATGCTCCAGTTCTGGGCACCTGTCTGGAAGAGGAGAACTACATACCCCAGAAGACTTTGCGTTCAGAGAAAAGATATAACCCCTGGCAAGGTCACAATATCTTCCCTTTTTTTTTGTCTCTCTCTCCTCCCTGCTACTCAACCCGACTGCGCATCTCACCTCAGCGTTATAGTGAGGCTTTTCCACTTTTCACTCTCACTATATTTGATTTCTTAGCCTCAATTCTAATTATACTGTATTTTAGTGTGTTATCTTGCATTCTGATACCATATTTAGTAAATTAAATTTGTTTCTCTTCAGATGGTTGCTGCTGTTTTCAATTATTTGGGGTTCCCTGTTTCCCCTTTCCGTAGGCACGGATCTGCAGTCATGGAATTTTACTGAACTAGCCTGTAAACTGCTGACAGGTTTTTTTTTATCATTGTCTACTTTCTCACTGGTTATTATCTTAAGCTGGAATATTGTATACAGACTAATTTGAGGGGTTGCTGTATGCTGTAGTATGGCACCTGAGGATGTTAGAGCTTCACTGTGTATTCTCAGATATTCAGCTATAGCAGGATGGCAAATGGTCACAAATGGTGTTCTAGGATTGCTGCGACAAGCTAGTGCCATCTCAGGCCAAGAAAAACTCAGATAGGTCCTTGGAGTCCTGAAAACTTTTGGCTCACTTCTTAATGCTACAAAGGCAAAAATTATTTACTAGACTACAGAATGTGGAGTAGAGAAGAGGTTGTTTTGGAGTAAGATTCTTCTCAGGATTAGTAAACATTCCGTGCCTTCCTGGAACTCACCTCCTGGAGTGCTTTCATGTGGAAGAGATCATGTTTTACTCTCTGGGTTTGTGCTTTATGATAGGTATACACTCTATACAGTAAGGTGGGGTGGTGGGAAGGCAGGGAGGTGAAAGATGACAATGGAGAGATCTATTTAAATGTTTATGCCGTAACTAAAATGCTAATAAAGAGATATTCTAAGTACATTAGGAGTTTGAGTATTTTGAAAAGTGATTTTTCACACATACAGATTAGGCATCTAAATGCTTGGGTCACTTTTGAAAAGTACTGAATTTTACATTATAGTTACTATAGTAAGTCTCTATTTCCTTGCTTGAGTGTCAGACTACACCCCCTGTGTATTTTTCAGAATATTTTCCCAAAGACACTACTTTATACCAGCAGACATAATATATTTGCAATTCTCAAACTGCAAAACCTGGCTGAACTGCAGAATGCTATTGCTGATCTGAGCTTTTGTAATTTTTAATAGCTTTTGTGGCTGTAGGCAGATATCTGCTCTCAAGTGTTTCTGATGGAGAGAAAGAGAGTCCAAAGGCCAGAAACACACAAGTCACCTCTTACCCTCCTCATAATGAGATGGGAAAGGAAAGACTGAACCTTCAGCTATCTCTTGCTTGTATCTCACAAAAAAGAAAAACTGTATGCCTGCTACAATCACCAGTTTGTTCACCCCTGCAGGCACCATTTGCAATTGTTCTAGCAGTCAACATGAAGTCATATTACTGACTTTCAAGAATGAAATACACAGAGCTAAGATTTATATTTGATATTAGCGTAAATATGAGGTACTATTTTTATTGTGATGTTTATTACTGGTTTTTGATTTAAAATTAGTTTAAACTGCCATATCACTTTTAGTTTTAACTAATAGTGACCAGTGTTTCACAATTAAACCAATTCACAGTAATATTATGGTCTCTGACAAAGTATTACATAATTCCTAGGATGTCTACAATTGGTGCCATCAAAATGACAGATTGTTTCAAGTTTTTCTTGTGCCAGCTCTAGAAACACAACCACTGCTCAGCAAAAAAATGAAACTGCCAGTGCTCTATTAGCACTGTCTGGGCTGAAATTAGAACAAAATGGGGAAGCAGTGTACTGCTAACTCAAGTGATGGCAAATAATTTTGTGCATTTTGATGCACTGGCTAAATGCAGTTCTGTGAGCAGCAAAACATATGCAACCATGCATTTCATTCTGATAATGGAATTCGAGTATAGGGTGTGCACTGCTGGCAAAAATGCATAGCAAATGTCAGTGACTATGATGAAAAATAGTGTTTTGTAGCTGAGAACGTATTCTATTAAATAGTATCATTGTGCTATTTGTGATTTCCATGGAAACAAAGAGGAAGTGATGTTTTAGTGCAACCTATATATAAGCAGCCCAAGACAATTTCTCTTAATTCAATGCAGCCTAAGCAAGCCAAAAGGTTGGACACCCATGATAAAGAATGACTCTAAAGATAACACATTTAAATATCTAATATTCAGTATATTCATATTTCATAATCATTTTGTACATCAGCTGCAAATATTTTTACCTGGATAATTAAGTAATTGCCAATAATTTTAAAGACAGGACGTTTTGGTAGTCACCTCACTGAACTGAGCCTGAGGACAACGTGTTTTTGTTTTGTTCTTTATTCTGTCAATATATTCAGCATATAATACAAATTGCTTTGTACTTTTCATTTTACCTGCCCCTTTGACTTAATCCATTAAGGTGAAGGTCCTTCAGGAAAGAGATAATTTGGTGCATGTTTAGATAACTGCAGGCATAGTGTTTACGCATTCTGAAGTCCATGTTTTACCTCATAGACAAAATATTTCTGAATTCAGATCACGGTATTTGATGCCTGGTATTCCTTAATGGTTACCTACAAATTTTAATTTAAGACATTTTCCTTAACCAACAATCTTTCTTTATCCAGATGACACTGAAAGTTACTCTGGTTCTAACATTAAATTGTCCATATATATCAGCTTAAAACATGTATATCAGCTTTAAACCTCAAAACTCTGTAAAGATCTTTCTCCATTATCTAACAGCAGCTATTTTTGCAGCTTATCTAAACAGACTGTAAAGTTACGGAATTATTTGTATTTCTTCTTAGTAAGACAATTTAAAATATGTTCTGAGGCACTTAGGAAAAGAAAAAGAAATTCTCTTTCGTCACTAATTGAAAATAAGAGAAAAAGAAATTTCTATTAATTCCATTTTTGTTCCCTTTGATGGTATTAATTCACAGCTCATTGGACTCCCTCTTAGCCATGGCAACAACATTTTAATCATACGTAATTTTGAAACCCTACATGTGCAACACAAAATTATCAAAATTTCCACTGTCGCTGATAAATTCCTTAAGTAACAAGTTTCATTATCCACTTTAGCCCTAAGAGATAAAAGCACTTTTAACTAACATATAAAGGTTGGATTATTTAGGCCATATTGGTTTCATTTAAGCTGCTGATCAGAATAAGAAGTAATTTTCTTTATTATCACTAGCTTTCAGAGAATTGAAAAGCATCAAAGCATAAAATTTAATCATAAATCATCCAGCTCTCCTCTTTAGAAATGTTTATTTCTTCTCTAAGTGTTTCTATTATCTTCCCTTCTTTCTTTATGTAGCATGCATTCACTTTAATAATGCTTTTCCTTATGTTACTACAAGTAATAGCACCAAATCATAAACTAAGTAAAATGGGATCTTGATAGTGATTACATATAAAGTATCAAGAAATAAATTTAGAGGCCCTGGGGAGTGAATCTATTAATTGATTGTTGTCCTATATATAATATCTTAAAAATTCATTTGCAGTCATTTTTTGTCCTTTGAATCATAAAACTGTAGATGAATCCTTCTACTGAATAAATAAAGAACAGCAAAATAAAGACAAGACAAAAACAGATTTTTAGCTGAAACTTCCATAGATATAAAATACTGCTAAATAAAATTGTTTTAATCACAGCAGAAGCAGGAATCTTACAGGGAGTCTGAATAGGAAACAGATTGTTCTGTAACATAAGGACCATTCATGGATAGAAAATTTTTGCATTGTTGTTACTGAGGAAGAATGTTTAAACTGAGGAATTTATAGAGGAACTGTATTACAGAAGAAGAATGTCAGAATATATTTAGAATAAATAAGTGAATAGAACTCATTCTGGTTTTTTTTACAGCAGTTTTATAACTATCCATTAATAGTTTGTTAGAAACATAAAGTTATTTATGAATTCTGTAGAAAATTAACTAGAAAACTCTTCACTAGGAAGAGGAATTTAGAAAAAGTCACCAATTTTTAAATGTCAGCTAATATGACAATGTAAAAGAGATTCTAGGAAAATATAAAGAATTATAAGCAATCAGTTCTGGTTTCTGTGCTTGGAAAATGTTACAGCAGAGATTGAAGTTAGTGGAGATGGTGCCAAGTATAATGCAGAGTCAACAAGAAATGATGCTATAAACTATTAAAGTTCTTTGAGGGAATTTACAGGCATATCAGCAAGAGTGTACAAAGGAAGCATATTTCAAAAAAAGTTTTTGACGGCCCTTCTTAGAGTCCCTTACCCAAAATAAACTGTCCTAGTACAAGAGGAAAGTTTCATTCAGTATTAATGGTAACCACAAGTTAATGATTGCCAATGGATAGGTAGGAATAAGATTACCACTTTTCACAGTATGAGAAACAGGAAAATCCTGTAGGAGTTGTTGTTTTCAACTATAATAATCAATTATCTGGAAAAAGATAGTAATGGTATTGAAAGCCAAAAGTGACAGTGAAGAGTTGGTTAAGAACTACACAATATAAATTAATAAAATAGCAGATAAAACGGTTAAGTAATTTCTATAATCTTAGGGTAAAAAT
This sequence comes from Lagopus leucura, assembly GCF_019238085.1. NCBI lineage: Eukaryota > Metazoa > Chordata > Aves > Galliformes > Phasianidae > Lagopus > Lagopus leucura. The sequence continues at coordinate 19,878,822 of NW_024962262.1, forward strand.
TACAGGGAGAAAATTGATATGCTGTTAAATTTACTGTTATCACTCATGTATTTACCTCTTGCATATAGTCTTATGATCCAAACTAAAAAGATATGTCCCATTAAGTAGGTGTAAAGGGGGGACACAAGAATGACCTCTATCTAACTACAGCAGCTATGCATTGGAACTACGTTTCTGTGCCGTCCAACCAGCAGGTGTCTCTTTGCCCTTGTAACACAAGAGTTATACGTTTGGATAGTGGAAGTGGAAACTCTAGAAAAGTTCTTAACTGTTGCATGCTGTCCTGCTGCAGATGGTAATCACATCAGTGTGAGAAACAGACAAGAGTGCTACAGGCACTTGGATGAAACTGAGTAAATGACAAATCGTAGTGCATCTGAATAACAGTGGATCTAACCACCAGACAATGAGTTTACAGCAGGCTGCTTGTTTAACTCACATTCTTACTCACTGATGCACAGTGTAACATTTGATAGGTCTTCTCTTCCTTGCAGAAAAGTCTCTGCTGAGCTGGGAATGATGAATAAGTTGTATCAGTTCATACAGAATCACAGAAACACAAGGTTGGAAACGACCTGCAAGATCACCTAGTCCAACCACCCATGCCACAAGCTACTAAACCATATCTCGTAGCTCCTCATCCAGATGCCTCTTGAACACTTCCAGAGACGGCGACTCCACCACCTCTCTGGGCAGCCATTCCAGTGCCTGACCACTCTCTGAGAGAAAAAGTTTCTCCTAATATCCAACGTAAACTACCTCTGGTGTAACTTCTGGCCGTTTCCTCAAGTCCTACTATTTGCCTGGGACAAGAGGCAAGACCCTTTTGCACCACAACCTCCCTTCAGGAAGTTGTAGAGTGCAATGAGGTCTCCCCTGAGCCTCCTCTTCTCCAGACTGAACAACCCCAGCTCCCTCAGCCGCTCCTCATAAGACTTGTGCTCCAGACCCCTCACCAATTTTGTTGCCCTTCTCTGGACACGTTCCAGGGCCTCAATGTCTTTCTTGTAGTGAGAGGCCCAAAACTGAACACAGTACTCAAGGTGCGGCCTTGTGAGAATCCTTCTTTGGTTTTTTTTTGGCTCAAAGCTTGCTTCCTGAGGTTTTTCTTGTGATAAGACTCTGAGTGACTTGTCAAGGAGGCAACTGATGGGTGCTAACTGTGTGACAATCGATATCGCTTTGGAACATTTGCAAGCCCCTTCCCCCAGAGCTGCTTGCTCTGTAGAAGAGCGGAAGAGAGTGCTCAGGAGTGTTCACTGGCGGAAGATCTGGCCTGTGGCCAAACCGCTCCAGCTAAGTATGGAAGGCTGGGGGATGATACCATTGTATCTTGCGAAGGCAAGATGCAAGTTGGTGCCTCCCTGCTTCCTCTTATCTGCTGGCAAGGCCAGAAAGATAAGAACAAAGGAGGTTCCTGCTGAGATCCCAGAGCCAGAAGCTGCCACTGCAAGGAGAACTGACTCAACCACCTTGGGTTTGAGCTGTCACTCAAAGGAGAGCTGATTCGACCACTTTGGATTTGAGCTGTCACTCCAAAGATAGCTGACTCAACCACTTTGAAGCATTGAAAAAGGACCATCATCACCATGGTCGTGGTCATCGTTGTCAACAGAACAACAATGCCTGACGACCCACCACTACTGAGGATCAAAGACTGAACTACGAACCTCGCTAGATCCATGGTGGTGACTATCTCCCTCTTGCTGCCTATAAAGACCCCTTGCTTCTTCTTTTCTATCTTTTCTATCGCCCTCCTTCCCTTCCCCCATTACCCTAATTCATAATAGTGTCCGTTCTCCCCTTCCCCATTTCCCCTGATTAAGATTTGTAATAAACTGGTTGGACCAACATTTGAACTGTTGCTTCTTAATCTCATGCCGGGTATATAGATAATAAAAGAACCTCCTCTCCCTCCTATAAATTGGAGTGAGACAGGCCTCACCAGTGCTGAGTAGAGGGGGATGATCACCTCCCTGCTCCTGCTGGCCACACCATTTCTAATGCAGGCCAGGATGCCATTGGCCCTCTTGGCCACCTGGGCACACTGTCGGCTCATGTTCAGCCGAGCATCAACCAACACCCCCAGGTCCCTTTCCTCTTCACAGTCATCCAACCACTCATCCCCAAACCTGTAACGCTGCATGGGGTTGTTGTGGCCAAAGTGCAGAACCTGACACTTGGCCTTGTTAAACCTCATCCCATTCACCTCAGCCCAGCAATCCAGCTTATCTAGATCCCTCTGCAGGGCCTCCCTGCCCTCAGGCAGATCGACACCACCTCCCAACTTGGTGTCATCTGCAAACTTACTCAGGGTACACTCAATCCCTTCATCTAAGTCGTCAATGAAGATATTAAACAAGATGGACCCCAGTACCGACCCCTGGGGGACACCATTTGTAACAGGTCTCCAGCTAGACTTCACTCCATTGACCACCACCCGTTGAGCATGGCCCTCCAGCCAGTTCCTTATCCAACGGAAGGTAAAACTGTCCAAGCCACGGGCAGCCAGTTTCCGCAGAAGGATACTGTGAGAGACCATGTCAAAGGCTTTGCTGAAGTCTAGGTAGACTACATCAACTGCCTTTCCCTCATCTACCAGTCTGGTCACCCAGTCGTAGAAGGAGATGAGGTTGGTCAAACACAACCTGCCTTTCATGAACCCATGCTGGCTGGGCCTGATCCAGAGGAGGTCGCGCACGAGCTGTGTGATCTTTCCCAGGAGGATTTGTTCCATGACCTTCCCTGGCACTGATGTCAGGCTGACAGGCCTGTAGTTCCCCGGATCCTCCTTACAGCCCTTCTTGTAGATGGGAGTCACATCAGCAAGCCTCCAATCCTCTGGAACCTCGCCAGTCAACCAGGAGCACTGGTAGATAGCGGCTTAGCGATCACCCCCGCCAACTCCCTCAGCACCCTAGGATGAAGCCCATCCAGTCCCATGGACTTGTGACTGTCCAGATGGAGGAGGAGCTCTCTAACTGTCTCCACCTTGATCTCCGGGGAGACATTCTGCGTGTCAGCCCAGATATCCAGATCAGGGCACAAAGTGCCCTGAAGATAGCTGGTCTGACTATTAAAGGCAGATGTAAAAAAGGCATTGAGGACCTCAGCCTTCTCCTTGTCATCTGTGGTCACATTTCCCTCCGCATCAACTAAAGGATAGAGATTATCCTTGATTTTTCTCTTGCCATTGATATATTTGTAAAAGGACTTCTTATTCTGCTTTACTGCAGTGCTTTACTTCATGCTATGCTGCTGCTTCTAGTTGCCACTTTTGTGTGCCTTTGGCCAAAATCCATCCCTGGGTGTTACTTAGCTTTGTTCTGCACTCAGCTGAAGAACTGCAGCTCTCTCAGCCTGGCCTCATAGGGGAAGTGCTCCAGTCCCTTGATCAACTTCACAGCCCTCCTCTGGACCCACTCCAAAGTTTGATGTCCTTCTTGTGCTGGAAGCACGAGAACTGGACATGATACTCCAGGAGGAGTCTTATGAGATCATCTGGAGCATTATGTCTAGTTCTGGGACCTTCTGGGGCTGATATCATGTCTCTTTATAACTTGTGGAATCAAACTCAAAAACGACAAAGTAGTTATAAAGTTATAAAGTAAAGTGATTTTATTAGGTGCTGGATGCAACAGGGTCACCCCTTCCTGGCACCAAAAGCAGATAAACATCTTTATTTATAGAAGGAATACATGCATATTCATGGTATTTTTAAGACAAGGAGTGGTCATTACAATTGCTTCTAGAAATCCATTACAATATTCTATGCCTATTCTACAACCCAAACTCCACCCCCAACTAACTCTTCTACACATGCATGGTGCTTCCTGGTGATCGTGCCAGTGGTCGTGGGGATGAAGGCCAAATGTCATCCTTGCAGTGTATATCTGACCCCAGTGTAGTTTGAGGAAGTATTCAACTGGTCATGTTTCTAGAATGGTTTCTAGGATGGCTCCTTGGACCAAACAGCAGACTCCTTGGGTTATGGCTGAGGTACCCCATGTGTTTCCCATTGTTCATGCTCAAATACTTTTACAATTTTAACAATATAACAAATTTCCCTTTACTCATTTATTAGCTAGAGAATTATGTATATATGTATATATATATGCATGTCAGAATCATTTAAGAGTTACCAGATTTTACAAATAGCCTGCACCTCTTGTAGTTAGCAAATACAATGTTTCTGCAAGAAGAAGAAATTCTGTTTCGGACATTCATCTCTACACCCATAATTGCAGTACGCAATTGTTTTCAGTCTGCTAGCATTCACAATTTAATCTTTTTTTTTTTTTTTTTTTTTTTCAACTATGCAATCCAATCATCCTAAAATCAGTAAAATTAAAAATTTTCTAGAAATGATTATAGCTTTTCTTTCAATATAAAAAGAATTCTACCAATCTAGATTAAACTCAATACCTAATGGCCAAAGCAAAGATAGATATTGTGGTTTTGTGGTTTTTTTTTTGGTGTTTTTTTGTTTGTTTGTTTGTTTTTTGATTTTTTATTTTTTTAATATTAAATATTAATCCAAGTACATTGTGGGTTGAAAATAAAATTAAAAGTCACACTGATAGATAGACACCTCTAAACATGAGTAACCTTAATTGTATATTTTCCTTATTTGCCATGATTAATTCTGAAAATATTGCATTATCTAAAGTGTACACATGATTTTATGTTTAAGACTGTTAACAGCAAGACTGAAAGAATATGCAACATGCTAGCTTCTAACTCTAACATTCTCTTTCATGTCTTTAATCTAAATAATTGATTACTACTTTAATCTCTGTGAATATGGTTTCAGTTAAATTCCAGATGTTTCCATTAATGTAATCATCAATATATATATATGTATTGTAAAACACACAAACAAAAATCACCTAAGTGCAAATTCTTTACACACGCACACAAATATATATATATATTTGACAGCAATTAACCTGGAATTATTTATTTGGAACTGGAGATTAATATGACTGATGGAAAGCTTCCCAGATATCCTTCACTGGCAGTGTTCTTCCCATATTCATACAGAATGCTAATAAGAAAACAGAATTTCTTCAAAAGTATATTGAAAATAATTCCTAGAAGCCACTCTTTATGATATTTTTGCTACAAATGCTATGTGTTTGTACCCTAAGGATTTATATGTGTTTGTTGTACAAACATGAAAGAATGTCTCTGTCTCAGTAGACTTATACTAGGCATATGACACAGTTCTGCCCTGATTTGGCCTCATTCTGTGACTAATGGGGAAGGGGGACCCATGGCCCCTTGCTGCAGGAAAGAGGGAAGTGGGAAGGTAAGGAGATGAACCCAGAGGCGGAAAACAACAGAGGCAATGCGCTAAGAAAACTAATTTGCTAAATTCAAGATGATGCAATATAATACAATACAATTGGAATTGAAGATAATAAATGAGAGTGTCCAAAAACTGAAGGCCTTACTCTAATGCTGTAGTCAAGATTGCTAGGGAACATACATCACTGAGAAGAGTAGAAAAAAAAGAAAAAAGAAAAAAGAAAAAAGAAAAGAAAGCAAAGCAGCCTTGTGGCTCCCACACTGTTTTATCTTTTCCTCTGAATGGAAAAAGGAAAAGCAATGGTAAAGTCTTCTGGGAGCTGTAGTTCATTTCTTCTTAGACTGTATCCAGAACTATCATCACTCCACAGAACTACAGTATCAACTCTTTAACTCCCAGTGCGCTAGTGATGTTATGATGTGGAATACCAATAACAACAACAATAAAAAAAATAATAATATTAAAAAAAATCATAAAACCGTGACAGTATAAAATAAATGACAAGAGAGTGGAGATTTATACTAAATGTATAAACTGTCTATATCACAATTAATTCCACAATGGAGTGAGGAAAATCCCATTTTAAGGGTAGGATTCAAGATTTCTGAAGGTAGAATATATCTACAGTAAATTTATGGGTATGTAAGAAATTATTATTTTGCACCATTGTCTCAAAGCTTGCTGAGGACATAGATGGACAAGTCCAGGCAAGTTATGGTCAAAGTTGGCAAAATCTTTTGTCTGAAGATTTGCAGGCCAGGGGCAATGAGAGAGATAAGCTACAGCTTAATGGCTGGGAAGCAGTCTTTTGTGTGAGCTTATCTCAAGGAAGATGGCCATCTCAGGGGTGCTGCACATGACTCTTATCCAAGTGCCCAGGAATGCCATGCTGGCAGAAGAAGAATAAAAAGAGGGATTAACAACCATGAGGATAGGTTTTCTGACAACAGATTCCTCATGATGTGATGCCTGCATGCTGAAGAAGAGGTTTCTGATATCGTAAGCCTCATGATGTGATGCCTATATGCTGATGGACTCTCCTGGGCCTGCTACCTGAGATCTGACGCTTCCTCCTGGACTTATCTTGCTGCTGTACCTGCTTGTTGCCTAAGGCTGGACACTCTGCTGGTGCTCTCCCCTACGCTTTTGCCTCGGACCATCGGAACGGTATGCAATGGGACACTGCTGGATCTTGGTGGTGACTATCCCTGCTTTAAGTAATTCTTGCTTCTTTCCTATCTTTCCTATTGCCCACTTTCCCTTCCCCATCACCCTAATGCATAGTAGTCACTGGGCTCCCTTTCCCCATCTCCCTGATAGATAATGACTTATAATAAACTGGTTGGACTGCCATTTGAACCGTTGTTTCTTAATCTCATATCAGGTATACATATATCAAAGAACCTCCTCTCACTCTTATAAATTGGAATGAGACAGAGCATTAACAGCGAATAAAAATTGACAGTGGATTTATAAAAGCTGTTAAGGACTTAAGGTTCCGAACACTTTTTCTGTGTGTGTGTGTTTGGACCACACTCTTCTTTCTGTACTCAAAAGAGCCATCACATCTTTCCTTCACCTCAATCAGATCTTTCTATGACATCAGTGCAACCAAATAAAATATCCAAAGTAATCTTTCAAACTTTTGAAATGAATTCTTCAAATTCTTCAATATCTATTTTAAACATTTTACCTCTACTAGGAAAAAAATTGTTATTTCATTCTAAGATAAATTTTCTATGAGGAGGTCGTTTTTCAAATACGAGCTTGTAAAATGCACTGTCTTCACTCAGTTATTTCCAGGCATTTTCAGAAAGTCAATTCAGCTTAGAATCTCTTAGGTGTTAAATGCAGTTCACTACCATCTTGTGTTGAAGTCAGAGGTTTGATTTCCATACTTTTCTTTAAGGTAGGTGAAATACAAGATTTACTATTTTATTTTTCATCAAAAGTGATTCCTAGGAAAAGAGAGATCAGACAAAATTATTCCTCTTCAGAGAATATTTAAGTCTATTTTTTCAGGTTCCTGGAATAAGCATTCTAACCACTGAAATATAGGTTACTTTAAAAAATGTAGATGAATGAATAAAAATGTATTATATTCTGTGTCTGTCATTCTCTTCCCACTCTTCATCACCTCCTTTTCTCCCTCCCTCCAAACAATTTAAAGGCTCTAAAATAACTTCATATCATGCAATTTCTTGACAGTGTAGAGAGCCAAGATTTTGTCTAGTTTTTAGTACTAAATATCAAGTCACTATTAAGATGTTTGCAGCACTTCAGTGCTTCAGTGTTTAGTATTTCAGTATGGAAAATAGGCAGCCAGTTGCCCATAAGGTAAACAAAATTTTCTAATTGATTTGATAACATGCAGCTTTCAAAGAGCATAATTTTAAATGTCAGTTTTCAAAACAATAAAACACACTTTGGGAAACAAGGTCATATAAGCATATATCAACCATTTTCCTCAAAGTAGAATATAGTAGAAAAAGTGCAAGGTCAATGAAGCTTCTTTTGCCTGTAAGTCTAAATCACAGAGAGTGAATGAGAAATATATATGCTCTCTCTCAATATATAGTTTAAAAAAAAATGCATAGGTGGTTTGAAATAAAATGTATCAACTTTACTTGTCTATATCACTATTTTGCATAGAAATATGTGGAAGTCAGTTCAGAGCATCAGTTCAGGTGTCTAGTGACAATTTCCTCCACTCAAAATATCTTCCATTCCCATGGTCAAGTATCTATATGAGACTACATATGCTGACAGTCAGAAAGAATGTTAGAAACAGGAACAATATTTTGGTGTGTGCGTGTCATTAAAGTGTTTTTAAAAAGCAACATGAATGAAACAAAGTTCTGTCAGGAATAACCAAAAGTAGATATCATGAGATTATTTTATGGTATATCATTTTATTATTTTTTCCCTGTATATTTGTCATTTATTGTAAATATGTTTATTAAATATATTACTATTATATTCTAGTTCATGTTCTTTGGCTGTTGAGGAGAAACTGTAATAGTTTAAGGAAATATATATATATGAAGAAACTTTAATTTATGTATCTTTGTCAAATGCTTTGCAATTTACCTTTAATGCTCATAAGATAAATTACAGTAAAATAAGTGTCTTGATTTCAGCTGAGACAGAATTGATTTATTTTTTTTTTTCTTCATGGTGTTTGGTATGACGTTATGTTTAGACTTTGGGAGAAAAACAATGCTGATATTTCAGTTGTCTCTAAGCAGAGGCTGCATAGAGCCAAGGATGTTTCAACATGTACTGTCCTGCTGGCAAGGGATACTGAGGGGGCACAAGTTGTTTGGAGGGGACAGAACCAGGACAGCTGACCTAAAATGGACAGGGGAATATGCCATACCGTACTAAGTCATGGGAAAGAAGCTTTAAAATCTGAGGAGCATTGGTCAGGTTGCAGCCACACCTTCAGTGCTGGCTTGGTACGGTTCAGTGTGTGGTGAGTAATTATGTTGTACATCACTTACTTTGTAAATATATGTTATTATCATTATTATAATTGTTTTCGCTTTCTCTTCCTTTACTGTTTAATCTCAACCCATGAGTTCTACTTGGCTGTTTTTTCGTTCGGTTGGTTGTTTTTTCTTTACTTTTTCTCTTCCACTCCAGTGAGGGGGAGGGAGGGGGAGAGCAAAGAACTGTGTTGTGCTTAGCTGCTTGCTGAGTTAAACCACAACATAAGATAAAATAAGACTGATCCTTGTTAATTTAGAGAACTTCACAGGCCTCATGCATGTAGAAAGCATACAGTATAATTTCCTGTGTTCCTGTAATACTACAGTTAATTCTGAAGTTGAGAGACTGGAAATCTGAAATATTAATGAGAAAAATATTATTGGATTTTTCTGCTGTTGTTTTGTTATTTTCTTCTGATAAATATCCAAAATTGTTTTGGGACTTACAATTAAGATTGAAAAATGCTTGGGACGTGACCCTCTTTAGCCAGAAAAGCGTATATAGAATGGCTATTCTCTACAGACACTTCTTTTTTTTTTTTTTTTTTTTTTTTTTTTTTTTGGATTGGAGAGCTATTTGGACAGTGAAAGCAAAAGGCAGAGTACTCCAAGAAGAAACATTTATGAAGAAGGCTTTTCTGAATTAGAAAAAATGATTGAAAAAATGTACAAATATATAATATAGAAGATGGAGGAGTTACACCATTGTGGTATTGTCCTTCTTTCCCAGTTTTTAGTGCTGAGAGTAGCATCATATAGCATAGAATGTCCTTGTGGTCAGTATAGATCAAATGTCTTAGTGATGCCCTCCTCTCCTCTGCCCTCCCTCCCCGTCTCCCACACACACCTCTTGCCTACTGCCATCCTACTCACTTTGGCAGAGATTGGAGAGAGCCCTGATTTTGTGCCAGTGCTGCTCAGAAACAGACAAAATATTTGTGGGATATCATTTCCGTTCTAGTTACAAATGCACTGTATGGAATAGTGTGGGGAAAGTTAACATTATCCCAGTCAAATCTAGTACAGGGAATTTATATGAACAAACTTAATGAAGCATCAAAATATCTTAGAATCACGGAATCTTAGAATCATAGAACTGCTCAGGTTGGAAAAGACCTTAAAGATCATCAAGTCCAACCACAACCTAACCATATTACCATAACTGTAACAATCCTCCACTAAATCATGTTCCCGAGCACCACATCCAAAAAGTTTTTAAACACATTCAGGGATGGTGACTCAACTACCTCCCTGGGAAGCTTATTGCAGTGGTTAACAAACCTTTCTGTAAAGAAGTTTTTCCTGATATCCAAACTAAACCTCCCCTGCAACTACTTGAGGCTATTTACCCTTGTCCCATCACCTGTCATCAGTGAGAAGAGACCAGTCCTGCTCTTGCTGCAATTGCTTTCAGATATTTGAAGAGAGCAATAGGATCTCCCCTCAGCCTCCTCTTTTCCAGACTAAACAGCCCCTGTTCCTTTAGTCATTCCTTGTAGGGAATATTCTCCAACCCCCTAAAAAAGCTTATGACAACTGGAAGAAAAGGAGGTTATCAAGAGAAATCAGCATGGGTTCACCAAGGGGAGGTCATGTTTGACCAACCTTGTAGCCTTCTATGATTTTGTCTCTGGCTGGGTGGATGGGGGGAGAGCAGTGAATGTAGTCTACCTTGATTTCAGCAAGGCATTTGATACTGTCCCCCAAGACATCCTTATAACAAAGCTGAGGAAGTGTGGGATAGATGAATGGACAGTGAGGTGGGTTGAAAACTGGCTGACTGGCAGAGCGCAGAGGGTCGTTGGTGGTGGTGCAGAGTCTGGTTGGAGGCCTGTAACCAGCGGTGTTCCTCAGGGCTCGGTGCTGGGTCCGGTCTTGTTCAACATCTTCATCAATGACCTTGATGAGGGGATAGTGGCCACCCTCAGCAAGTTTGCTGATGATACGAAGCTGGGAGGATTGGCTGACACGCCTGAAGGCTGTGTTGCCATTCAGCAAGACCTGGACAGGCTGGAGAGCTGGGCAGAAAAAAACCGGATGAGGTTTAACAAAAGCAAGTAGAGTCTTGCACCTGTAGAGGAATAATTGCATGCACCGGTACAGGATGGGGGACGACCTGCTGGAGGGGAACTCTGAGGAGAGGGACCTGGGTGTCCTGGTGGACAACAGGTTGGCCACAAGCCAGCAGTGTGCCCTTGTGGCCAAGAGGGCCAATGGCATTCTGGGATGCATTAAAAAGAGCGTGGCCAGCAGGTCGAGGGAGGTGATCCTCCCACTCTGCACTGCCCTGGTAAGGCCTCATCTGGTGTACTGCATGCAGTTCTGGGCTCCCCAGTACAAAAAAGACAGGGATCTCTTGGAAAGAGTCCAGTGGAGGGCCACAGAAATGGTAAAGGGCCTGGAGCATCTCTCCTATGAAGAAAGGCTGAGTTAACTGGGTCTGTTCAGCCTTGAGAAAAGAAGACTGAGAGGGGACCTGATCCAGGTCTATAAATATCTAAGGTGTGGGGGGCAGAATGGCGAGGCCAGACTCTTCAGTGGTGAGTGGAGACAGGACAAGGGGAAACAGCCGGAAACTGCAGCATAGGAAGTTCCGCACAAATGTGTGCAAGAACTTCTTTACAGTGAGGGTGACGGAGCATTGTGTCCGTACTGAATCTGGTCGCCACCAGTGAGACTCACCCTCCATACATATTCTGTCTCTGATTCCTTTGGAGAGCGGCTAAAATCCTTTTTCAATTTTGCTAGTTCAGTGGCTGAGAAGGGAATTTCTTTAACATTCATTTGAGGATCTAGATCCTCACTGTTATCAAATGTGTATTCAGTTTTTATCAAAGGACGCAATGGGGCTATTGGAGTTTCTAATTTATCTAGCCTTTCCTTCATTCCTGGTAGTTCCACCTGAGGAAAAGGTTTTTCTCGAGGCAAACTATGGGTGATGGTATGGCTGGCATGCTTACACGTTAGCAGTTCCTTAAAAGCCATTTGCAACAAAGCCAAATTACGTTTCTCTCTTTCTAATTGTTCCTCGAGGTTCACTATTTGATTCTGCAGAGTTTTCACCAATTCTTGTGTTACTTTAACCGATTCCTGCAGTGCTTGTATAGTTTGGGTTTCTGCCGAATGCTTTTCATCTCGGAACTCCACGGCAGCTTTTAAAGCAGCCCCGAGTACGGCACAAATAAACGACCTTCCTTTTCTAGCTCGTGTACGAGCCTCATTCTGTAACACTAATGTGGTCCGAAACACTCTGCAAATTATGCCAATTTTGGCGTGCTCAGTCCACCCCTGAAAAAGAGGGACGAGCACCATGCTTTTCTAAAAGGTCAAATAACACATCTTCACTTTTCATACTGGCAATACTGTTACCCATTTCTTAATACAATGAAAGATCTATACTAAGGGAGGTGGACATACACGTGTTCAAAAGCTCAAGTGACTCCTTATCTCCCCAGGAAAACAGACACTTTTCAAATGCAAATGCTCAAAGCACTCTTCCCTTTCTCTGAGGGGAGCACACAAAAAGGTCCAAATTTCACACTTAAGGTACAAGATACTTAAATCACAAAATTCAGAGAGGTCTTCCCGAGGAGGCACACACGTAATCAAAATTAATTCATACATCCCCGAGAGGTACACACATAAACTGTAAAGTTACAGAATGCGGAGCGGTCTTCCTGGAGAAGGACTCACGTCTAAGTTTTCAAAAATATCGCTCCATGCAACTCCAGTAGGTGCACACAAAGAAAATTTCAGACTATATCTGGAAGGACAACACTCTCACGGTGGGTATCCTGCCGACTACGCCATTAAATAAATGTCTCACTCCAATTTCTAGGAGGGAGAGGAGGTTCTTTTAATATCTGTATACCCAGCATGAGATTAAGAAGCAACGGTTCAAATGTTGGTCCGACCAGTTTATTACAAATCTTAATCAGGGAAATGGGGAAGGGGAGGATGGACACTATTATGATTAGGGTAATGGGGAAGGGAAGGAGGGTGATAGAAAAGATAGAAGAGAAGAAGCAAGGAGTCTTTATAGGCAGCAAGAGGGACATAGTCACCACCATGGATCCAGCGTGGTTCGTAGTTCTGTCTTTGATCTTCAGTAGTCAGGCAGAGTTGTTCTATTGACGACGACGATGAAGGATGACGACGATGACCATAGTGATGATGGCCCCTTTTCAGTAGTTTCAGAGTGGTCGAGTCAGCTGTCTTTGGAGTGGCAGCTTCTGGCTCTGGGATCTCAGCAGAAACTCCTTTGTTCCCATCTTCCGGGCCTTGCCAGCAGATAAGAGGGAGCAGGGATGCCCATCTGCATCCTGCTTCTCACAGAACACGATGGTATCGTTCCCCAATTTTCCCACACCTAGCTGGAGCTGTTTAGTCACAGGCCAGATCTTCCACCAGTAAACACTCCTGAGCACTCTCATCCGCTCTTCTACAGAGCAAGCAGCTCTGGAGGAAGGGGCTTTCGAATGTTCCCAAAGCAATATCGATTGTCACACGGTTAGCACCCATTAGTTGCCTCCTCAACAAATCGATCAGAGTCTTATCACAAGAAATACCTCAGGAAGCAAGCTTTGAGCCAAAAAACAAAGGATTCTCACACACTGGAACAGGCTGCCCAGGGAGGTCGTGGAGTCTCCTTCTCTGGAGATGTTCAAGACCTGCCTGGATGCCTACCTGTGCGACCTGGTGTAGGGAACCTGCTTTGGCAGGGGGGTTGGACTCGATTATCTCTGGAGGTCCCTCCCAACACCTACAATTCTGTGTGATTCTGTGTGTGATTCTTACTAAAGGAAATGTTTCTAAAAGCAAGCTAACAATTGCTATTTTATTTTAATTTGACATTGAAGTTTGAAATAATTTGAAAAATCTGTGATCCTACATCATGATTATTCTGAACAGACAATCTTCAATATTATTCATTAGGAAATGGTTATACCTACTGTAGGGAACCCTCTTTAGCAATGGGAATGGACTTGATGATCTCTAGAAGTACCTTCAAACCCCTACAATTCTGTTATTCCGTGATTCTGTAAACCTCATTAGATTCTCATTGGCCCACTACTCTTGCTTGTTCAAGTTCCTCTGGATGAAAACTTTTTCTTCAGTTGTATCAACTGCCCCATGCAGCTTACTGTTTCTGGAAAATTTTCTGAGGCCACACTTGATCCCACTATTTGATCTCTGGGGGACACGACTCACCATAAGCCTCCATCCAAATATAGAGCCGTTGACCATAAGCCTCTGGCTGTGACTATCCAAACTCTTTATTCAGTGAATATCCTGGCCTTCAAATCTTTCTTATTTAGAGATAAGAATGTGCTGTGGGACCATATAAAAGACCTTGCACAAGACAAGGTAGATGACATCAGTTGCTCTTCCTTGGTCCACTGAAAGTTGGTCCACACTTCATCACAGAAAGTCACCAGATTAATCAGGCACAATCAGCCCTTCTGGAAGATGTGCTGGCTATTATGTCTTATCATATTTTCCAGGAGGATCTACTTCATGATCTTCCTGGCTACAGAGGTGAGGCTCCCTGGCTTGTAGTTTCCCTGATTTTTCTTTCTTTCTTTCTTAAAAATGGGAGTGATATTTCCCATTTTTCAGTCACCAAGCACGTCACCTGACAGTCACAACTTTTTAAATATAATGGAGAGTGACTAGACAAATACATCAATCTATTTCTTCAGGACCCTAGGATGCATGGCATCTAGCGTACACATGCACAAATTCAGCCTCATGAGATGGTCTTTGGCTTGCTCTTCTCTTACAATGGGAAAGATTTTGCTTGCCCAGCATCCATCTAGTAATTCAGGGGTGTGAGTGGGAGATCTGAGAAACCTGTCACACAGTGAAGACCATTTAGCACCTCAGCCTTCTCCATGTATGTAGAAGCCAGTTCCTCCTTTTTTATTTATTTGAGCATTGATCAGAAAATCAAGCAACTATGGCTCATGTTCCACCATTGATACTTTGCAAAACAACTGAATTTTCCTTCTGCTGAATTTGGGGGGAATATTCAAGCACTGAAATTCTCCATGGAAATGTAATTGTAAGTAATCATTTTTCAAATCTTGATCGCACAATGAAGACACCTGTTTTGATTTCTCCATATACTTTGAACAGAAAATCCAGTTTAGTTTCATGCAAACAAACCAAAATAATTCTGCAAATTGAATCAGTACATAGGAAGTAGGGACAGTCAGAGATTCATTAGAAAACAGGATTTCCCTCTGGACAAAAGCCTGAAATAAAGGAAGCCAAAGGGATTCGGATATATTGCTAGTATTTATAGCTGGATTAAAAGCTTCTAGAAGCCTAATTTCATAGTAGGATAGGCAAGGTAGGATAGTTTAGGGCACTCAAAAGAGAATAAATGAGAACAGAAATCACTTTCTCACTCCTAAAGTCTCAGAATGAAAAAGATAAGATGATGTTTTGTGTAGTGTGGTAGAAATAATTCTCTTCAAATTCCTGTTTCACTAACAGTGTTTTGTTAAATTAAATCAGTTTTGAGAGTGAATCCTATATCAGATTATCCTTCACCGCTTGTATAGTTCCTGTTTCTGAATCCACTAACACTTCTGACCCTACAAACTCTGTTTTGTCTTGACAGTGAATTATATTTCTGGAAAGTCCAAATAGTAGCACTGTTAAATTAGCCAGCAAACTACGATACAGAACATATATATATGTATTTTATTTATTTCTAAGAATAAATTTCTATTTTATGTGACAACATAATGTGTCCGTGTGAACTGTGGCCAATTAGTTATCAGTAAGTCATATCATATTTATTACTCTAAATTCAAATAGTAGTTGAAATGAAAAATAATAGGTATAAATTACAATTAAATTAAAAAAGAATTGGTCTTTTCATTTTATAGACTGTGTATTATATAAAAGAAACAGAAATATTCTGCATTCATATTGCCTTGTTCCCAGCCCCTCTTTTCTCTCTACTTTTGTTCTTGTGTTTATATATTGAAATTCTCTAGAATGAGTTATTATTCATTAAAGTGACATCTTAAAATCCACTTTTTAGTACTAGCATATATGAGGAAGATATCTAATGGAAAATAAAATAAAATAAAATAAAATAAAATAAAATAAAATAAAATAAAATAAAATAAAATAAAATAAA
>NW_024962262.1:19894789-19898448 GCF_019238085.1 Lagopus leucura
AAATAAAATAAAATAAAATAAAATAAAATAAAATAAAATAAAATAAATAATAATAATAAAAATATACACCAAAAAACCTGTATATCAATTTGGCAGAAACATAAATTTTACATGTTAGAAGTCCTAACAAAGGAAAATTGTTGTGATACAAGTTATTTTTCATGAGCTAGAAGGAGATTAGTTTAACCTGAAAAGAAGATAAACCAAATGTTATTATGTTTTTAAAGTCACCTAAGAAACAATAAATATTTTAGAACGTTGCCAAATTCTTAAATACCAATAGATGTTGCTAGCTAAAGAAAAGAAAAAAAAACAATTTTCCATAGTAGGAACTCAAATCATCAGATGCTAGAAACACAGTCCTTCATTTATGGTCAATAAATGTATCCATAACAAACAACAAGCTCTCTAAGGGTAAAAGATTTTTTTCCTGAGGAACTTATACACAACAAACTGGGTCTGAAGATGAAGATGTAGAGTCCAATTATTCTGAGAGGGAAACATAAATAAATTCTGTGAATTTGTCAGTTTCAAAGAAGTCTTTGAGGCTGTAGGCAATGTAAGCATGACTGATATAAGATTACAGTGATTCTTATATGATACAAATTTTAAAATAAGATGTAATCTTAAATGCTACTTTTCCTATGTTTCTTTTGTTTGTTCCATTTTCACTTTTGCTGATTAGCAGAGCTTGTGTCTGTTATGTGGGCAATAAAGCTAGGAATTACTTAATTACCTTGGGTTACTGACTAAGTAAATGTATCTGTTATTATGAATATATTTACTTTCATATGAATGAAAGTTTGTTTACATTTCTTTTGGCAGAAAATTAAAAGAACGTCAGTCTAAAATGTGCTTTTCTCACTAGTAAAATATTTACAATCTTATCTCCCAAGGAACAAAAATTTCCAGTATTTTATATATTGTTACATATGTAGTATAGTTAGGATTGATTCAGCTGTCTGGGAAAAAAAAAAAAAAAAAAAAAGGTACTTTTTTGATGGGGAGCCAAATATTACATTAAATACCTTTGTATCTTTTTTACTAGTTTGTAAGTACATTATTCTCAAGCTTAGGAGTAAGATTATTGATATTGAAGGAAACTAAGAAGAAATCATTATCTGATAAGCACATACTACTCTTTAAAATAAAAATCTCCTTATATGTTTTCACAGAGGTAATACTGAATCCACTTCCTCACTAAAATACATAACCTCTTTTTTATGGAATAGAATTTTGAAACACCTATTTGTAGTTGCTTTTAATGGACTATATCTTTTTGTTATTCAAAGCATGAAATCTGAATGGTGTTTTATGAACTGAACTTTAAAATACATAGAAACATAAGATTGATACTTTCACTTCTGCAAGTAATATAAATGATTATATAAATGGAAATATGAGTAATCACAGCTGCTCTGAAACTGTTATTTTGATTTTATTTTTCTTTGTCAGGGAGAAAAACAACACACTAAGTTCAAATCATAGTCATACACACAAGGACATTGCATTAATATTTCATTTAGTGATGTTTAATATAACTACCAACATTGAGTTCTATAATTTTTATAAATCTGTTCAACGAAACAAAACTAATATCTTTATTTCAAGAAATTTAATTTTGTTATTTTTGATATTTTGCAATTTTTTTTTCCTTTTCCTCCCCCTCCCCCCCTTTTTTCTGAGAGTATCAAGCAAGTGTTCTGCAAGAACATTTTTATACTTTGTCATATTTCAAAATCTTAGTGTTTATTTTCATCAGGGAGTCAGATTTCTATAGCTTTTTCCATTTGTTTTGTGGAGGAACTACCAAAGTAAAACTTTCTCTATACTGCATGGAACTCAATCTTAATCTGACAGCCTGTTAAGTACAACCAGTTAGCAAATTTTCTACACTGCAATATATCCCTTAAAGCACTCTTTCCATATATGGACATCATATATGGACATGTATATTGAAAAATATTATACAAGCCTAAAGCAGAGAAGCAATGACATTAGGAAACAATGAATATTAAGGAGATTCTCTAGGATTCTGAATAGATTATTTTGCCCCAGTTTAATTTAGAAGCCAGGGTATAGGTGAAAATGCTTTATAGTTTATATCTGAAACCAAGATAACTGCTGCCATCCAAATCTGACCTCCTCTGGGGTCTTTGGACTATGTTTAGGTGGCTCACTTCGGATTAGGTCTGTGGCATGTTTTTTTTCTTTCATGTCTGAAGAAGGCTATATTCTCAATTCGAGAAGTCTGTTTCCAGAACACAATAGATTTCCAGCTTCTGTCTTAGCTTATTATCTATCTAAATATCAAAACATAGTTTGAATTTTTGGCAGTGATGATAAAAAATATTCTTATTAAAAATTTTCTTTTTGGAGGAAACCTCACTTTTCTTGGACTGCAAATGTGAGAGAAGCAAGTTTGACCACTGCCAAGAGTCAGGATTATGAAAAATGAAATACTTTTTAAAAATGCTGATAAACTGATGTTAAAGTTCTTGAAGTAATTGTCTTCTCTGTAGTTCGATGCTTCATGATCTGTGGCTTTAATGCAAAAGCTTAAGATCCTGTATACCGCAATCTGTGCCCTTATTTGAGAAATACACAACTGAGAATTCCTTTTCAAAATATGTACATATCTACACAGAATTTCAACACTTGACTAGATGTGATGTTTTTTTAATTTTTTTTTCTTGCTCTTGGAGTTCCTTCAGTTTCTGTCTGAATTTTCTTTAGTCTATACATTTTCTACTTGCATAATGATTTTGAGTGTGACTTCCTGGCTACGTTTTTTATGTGAAACGAGAAATGAGCGATAAGTGATAAAGTACAGATTTTTTCTATAATAGGTTGCCAGAATTATTATTTTTTATTAGACCAGAGAAAGTTTGTTAATCGTCTTAGATACTCACATTTGAAAATTTCCTTTCTACATTTGAAAATTTCCTTTCTACCTTTTAATCTGTAAGTGCTACCACCACCTCATTGCCAATCTCATTAGTTAAGTATCTTTCCATCTTTGATTTCCAATGTGTCTGACATAAAACAAACTTAAATAAAATAAAATGGAAAAGAAAAAACTATATAAATGATTTTGCAGTTAGAGACAAAAAATCAGAGTTAAAATATTCATATTGGTGCTGATGCTGAAGCAGTAAAAACATTCAGCACTAAAAAAGCATAGGTCTAAAAGCTACAGAGAAATTTAAAGATACAGCTTTCGAGAGAATCTGGAAGTAATCCTCTGTTCCCACATGAATCTACGTTTGTTTGTTGGTTTGTTTTCTTTCTTTTTCTTTTAATAGAATAATCATGAAGACAACTCACAACATTTTAGTTATTTGCTCCTAAAAGGGATGAATATCATAGATGTATTTTGAAGAAATTTTCCAAGACTTGGAATCAGTGAACCTAATTGTAATTTTTTTTTAGCAGACCCAAAATAGAAAAGTATTTTCACACAGAAGGAAAAATGAAAGATAATATTAAGTGAGATGTGAAAATGAAACCTATTGCTACGTTTGTACGTAAAGTGAGATATTTGTACAATGAAAGGGTAATATAGAAGGTATGCCCAAATCACACAACAAATTTTTTCAGTTATGTCATAGAACTATGCTTCTGGCTTTTGGTGTCCCTCCCTCCCTTCCTCCCTTCCT
>NW_024962262.1:19898548-19921609 GCF_019238085.1 Lagopus leucura
CTTCCTTCCTTCCTTCCTTCCTTCCTTCCTTCCTTCCTTCCTTCCTTCCTTCCTTCCTTCCTTCCTTCCTTCCTTCCTTCCTTCCTTCCTTCCTTCCGTCTTTCCGTCTTTAATGTTACTTGGTAGTGTGGACCATCATTTCAACATACCTTACTAAAGCATACTTCTGGTTTAACCTGGTAGGTATCTAAGCACCAGAGTCATTTTCTGACTCCATCCTAGTGGGATGGGGAAGAGAACTGAGAAAAAAATAGTAAAACTTGAAGGCTGAGGTTAAAACAATTTACTAAACAGAAAAAGGAAAAGGAAATATAGATAACAGTAATGACAATTATAAATATATAATTAAAAAATTACATAATTACAAAGCAAATGATGCACAACACAATTCCTTACCACCCCCTGATCAACGCCCAGCTCGTTCCCAACCTGACAACCCAGCCAACTTGCTACCATTTTTTCAAGTTTTTCTCTTATGATGTTATGTGATATGAAATAACTCTTTCTTCAGTTTAAGTCAGCAGTCCTTGTTCTGTCCCCTCCCAGCTCCTTGTGCCCCCTCATCACCCCTCACTGGCAGGGTAGTACAAAAAGATGAAAAGCAGAAATGCCCTTGGCTCAGTACAGCACTGCTCAGCAACAACTACAATATTAGTATATTGTCACGTTATTTTTCTCCTAAAGTCGAAATATAGCATTATACCAGACACTACAAAGAAAAAATCAGCTCTGTCACAGTTGAAAACAGGACAAGCATGCTTTAATAATCCAATCTCAGATCACTAAGTAAATACCATACTTGCTTTCTCAGCATGTTGCGTATAACGTTCCATGGTAAAATCCTCGTATTTTCTCCTCACATTGTTTTCATATTTATACCTAGCCCTAAAATTACTAGTCTTTTGTAATCCAAGCAATTATTGTAGTAATTTGCTGGTGAGTTTGTAAGACATATAAATGCAGTGTAGCTACTTCTTACATATTTCAGAATATGAGTATTAATAAAAATAGTTTCAAAATGTATTATGACTTACATTATCTATCTATCTATCTGTCTGTCTGTCTGTCTATCTATCTACTTATTTATAAAAAGAGGACAGCTAATCTAGTTATAATCCTTTCTTGAAATTAAATTTTGGCACTATGTGACAGGATAAAGTTAGGAATTAAAATAATCTTCATATAGGCAAACCAAGTAATTACTTCAGTCTTCTGATCAAACTTAACGTTAACACTTATTAAGAAATATTTAAATGTAAAGACTATGCTTCATTTGGTTAGGATTAATTCACCAAAGATAATACAAAATATAGCAGCAGTGTATTGATATTGCTAAGCTTTTAAGATAAAATTCAGGAAACTATTTAAAGGTAGACTTTTTGATAAAAAAATTATCTTGCAGATAAATGAAGTTAGGAATAAGTACTAAAAAGATGAACCATGCATAAATGTTTGGAGTATTTTAATATGGTTATTTGAATTGAGTTACTTGCAGCACTTGGTAATGCAAAGACTCTGAGAGAGATTATATACTCTTTTTTAAGAGAGAAAAATCCTCCCAGTTTACATATGTGGTGAGGAAGAACATTGTCTATATAATAATGACTATTTTACTGGTGACATTTTTCTTGCTACATCAGAAATATCTTCTCTCAAAAAGGAAAAGATTATGTTTTAAGTATTTAAGTCACAAAGCATGCTGACATTTGTTTCTTAGAGGACATTTGAAAATACCATAGAATCATAAAATTTCATGAATTGGAAGGAACCCAAATTGATGTCTGAGTCCAACTCAAAATTTAAATCATATATCTGTGAGTACTGTCCAAATGCTTCTTGAACTCTGGCAGGATTCATACTGTAAACACAGCCTTAGGAAATCTGTTAACCATCATCCAGTCGAAGAGCATTTTCCTAATATCCAACCTGATCCAACTCCTATACAGTTTAATGCCCTTCCCTCAGGTCCTGCAGCTGTCACCAGGGAGAAAGAACAGTGCTTGCCCCTCCACTCCTCCCATGAGGAAGCTGTAGGCCACCATGAAACCTCAACTCAGCTTCATCTCTCCCCTCCCCTCCCCTCCCCTCCCCTCCACTATATATATATATATTTCCTATCTGGATTGTAAATTACTTAGCATCTTATTTAGCCTGGTCTTCCTATGAGAAAATACATTGTGCCTATGAAAAATATTCTAATCTGGCTGGCTTCAAGTTTTCTTGAAGTTGGAAACTTACTACAAAAATGTAGATCACAGAGTTCTAAAACCATATTTAATTTATGTCACAGAACTACAAAATGGTTGAAAGTGACTTCTGGAGATCATCTTGTCCTAACTCCTTTCTCAAGCAGGAATGCCTAGAGCAAATTGCTTAGAACCATTTCCAGGCAGCTTTTGAAGATCTACAAGGAGGGAGAATCCACAGCCTCTCTGGGAAACCTGTACAAGTCCTTTGTCACCTGCACAGTGAAGTGCTTCCTGACATTTAGACAGAACCTCTGTATTTCAGATTGTGCCCATCACTAGTCAGTGGACACCACTAGAAATAGCACAGATCTATCATCTATGCACCCTCCCTTTAAGTATTTATATACATTAATTAACTCACTCTTGAGCCTTCTCCTCTTCATGCTGAACAGTCCCAATTCTCTCAGCCTATCCTCATATGTGCTTCAGTCTTTTAATCATGGTGGTAGCCGTAAATCGGACTCCTTCCAGCATGTCCATTTCTCTCTTGTAATGGCAGTCCCATGGCTGGACTCAGTACTACAGTTGTGTCTTCGGCAATGCTGAGTAGAAGAGAAGGATCACCTCTTTAGATTTGCTGACAATACTTTACTTAATGCAGCCAAAATCACTCAGCCTTCTTAGTAGAAAGGGCACAACTTTTCGGCAAAGATGGCAGAAATTTGGAATAGTAAAATTCAAATAAACTGAAGAACTTGAGCTATTAAAAATGATATTTTTAGTAGGGAAATCAACTGCTTTATTAATAATTTCCTGCTAGAAATGAATAGCATTCTGCTAATTCTACCCAAATGTCCATCTAAATCAATGTCTAAGGAAAAATATAAGGACACAGAAAATACAAAGCTACATATCCCTAAATACTTTTCCCACTTTCTATAGCTTGCTGTTTAGAGATTTCTTAAACTATATATATCTTTTTACTCAAACCATCTCAGTGAATTTCTGATGACATACTAGGCTGCTTCTATATGTCCATGCAGAATTTTAGTTTCCAGTGTCTAAGTAACTTTATATTGTTGTCAACAGTTTATCAGCTGGTTCGGCCCAGTTCTGTGACTAGTGAGGTAGAGGGATTCACGAATCTGTGCCTCCAGAAAAGGGAAAGAGGGGACTCCAAATATAATGAGAGAGTGTCTGAAAAGTTGAAAGGCCTCACCATAATGCTGAGGTGTGATGTGCAGTCGGATCAAGCAGCAGGGATAAGAAAGAGACAAAAAAGGGACGTCAGGTGGCCTTGCCAAGCATTGTATCTCCTCTCTGAATGCTAAGACCTCTGAGGTATTCAATTCTTCTTCTCTTCTGGGACAGGTAACTGGAACTGGAGCATTAATTCTTTAACTCCCAGTGCACTATGTGATGTTATGATGTGGAATACCGATAACCAAAAATCATAAAACCATACAATTGTATAGACAAGTATGCCCATTTGTTTGTTCTGAAAATTTCATTTGTTGGTTTCCTCCAAAACTTCAATTTCCTAGGAGTGACAGTGAGCTATTATTCAAAAATTATTTTCACCTGAATTTGTCATTCTGATCCACTTCAACAACCTCCTTAAAGGAGATAAAAATAAAAAATAAAAAAAATCAGGAAATGAAATAAAAGAAGAAACCAAAACTGAAATGGAATTGTAATTTTCTCTTGGGAAAATTTCAACTGAAATTTTTGGTCACTGATTTAATTGTTCTTAATGCAATATTCATAGCAAAAAAGTTATAAACACACAAAAAATATACACAACAATTATGTATATACATATATTTTTTTGTCTGAACAATAAAAATTGACTCGGAGCAAAGAATTATAAAACTGTAGGATGAATTTGAAGCAGTAACTTTAAGAGAACAGGAAAGACTCCCCTGATTTTAATTTGAGTCAGATTTTTGGTAGCATTTTTTTCTGCAACAAAATTTAGAAAACAAAGCATGCTTTAAAGTAATCTTAACTGTATCTTCACCTGGCTGTTATTAAATAACACTGTATATAGTTTTAAAATTAAAGGTAATATTTGTAATTATTGTGACAGCATTCTTGTGTCTTCCAATGAGTTCCATATTCAATGAGAAAATTTTTGGAATTGCGGAGATATACAAGAATTTCTCAATGACACAACAAACGTCAAATGTTCAGCAAACATCCATTTCTACTCTCAAAGTTTCTGGAATCAGTAATGCTCAATAACAACTTGAAACGAAACATTTGTTTTTGTGGGAAATCAATTTTTTACAAGAGTAGATACTGATAGAAATGATTTTAAACTAAAGCAGGGGAGATTTAAATTAGGTGTCAGGAGGAAGTTTTTTACTGAGACTGGTGAGGTGCTGAAACAGCTTGTCCAGAGAGGTTGTGGGTGCCCCATTCCTGGAAGTGTTTAAGGCCAGGTTGGATGTCAACCTGATCTCGTATTTGATCTAGCAGCTGGCAGTCCTGCCTGTTCTAGGGGAACTAGACTGTGATGGTCCTTGAGGCATCTTCCCACCCAAGGCACTCTACAATTCTATGGTTTGTCACTCTATAATGACTAAGAAAAATTACTACATTTTCAAGAGTAGGAAGATATGCTTCATTTTTACTTATGTAGACTGCAGAATGTATTTGTCTGTAATTATCTGCATGAAGTTACAAGGGATGATCTACCCTGACTGCAGTAACAAGCTACTCAGATGCTGTAGGGATACCTTTACTTCTATATTACTTTTTTTCTGCACTGTCTGCTCTAGATTAGCTGAAAAAGTCATGAGAAAGTGAATTTTAGATTAGGTAGACATCCAAATCATTAGTTATCACCTAAAAGTTATAATGTTTTATTGTTGCTGAGTTATAAGATATTCTTGTTCATGATAAATTACTGGTATTGAAGTATGTTGAGCAGAATATAGCACTGGGTAGAAAAAGGGATTTTTTTTCTCCTCTCAGATGCTGAGTTTTGCTATTTCAAACCATCATGAATACACAGTTTCTAAAGACAAGGTAACTTATGTAGAAACAATTTTGTTGTACAAGAAGCAGTGAACAAACAAAAATTTCTGTTGCACAGTAAATTAGGAGAAGGCATTACTAATCTAAGGACAATAACATAAAAGAGTCCCAGGTTCTTATCAGCAACTTCAATTACACCAAAAAAAATGAGAAGCTAATGAGTCTGTATCACTATTTCTTTCTTTTTCTAGTTAACTTTTCATGGATCTCTACTCAAATTTGATGAAATAAGTAGGAGTAAAAGGAAACATCAAGTATTCATTACCACTGCATATATGTTAAAAATAATGAAATTACTCTGCTTACCCAGCAGATTGTCACAGTATGTATTCTCCTTAGGATGTCTGGTTGAAGATTACATTCCTGGCATAAGATAAAAATGGAATAACCAGGTGATGCAGGCTAGACACAGGTATATATTCTTATAATAAATGCATAAAACAGTGAGAGAGAAAAAATGGGCAAAAAATAAAAGAAAGAGAAGAGAAGGAAAAATTAGAGGAAGGTAAAGAAAAACAGAAGAAAGTGAGTGGAATAAATGAACAAATGGAAGAAAGATCTTACAAATGAATGAACAAAAGGATGTTCACTTATTTCCACTTTTTTTCTTTTTTTCTGTTGTTTTATTTTCCTTTCTTATCTTTTTTCCCCTATTTTCTTATGTTATTATTTCTTTTTTTTTCTTTTGTTTCTTATTTCTTTTCTGTTTTTTCCCCTTTCAACTTTTTACTTCTTTCTTCTTTTTTTTTTCCAATTTTTTTCTGATTTTTTAATTCCTTTTTTCATGCTTTCCTCTTCCCCTCTTTATTTTTTCTTGTATATATTTAATCTTTTTCTTTATTTTTTTTTACTTTTTTTTTTAACTTTTTCTTCCTTTCCCCCCCTTTCCTCTATTTTTATTTTTTCCTTTATTTTTTATTTTTCTTCCTTCTTTTCTTTTTCTTTTTTTTACCATTTTTCTTTTCTTCTTGTTTTACATTCTTTGCTTTTCTTAATGCTTTTTTGCTTTTTTTCCCCTTTTATTCTTTTTTTTTCTGATTAATAGTGCTTCATTAAAAGTTTAATACAAATATACAATAACTAAGCATTTTACCCTCCTTAAATTATGATGTACACTTTCACAGAGACCCTGAAAAGTAACACAAATCCCTTCTAAACAAAATTATATTACTAAATGTCACAGTTGTCCCTTTAGCTCTTCACAGTCATTGTATGTTTATTTTTCAAAACTTAATGGGGGTTTAGTTTGCCTCACATCATTCCTTCACTATTTTTTTTCTTTTTTAATATGGAGAAGAAAAAAAATTGCACACTTAATAAAGTGTAAGCCATCCCCTACAAATATCTACCTGGCTGTTATGTTCAAATGTCCATTTATATTCTCATTCTCTGACTGAATGAAGCAAGCACGGATTAATTCTATGACAGAGCAAAAGAAAGTAGAAACAAGGTGTTCCAAATTTCTCAAGCTTTTAGCAGATAATGTTTAATATTTAGATAGATTTGATTTAATATTTGGATAGATTAGAGAGATAAATAGATTTGTGTTTCTGTTCAATGTAACTACTGTTACATTGTTAGACATTTAAATGATCTATAAAAAAAATAGGTATCTATTCTCTCTACAATAGCCAACAAAACCCTCTGAAGTTCTTGCATGTTTTTGGAAGGAATTTATCTAACCAAATGAAGACATTTATACTAGCTACCCTTATTTTCCTTAAGAGATATTTTCACAGTATTATTCATCTTTTTGTGAGGAAAATGTCTAATATAAACTAGATATAATAACCTAAATGGAATACATTCTAAGGAGACATCTATTTCTTACAAAATACAGCGTCAGACACATCGGACTATGTGTATACATCTATATTTAGTCAGATACATCTCATTCATACTTTTTTTTTCAATGATTTGACAAGAACAACAGTAGTCATGTGAGAAAAAATAGCCTCAAATAAACTTTTTATTTTATTTTATTCCCACAGTGTAAAGTTAAGTACTCTACCAGATTCTTAAGAAATCTGTCCCTTCAAATTCAATGTTGCATTTTATAAAGCTTATTAACTTCCTCAGCGTGCCATATTTACAACAGCCTATGACCAGCTCACATTATTTTAATTTAACCCATAGTGAGTTGAATAGGGACTTTTCTCCTTATGTTTTGACATAGCAAAATAAAGATTCCTGGCTGTTGTGCACATTTCTTCAGATATCTCCTACTTTTGATTGTGTTGGCTACGTTGATCACATCCATCCATCTAGAACCTGAACAATTACCGACTGTTTCATCTAGTCTAAGTTAGCACATAACACATATTTTTTAAAAGAATGATATCTAACTCAACATAAAGGCAAATTATTTTTACTAAATTGAAAGTGTGCGGGTTATTTTTCTATATCATTTGATAATCATGATATGCAATTTAATACACCATATTCATATGATACAAGTCATTCACATAATTACATTTTTACTTCTTTCAGGAATCTGAAAGGAAATATTAGAGTTTGGATACTATAAACCTGAAGATCTACTATATTATGAGAAATCTCAGCTACTTCTTTAGTGCTCATTTTTTAAATGATTGTGGATCTATTCATTAATGATCAACGACTTGATTCATATTTTACCGTGCATTTTCCATCTCCTTTTATAATCTTCATTCCTTCAAATAAAGATTCTTGCTTCTCTTCTTGAATGTACATAGGCCAAAGAGCACATCTCTTCATGATCACCTCTTGGCAATATCTAGGATGAAATGCAAATGAACCTGAAGCTGAGGTCTTCAGCTTCAGCACTATTAACAAGTGAGGCCTGAAGATCCAATAC
The DNA here is from genome assembly GCF_019238085.1 of Lagopus leucura. Lineage (NCBI taxonomy): Eukaryota > Metazoa > Chordata > Aves > Galliformes > Phasianidae > Lagopus > Lagopus leucura. The sequence continues at coordinate 19,906,616 of NW_024962262.1, forward strand.
AAATGAAAGGCAACTGAAAAGGGCTAAGGTTCATCAATTCTAAGATAGTAAACAGAAAAGCAATTGACAAATAGAAAATATACTCTGAAATAGCAAATACCCAGACTGTTTTTAATCTCTTTTTCCTGTCCATGTAATAATCTCATTCATTCTAGAGATGGGATTTTTTAAAAAGCCAAATAATCTAGAGAGATGATCCGTGCCAGGAATTTCTCGAATCACTGCAAAATATCAGTCATAGTTTCTGTTAATATCATTTCTGGAGAATAACATTCATTTTGTAATAGAGAAAGGGACATCCTTGCCTGTCTTGCTACTTCCAGTGAATGTCAGAAATATTGAGTAGGCTCCTCTCTATGTATTGTTTTTTGTAAGAACTCCTCAGTACTTCTCTAGAATGGTATGCTATAGCGCTCCATTTCCAGGTAGTTGATTTAGTCATGTCCAGTCCTATGTCCATCAAAATGAATTTGTTTTAAACAAGTACTTTCCTCTAATGTGAATAATCAGGTCAGGTAATTTCTACTATGTAAGGCGAATTGCTAGCTCAAATATGTTATCTCTCCAGGAATCTCTCCTGCTATCTCTTCAGCTGATGTAATTAGGACTGACACACACATGCCATTCAGCATGGCAGAAATTTCCTTACTTTCCAAATCTGCAGTTGTGTAGTCAACTGAATGGGCTGGGGCAGTCGCCAGGGTCGACAGGGGCCCCTTGGCCCCTGGGAAACCATGGCAACAAATGTCTTGAAGATAAGAGAGAAGAATAGGTTAGACCAAATAAGGAGGAAACAAGAGATGCCACATGTCCATTGGTCAGAGATAATGGTAGTAGCCCTAAGGCGTGGGGAAAGTTTTAAGAAGGGTGTGCTCCTTGCAATTAAGGCCATTTTGCCGCTCACCACATTGGTGTCATGAAAAGCATGTGAAACTGGCCGGGGCTGTTGGAACACTTTCACAAGGAGACTTCAATCAGGGTCGCCAAAACAAAGGCGACACAGTTGGGATAATAAAAAATTGTAATCTACAGTGATAAGTTTAGACAATCAAATTAAACAGAATATATATGTGTATATATATATATATTTAATAAAAAAGGCTGTCATTTTTATTTGTTACTATGAAATGATTATTTAACCAGACTCACTGGTAGTTCTAATTCATTCTTTCTCATTCTTTAGAAGCTAAATTCATATACCAAAATTTTTAACAATGTTGCATTTTTTGCAGCACAAGAACAATGATGCTTTTCAAATTACATTAACAGATTATATTCATTACAGTGTTTTATTACTTGCTAAATAAATAAATAAAGAGAATCGTTTGACTGATTGCTTTCTGAAATTCATTAAACTGATTAGTGTACATACAAAACCATCAAATTTTTATTGTTCAGAGAGATTTTTGGCATTGTGCATCTAAAACGAGATCTAACACTTTGGATATCAATAGATTCAAAATTACAGCCATAACTAACAATTTATCTTCAGATCCAAAAGCAGGAAAGTTATTATTACACAGAGAACAGATTTACAGACCTATTCATTATTGAAGGTCCATACTCTTCTTAGATATGATAATATTTACTCTATAAGGGAAGTGGTCTTTCATTTAAAACTGCATTTTGTTCAGACTCTCAAGACAACATTATTGTTTTTGTTCCCTTCAGTTTTTCCTGCACCACTGAAATAAATAGATAAAAAGTCCTATAGTTAAGAAAGAAATTATTTTCACAGCAAAGAAAATGCAGACAAATGCTGAATATGTTTTTAACTGTTAATAACCATGAAATGCAGCAAGTGAAATGGTGGCCTATCTATCACTTAATTTATGATTTAATGATTCATTATACAAATTTATTTTGTATGTATTCTTATTTATTTATTATGTATTTTTAATTCCAGTTCTTGAGTTGTTTGTATACTTGTACTAGAAAAACATGAAAACCCTAAAAGCAGAAAGAAACTGGAAAATTTTTGAGTGACTGAGAGAAAAGACAGTAAAACTAATTATGCCAGAAGTTTCCTTATGCTTTCTGACATACCTAGTGTGAAGGAAAAGGTGATTCTGTGGCCTTATGGAGGATAAGATTGATAGCTGAGCCTGAGAGCAATGACCTCTCCATTTCTAAATGCTTTTAAAGCTTTTCTAATTGTCTATCAGTTTGTTCTCCTCCTCTGTAATTACAATACTGTTGTTTGTCAATTTCTGGAAGCTTATATGTTCCTGGAAGATCTTTTTCAGTGTAATAACTACAATAAAAAGGATTATATTTACTTTGCGTACAACATTTTGGAGGCTCAGGAAGTGTAGAGATAAGTTAAATAAATAATAATAAAGATATTTGTACTTACTTGTATCATTTAGCTAGTTTAGATGGAAGGTTGAAAGAACTAAGACACAAAGGTAAATTTAAGGAATAAAAGGGATGTGACTGACATTAACACACAGTCATAACAGGATTAACAATATTAAGAGAAAAAAAAAACATTTCCATTCCTTCTCATAGAGGCTGCTGATTGAATCTATTAGTGTTAGTTTATACAATGATTTAAGTAGAAATTTGTCCAGACTGTTTTCTTCGTGTTTCATGAAGACCTTGCTGAGCTTCATTTTTTATGCTGATATCACTGTTGCCTGGAAATTGCAAAATTATCCTGAAAAAATAATCAAATCCTATCTCAGCAGTCTGTAGTCAACTGAATGAGTATATAGCATCTTAGAGAAGCACTATTAACAACTGAGCAGTCATAGTCTACTGCAAATATTCATCTATAAAGCAGCAATTTCTGAACAAGAGCAATGAACTTTCTGTGCAAAAGAAGACCAAAAATAAAATGCAGATTACTAGTCAACAGGCATGGGGAAGAAAAGAAGATTTCTGAATAAAATGAATGATTATTGTCAGGATAAGTGCAGGTGGTGAGACCCAGAATAGGGTTACATGAGCCAAAAATTTGATCCCATGCTCTGAAAAAGACATATCCTACTCTTCCACAAAGCTGCTACTCAGATCTCCTTTGTCCTTTTCCATCGCTCTGGCACTTCCTTGTCCACACCATTATCCAGAGTTCACAGTGTTTGTAGCACTCTGGGGAAACTAACAAGAGATGTAACTTAGGGACTCAGGAATTTTGCTGTCAGGTAGCATAATTAAGACATAACAAAAACATAAGAAAGCTTAAGTGTACTACTGATAAACCCATCCCTTTAATGTTCTATTCAAAAAACAGTAAGATCAGAGATAAAATGTTGTTTTGCTTAGTTTACTACACAAGATTATTGAGGCAATGAGGCATGAGAAATGGCAGTATTTGAAACATCCTCTCAAACAGAATCATATCAGGTCTTGTGATTCATCAGTCAGAAACATAAATTTTCACTTTTCACAAATAATTATGATATGCTTAATTTGAATAAGAACATAGTTGACAGGATAACCCCAGTAACTTTTCTTTGCCATCAGACATCAAGTACTTGTGTTGAGCCATACATTACAGACAATGCTAAATTTTGTTCTGTTGACTACAGAAGTTACACATATACACACTGAGATGGAAATATCAACAGAGTAAAGTAATGTGTCATGGTCTTGCTTTGTACCATATTGCAAAAGTTTCTGACACTATTGGAAAGGCTGCCTTAAACAGTGTGTGTGGGTATAGGAAGAGGAATCTAATTTTTATTCCTGAGCTACACTGAAAGTTAGCTTTTATCTGCTGTTTTTTAAAATTTGACTTGATTTTAATTACTGCTAGGCTAAATTTCAGCTTCACTTCTCATTCTGGATTCCCCAGTTTCTGAAGGATATGGATCTGATGGAGAAAGTTCAGTTAAAGACTGTGAAGACATTTCAGAGATTGGAGCATAGTTCCTAGGAAGGCAGATGAAAAGATCTGGGACTTTTCAGTCATGAGAAGAGTAGGCTCAGAAGGTATCTTATCAATGTCTATAAATGCCTGAAATGGGGGTGCAGAGAGGATAGGGCCAAGATCTGTTCAGTGGTGCCCAGTGAGAGAGCAAAAGACAGTGGCCACAAACTGAAGCACAAGAGGTTCCATCCGGACATTAAGAAACACTTACTGTGTGGATGCCAAAGCACTGACACAGGTTTCTCAGAGAAGTTGTAGAGTCTCCTTCATTGGAGACAGTCAATAACTGCATACAGATTACCCTGGGCCATACGATTTAGGTGGTCCTACTTGAGGATAGCAGTTGGACCAGATGACAGCCAGAGGTCTCTTCCTACCTCAGTCATTCTGTGATTCTATTATTGAACTACATCTACATAGCAAGATTTAATAAGTAACTCAGGTTTTATAAAAAAGATATTGAAAGAAGTCACTGCTGTTAATAATGGACATATTTTTTGAAGTCTGATGTGGATTTCTACACAGCCAAACAATCTCAGCAGTCAGCACTGCAGGGTCCAATGTAACTAAGAAACATCCCAGAAAATAAATGAAGAAGCAGTCCATAAAAAGTACAGATAAGGTATACGGTGAAAGCTAATACAGTAATAGAACATGGGGGTATATTGTCATTAGTGTTATTATTACTATTGTTGGAGTCCACATTTTTCAACTTTTTTTTATGACTATGTTACGCTAGAAAATTAGTTTTGCATTTGCATTTTCTCTTTGTTCTCTTGTAACTGGAATGCTGTGTTGAATAACTGATCAAAATATCAAAATAAAACTAAGATTTTTCTGTTTTGTTTTATACCAAGGGAATTTGGACTGGTGTAAAATAGATTACGTTATGCAAATGAACTGCTGTGCTAATAATCCTACCTAATTAAGTTTGTAACTATGAAGTATAATTATTTAAACAAATAAACCTACACCACTTTTATTGAGTGCTGAATATAAAATATCGCTGACAAAAAATTTGAATTTAACATCTGAATATTTATAAAACGTGCTAAGCTGTAGTATAGATTTTTTCAGTTATTTATTTCACACAGTAGAAATTTCTTTGTTGATCATAAGGAAAGGCGAGTTCCCTGTAAAAGTCTTATTTATCTTACATCCATGGTGGAAATAAATTTTATTTAAATTATATAGGTAAATAGAGTTAAAGTTCTATAAAGTTCTCTTGATTCCTCCTTCATGGAATCACCTAAATAAATGGATACTTATGGAATAAATCTTGAAATATTTTTCTATAGACTCTAACAAAGATAAATTGAAATAATCTGCATTGTTTCTAATTTTATAGTAGTCTGAAATGAAAATTTCTTCCAAACTGCATAAGTTTATGAAGAAAAGCCACATTAAGATATTCATTTGTTCACTTCTGCTTACAGTAGCAGACTTTTTATAGACTGCTTCTTCATTTACTTTCTTAGTTTTAGATGTTTCTTAGTTACATTGGACCCTGCAGTGCTGACTGCTGAGATTGTTTGGCTGTGTAGAAATCCACATCAGACTTAAAATAAATAAATAAATAAATCTGAATTCCCTCTTTATTGAAAATAATAGAAGTGGAAGATAAGGGATTTTACGATTTTACCTAGATTGATCTCAGTACCTGAGATCTGAGAATCATTCTTGCTGTAGTAGACTAGGCATAATTATATTTAGTATCAAATGAGACTCTAAGTTAAATGCTGCTATTTGCCCTTGCTGGTCATGATTTTTAGTGAGAGATCATGCAGTGTAAAGCGATACATTTACCAGACTATGTATCTTCAGCTTCAGTTGATGTCAAATGAACAGTTTAACTCACCTTGTAGAATTTCAGCAACAAAAATGAAAACATAAAAAACAAAACAAAAAAGAGTTTAAACATTTGTCAGCATCTACAGATTTCTCTTCAGAGAAACACTATCATTTTAGAAGAATTCAAAGAATGTCTGTCTGAACATTGAGTGAAACACCATGCAAATAATAGAGGGTCTTAAACTTTCAGAAAAATATTATCTGTACTGTCAGATGAGCTTCTGCTAGCATAAATAGAAGTGAAAAAATTTTACTACTTGGATATATATTTGGACAAATATTCTCAGACTCAACTTTGTTTAAATTGACCTTTGAAATGGACATGTGAGTTGTGAATTTCATTACTGTGACTTTACAGAACAGTAAAGACTTTCCAAAATTCTAAGTATAAATACTTGTCCCATTAGAATCAAAATAACATTCAACTTTAAATTTTGATTTTAAAATTTTGATTTTAATTCAGTCATGATGTTCTGGGTGTTTGCTATTTTACTGACATCACTGTAATCATAATACATTACATTATTGGAAATATCACTAAAATAAGTAGTAATTTAAGTATTTTGTGTATTTATCAAGAAAAATAATCATTAAAAATGTGTTGAATTACAAACCAGTTTTTGCATAAGGAATTACATCTACCTTTACAGTGCAGAAATTTTGTTTCCGTTGACAACCTAGTCAATGTCCCGCAAAGATTATGTAGATATATCTCTTATTGTGTCTTGAAGAGAAAAGCTTGAAAGAATAGGAAAAATGTGCAAAAAATAGTTATTCACTATTGAAAATTAAGAATAACTAGATTCTTTAATGATAGTGATTACTGACTTGTTAATTTCAATTAGAAATTGATTGTTTAATTAATTTTATGTTAACATTGTTATAGATTTTATTTTCAATCTGTAGCAAACACTTGTCTATTTCAAAGTTGTAGGATTTTCTTTTGCTTTAAAGTCTTTATCACACATCTTCAAAGATTTATTTGCCGTAAGAACTTAAACTTCAATCTTTAAGGATTTTTATTGCTGACTTATTTGTTGTGGGAAAAGGAAGAACTTCAAAATAAAAATAAACTATGGGTAGTAAGTGTTGCTGAAAAATGTTAATGTACTAATTATCCATACAAATATCTTTTTCATATATGGATGCATAAACCAATAAAAATATTTTAATGCACTCAATAGGTCTGGATAGCTTACTTAAATTATAACCTAGGCCAGGATCTTGAGTCTTACTTTAACTGTCAATCTTAGGCTCATAAGCAAAGGATGGGTGTTTTGGGTGAGACTGATCAGAACAATTAAGGTCTGTCAGTGCACTCATTTCTTTCCAGCCACACACAACAGAGGACAAACAAACAGGTTTTATAACTGGTTTTGCTAAATGTCATGACACCTCTATAAAGCTGACTATAACAATTAAAAATGAAAGCAGTCAGAAATCGCCAGAGGGGATAGATTTTATATCCAAGGTAATATCCGATGCCTCACAAAATAGGGCATGCTCAGCAGAATGCACAAAATTACTTTGCAACTTTAATGATACAGCCAGTAACTCTAAACTTTGGTGCTGAATTGCTTTGTTCTTTTTTTCAGTGGTTGGTGCTTTTTCTTCCCGGAGCAAATAACAAAAAAAAAAAAAAAAAAACCTCAACCACTATGTTTTATATTTCACTGTATGATGATCAAGAGAAAAATAAAATGAGAAGAACTTGAAAATGCTGTAGTGGATGGGGGAATGCAAATAAAATTATCTGTTTGCTTCTTCTAATATTTTCTATCCCTGCCTCCATTCATGGTTAGTATTTCAGCAGCGTAAGGGATGTACAGAATTACACTAACAATGTATCTGAAGAAATGTGATGCTAAGGTGTTTTTGCTTTAATTTAAAATCGTTTGTCTCTATGCTTAGTACATTTTGATGAAGATGAATTCAATAAATGTCTATGATGAACCCTACTACATCACTGAACAGAGAATATAATCCTTAGAGGATTTTATTTTATTTTTTAATCAAGATACAGCTCAGGCAGACAGTGCTTTTATGCATATTAATAAAATAGATATGCAAACTGTTTTAATCTGACTACATTCTTTTTTGAAAGTCCCTATCAGCAAAAGACAAGGTGTAACTGAGCTGCCCAGAGCATTTGAGCAGACAGAAACTCAATGGCAGGTGAAAATAATCCACATTCAGCAGGCTCATGCAGTGACTAGTGTGGGCTTGTCATGCTCTTTCAAATAGGCAAGCATCTGAATATTTTTGTTACTGAAAAATTTTGTTACAGGTTTCTGAATAGAGCTACAATGAACATATCTGTGCAGAAAGAGAAAATAAATAAATTAATAAAAATCTAGAGATGAGACTCCAAATGTTCTTCCTCATCGCAGCTTTGATTACTGGGCATGGCATCACATCATATAGAATATGCCTTTGGTCATTTTAGGTCTGCTGTCCTACTTCTGTCTCCTCCCAGCTTCTTGTACCCCCTTACTAGAAAGGCAGCATTAAAAGCATAAAAGTCTTCGATTCTCTGTAAGCATTGCTCAGCAATAACTGAAATATCAATGTATCATCAACATTATTCTCATTCTATAAATTGAAAAGGTCACCTTGCTAGCTATTGTAAAGAACACTAAAAAAATAAAAATAAAAAAAAATATAAAACAAGGACAAGGGAAGAAGTAAAAGTCAAGTGATTAGTACCAATTAGTACTATAGAACTGACAAACTGAAAGACAATTATAGAATTCTGCTGAAAGATGACTGGCCTCCGAGAAACTACCGATAAAACTCCTTAATATCCGAGGCACTTTTCATCGCCTATCAACAGTACTAGCTATCAAGTTTACTAGAGGCTAGTAAATGTGACATCCACCTGCCAGAAAGGAAAGAATGACCTAGGGTACTACAGGCATGTCAGTCTGACCTCAGTGCCAGGGACGTTTATGGAACAAATCTTTCTGAATGCTATCACAGGGCACATACAGAACAGCCAAGTGATCATGCTTAGACAGCACCAGTTTGTGAAAGGCGGGTCATGCTTGACTAACCTCATCTATGGTAACCTGATTAGTAGATGAGGGAAAATCTGACGATGTTGTCTCCCTAGGCATCAATAAAACTTTTGACACTGTTTCCCACAGTGTTCTCTTGGAAATACAGGCTTGTGGATTGAATGGATGAATACTTTGCTGAGTAAAAAGAGTGGCTGGGTGGCTGAGCCCAGAGTTGTGAATAGAGAAAAATAAATTTGGAGATCTTATTCCTCTCTACAGCTACGTGAAAGGAGGTCATAGCAAAGGGGGGTGGGGGTCAGTCCCTTCTTCCAAGCAACAAGCAATAGCAAAAGAGGAAATGGTCTCAAGTTGTAAAGCCAGGTAAAGTTTAGGTTGGATATTAGGAAAAACTGTTAACTTGAAGGGTTGTGAAGCACTGGGACAGGCTGCCCAGGGAAGTAATTGGGTAATTATCCCCGCTGGTATTTAAAAGATATGTAGATATGGAACTTAAGAATATGATTTAGTAATAGACATGGTAGTATTACATTAAAGATTGAACTTGATGACCTTGGTGGTCTTTTCTAAGATCACCTACTTGCTTCTATGACTCTACCTATATATACACATATTGCAGTTGCTGAGTTTAAGAGCCTATCACAAGTCCTTTGACTGTCTACCTCTACAGGGTACAAGTATTATTATTATAATTACTAATAGAGGTGATAAAGGAGAATAAAGCAAAGAAGGGAGCAAAGAATGCTTTTAACTCTGTATTTATTTGTTCCTGCGCTTCATACATTCCTTAGTCAGCACCTGTCATTCATGCAATCATTTAAATAAGGATGCTTTAAAGGGTTCTAATGAAAATAAAGGGGTAAGGGTTTATTTTCATGTGAGATTTTTGTTGAGGTATTTTTTTAAATAGTTGGAAAAGGTGCAGATAATTTGATACATGCTACTGCTAAATATTGATGCTGTTACGCGTGGGACATTTGCATGTGTCTAAGAGCTGTATGTACATTCAGAAACAGTAAAAAAATGAGACTGATTTAGAGAAATGAGTTTATGTCATGCCTAGCTACTTACAATTGCTAAGCTGAGGGTGAAAAGATCCTAATTCTCAATGAGAAATACACAGATCACAATTGTCATAAATTCAAACCTTAATTTGATAGAAAATAAAATACAGGAATATGAATGTACAAGTATACGTGTTTTGTTATGTTTGCTTAAAAAGATATTTACTGGTAAAGCTAGATTTCTACTACATAAAAAATATTTACAGTTGTTATTTAAGCAATTCTGACTCATCTGATAAGAGCTATATCCCCAGGAATTCATCTGACAAAGACATCTCCTGAATCTGGAAGGTGATAAAATTATAACTTAAAGAAACAAACAGATAAAAAGAAATTTTTGAGTGCTCTGATGAGGGAAGGTAAAAAGAAGGGTGAGAGACTATTTTTCTCATATGAATACTATGAGGACTGCATCTACTCTTAAATTCTCAGTTCTACAGCTCTCAAGCAGTAGCTGCTGGTTTGCAATTCATGTTTTAAGACAGAAACTAATTGCAACACTGACGTTTTATTTCAGAGAAATAAATAGACACTAACATGTATTTAAAGGAAGGAAATATTGCCACTTCTGTGCTTTTGCTATAAAGTAATTTTTGAGAGACTTAGGAATTCTAGAGTAAAATAAACAATAAAGAAACAATGAAGATAACTAATGTATACCATAATCACCTCATTCTTCTCACCATTTGCTTAATTTTGAGACTTCCGGACTTAATGGATTGATGACACCTCATTGTAAGATATACACTCATCATGTATGTAGAAATGTCTTATAAGTATTATATCAGCTGAAATAAAAATAATTTAATGATTAAACATGGAGAACACTACAAGATTGCTCCAAATATTCAGAAAAATAATGGTCTACATAATTAATTCATAAATGCTATGTTGTAGTTATTTCAGAATCTTATAACATATGACAGAGATACTCAAAGCATGTAGGAAGGTTTCCATTTTTCATAAAAATGGTCCTGTATCTTGATCCAGAATTCCAGCTTGGAATAAAATTATCTTCACAAACATAATTCTGAGGGATGGCATCATAAAGATACTGTGTAAATCCTTATGACTTTTTATGTATCTACATGGTAAAAGCTTATTCAAAGCAAGTTCTTATTCAAATTAATAGTGGTAGAAACATAAATAATTTTTATTCTTCTAAGTAACTTCATTTCAGTCAGTTCTTTGAAAGTTATGGAAACAAGTTTGTCATTGACACAAGCTTACAGATTTGGACTTGAGTGTACTTCTGCCAAGAGGGGAAGTATTCGCGTCTCTGAGAGTAAAAATCTACAGCAATATCTGACAACTCACGCTTAAGAATGCAGATTTTCTTCATGACTTTCCATAGGAACAATGACTGGCCATATGTCATTTAATTCTGACTGCTATAATTATCTGTAACAATGTCAGATAAAATAAAATATCAGACGTTATTTTCTCTTTGAGTACTATACTATTACATATATATATACAATATATATGTGCTACATATATAGAATATATAAAATATATACTATATTGTACTTTAAAAAAAACAACAACAACAAAGCAAATTAATCAGTTTGTTTGTTTTTCCCATGTAAAGTTTTGGAATTAAAAAAATTCAAAGAATTTATTATTATTATTATTATTATTATTATTATTATTATTCATGCTAGTGAATGCAGAGGAGGATGAGAAGTGGGTTAAATTCAAAGTCAAAGAATTCTTATGAAGCAGAGTTAATTATTTATGGTCAGCTCTATAGAAAGAGCAATAAAATCTAATTTAAACTTTAAAGAAGATTTGCAACTGAATCTTCCTAAGAACTTACAAAATAAAAATTCTTTAATTAAAAAAGTCTTTTAATTATAGAAATCATTAATTCATACAAGAGCATAAAAAGGAAATTGTTATTTATTTCAGTCTTTAAAAGAAGGTGTATAGAACTGCATCAAGATCTATGTGGGATTTTCCATTTCTCTATGCAGCATGTTCTGATTCTCACTATCTCTTAGCACATGCACATGTGCCCAAATCCAGTACTGCTAGGTGCTGTTTCTTTAGAACGCATGTACTCTGGGAGTTACGGTTAGTGAGAGAGAGACGACAGGGTTTGCCTGACCTACATATTCAGATGCACTACGTGGTGACAGGTGGATTATCCTGTTCTTTTGGCTGATCCTTAGTTGGCAATCTTGAATTGTGTTTTTTTCTTAAAACCTAGAGTAAAAGGATGCAATGGGTATGTGTGAGACTTCATAGAATCATAGAATCTCCAAGGTCGGAAAAGACTCACAGGATCACCAGTTCAACCATTCACTGATCAGCAATAGCTCTCACTAAACCATGTCCCTCAACACAGCACCTGAACGTTCCTTGAACACCTCCAGGGTCAGTGACTCCACCACCTCCCTAGACAGCCCATTCCAGTGCCTGACTACTCTTTCAGAAAAGCAGCATTTCCTAACATCCAGCCTAAATCTCCCCTGGCACAGCTTGAATCCATTCCCTCTAGTTCTATCACCAGTTTACATGAGAGAAGAGGCCGACCCCCAGCTCACTACAACCTCCCTTCAGGTAGTTATAGAGAGCAATAAGGTCTCCTCTGAGCCTCCTCTTCTCCAGACTGAACAATCCCAGCTCCTTCAGCTGCTCCTCGTAAGTCCTGTGCTCCAGACCCCTCACCAGTTGTGGTGCCCTTCTTTGAACACGCTCCAGGGCCTCAATGTCTTTCTTGCAGTGAGGGGCCCAAAACTGGACACAGTACTCGAGGTGCGGCCTCATCAGTGCTGAGTATATTGGGATGATTACTTCCCTGTTCCTGTTGGCAACACTGTTTCTGACGCAGGCCAGGATGCCACTGCCCTTCTTGGCTACCTGGGCACACTGCTGGCTCATGTTCAGCCAAGCATCAATCAATATAATTTCATGGTCACTTTGCCCAAGATTCTCTCAATAAATAAGTGAAATATCAAAGTAGACAGGGGGAGAATAGAAACAAGATACACAGTTACTATATAGAATCTTTTTTACTGAGTAATAAACATGGTGCAATCCCTTTTGTACACTTAAAATGCATACATGATCTTCTTTACCTTTTATTTTTGAGTTTTTAAATGAAAATAGATTTTTTATTTATTTTTATTATGTCAATATGCTTTTAACATGTCAGCTCATCTTGAACTATAATACTTTATCTAATACTTAAAGATTTGGCATGCAGATAACCAAAATTATCAGGATCGCCCACATTATTTTACAAATTAATGTACTGATATTTAATAATATGTGAGGAATAATTAATTTTTATTCATCATCATTATTATTTACAATTTTCATCCTATCCATGAGCATTATTTGTAATTTTATTTATGATTAGAGCAAATAGTGGAGTTCTGTACGAATATTTATGTTCAGTTTAGAAAAAAGCCTCATATATATATCTGTAAAAGATCTCTTTGAAATATTTCTCTCAATATTCCAGTCTTACTGTGTTTTGATTCTTAATTTCAGTTTTGTAGAATTCCATTGTATGAGAATATATGTACATTAATTTTAAAATGTACAGAGATAGCAGTTTGGAAGAGATATTTCTGAGTATATATATATTTCCATGTTAAGTTTCTTTGCTTTTTTCTCTTTTTTTTTTTTTTTTTTTTTTTTTTTTTTTTTAATTTAGAGACCAATTTGATATTTTCTGAAGAGTTTTGTAGAGTTTTGATTACAATTAACTATTCAACTTCTGTGAAATTGAGATCATGTTCCATGAAGTTTCATTTAGTGAAATGTAGATGTTTTGTGGAGGAATAAAAAATGACACTGTGCTAATCATGTTATCCATGAACATAAAACAGCAAACAAGGAAGAAACAAATGCCAGTCAACAAGAATTTCATTTTCTATATAAATGTCTTCAGATGTAAATCTGAAGATACCTCTGACCAAATCCATTACCAGAATTTCAGAACTGAAATACTGTTCTGGTTTTGGCTGGCATAGAGTTAATTTTCTTCCAAATAGCCAGTATGGTGTCATGTTTTGGAGTGAGAATGAACATAATTTTGATAACACACTGATGTTTAAGCTGTAGTGAGCAGTTCTTAAACAGAATCAAGGACTTAACAGCTTCTCACACTGCGCTGTTAGCAATGAGGCTGTGGGTTTACACAATCTGGAAGGGAAAAGAACTAGGACAGATGACCTGAAGTGGACAAAGGAATATCCCATACCATATGATGTCATGCTCCTCAATAAAACTGAGGGCAGTTGGTTAGGGAAGTGTTTGCCACTGTTCAGGGACTGGCTGGGCACTCATCAGTGAATGGTGAGCAATTCCATTTTGCATCACTTGTTGCATATTCTTTTGTCATTGTGATTCTTTCTCTTTTCTGTCTTACTAAATTGTTTTTATCCCAACCTATGAGTTTTACATTTTTACTGAATCACTCACTTATCCCACTGTGTGGGGATAGAGAGTGCCTGTGTGGTGCTCAGCTGCCTGCTTCATTAAATCAAAACAAATAGTTTATAATTAATCTGTGGCCACCAACTGAAAAAGCAGACTGCCTATTTTAGGCAGTATGTGTGATTATCACAAAGGTATATGCAACTTTTATATACTTAATTTTCAGTACCATCTGAAATTCATATTTAATATGATTGTATTATGTGATTGTTATATACTTAGGAGCTTCAGATAGTACTGAGGGATAATTATTCTGTCTTGCTATTTGATGCAGTTTAAAAATCAAGACTTCCTAGGCAGAATTTTGGTGGACACTTTCTATTTTTATTGTTGTTTCTTTTAATGTCTAATTTAGAAGCTTATCTTCAATAACCACAGTGATCCATTTCAATTTTGTAAAATTATTAAATGAATAATTGTCTGTTTAATTAAAATGTTCTTTGCATATAACACTGTATTTCTTAGGTTTCTGTGATAATGTCTAGTATATTCTTTAGTCCTAGCGCCATTGTAATACATTCATGTTTAAAAACAGAATAGACAACATTAGTACATCAGAAAGTTTTTATGACAAAACATGAACCAAAACTAAGCAAAATGTTTCATTAAAAATGAATGTATCAACTGATTAAAGCATCACACTGGAAGTTTTTCTGTAGAATTTCCACATCTATGAATTACTGTCTTCTGTACACATCGTTACTTTTCCTAATGGAGATGGGTTTTCTAACACGAC
>NW_024962262.1:19921709-19940527 GCF_019238085.1 Lagopus leucura
CCTTCCTTCCTTCCTTCCTTCCTTCCTTCCTTCCTTCCTTCCTTCCTTCCTTCCTTCCTTCCTTCCTTCCTTCCTTCCTTTAAATATCAATTGAAAGAAACTCTATACCCTGAGAATGTGGGTCTAAAACAGAAACCTCATTAAATCAGCCCAGCTACTACGTATGTTCATTTATGATCTTTTCATGCAATGGTCCTTGACCAAATAGTGGAATTTGGACATACTATATAAGGTTATTTCATGCCTTAGGTGTATGTCCCTGAAGTAAGATATAAAGAAAATCTCCATACCAAATACAGTTTTTATCATGCAACATTGTGTTCTACAGTGTGAAAATGGAATCCAGCTTTTGCAAAGATTTTTGTCACCTTTCTTTCCTTGAAGAGTGCATTCCATGCATTCAAGCCCTGCCAAATCACTGACATATTCATGCTAATGAAGAACAGGATAATTGCCTTTCTTTTCATCTTTCACATTCATGCATTATCAAGCACAATAAAGAATATTCAGTATTGTTTGTGAGACTTTATAGTTCATATGATGGATTTTGAGATCTTCTCAACCTATTTATGTAGGCATAATGCAAGCATTTTAAAACAGAAACTGATATATCATTTAATAAGTGTTTGTAAGCAGTTAATGGACATATACACAGGATTACCTCACTCTCACTCAAAATAGTAAATATTCAAAATACTTCAACTCTTGGCTTGGGCTCCTATCTTAAGTTATTAAAATGATGATTGTTTGAGTAATGTTGCATATTTTTTGTTAGATTTCATACTGCAATAAAGAAATGTAGCAGCCTACATCCATACATTTCAACAAAATTTTACAGGTAGGGGAATCTCAGAACTGAACTGAATCTACAAACTTAAAAAGCAGGCTTATAAGTACCTGTATTAGTATATTGGGTCATTCTCAAAATATACAGTAATTCTGAGACAGAGCATTACACACCAGGTTTTAATAATATCAAGTAATGTATAACTGTATTATACAATTGTAATTTTCATATGAGGGTGAGTAAAGATAAAAGTACAAGCTTGTAAGATTGTTAGATTTTCTGGAAAGTCTTTTTTTTCTACATAAAATATGAACGTTGTTCCAAAAGTAATGCTTCTTCTTTTATTATGTCGGTTTATGACAGTAGAGTTTGAACCTTCCCACAAATATTCCATTAAATTTTGTTGCCATATGACAGATAGCTATAAAGGGGCAGTATGACAAAATGTTATCTGACATGGAAGTGTATATGAAGCAAAACATATGATGTTGAACTCCTCCCAGCAGAAAAAATTGCACCCACTGACATTCATTGATGCATGATGAACGTTTATGGAAACCAGTGTGAGCATAGAGAAGTAATGAGTTGTGTATTTCAACGGTGGCAACAGTGACATGGGATCACATGACCTGACAGGGAGTCACATATAAATCTGGTACAGATTTATACTAGCTTGGCATGCAGGCTCTGGTGGACAACAGGTTGACTGTGAGTCAACAGTGTGCCTTTATTGTCAAGAAAACTAATCATGTCCTGGGATGCATTAAAAACAAACTATCCAACAGGTCAGTGGGGGCTATCCTCCCCCTCTACTCTGCCTTGATGAGGCCCAAATCTGTGGCGAATTCTGGGCTCCTCAGTTCCTCTCAAAGACAGTCCAGTTGAGGGCCACGAAGACTAGGGGTATTGAGCATCTCCTGTATCTGGAAAAGCTGAAAGACATGGGACTCTTCAACCTGGGGAGAAGAAGACTCACAGGGGATCTTACCACTGGAGTCAAATGGATGGGGCCAGGCTCTTTTCAGTGGTGCACAGTGACAACACAAGGTATATCTGGCAAAGTCTTCTAGACAGTTCATTTCAAATATGAGGAAAACCTTCTTTACTGTGAGGGAGACACAGCACTTGAAGAAGCTGTCCAGAGGGGCTGTAGAGTATCCTTCTCTGGAGAAATTCAAGACCTGCCTGGACACTTTCCTGTGTCAGTTACTCTAAACAACCTTCTTTAGGAAGAGGGTTGGACTTGATACTTAGAGGTCCCTTGCAACTCCTAGAATTCCGTGATTGCTATGTCAATCATATTTTTAAAGAAAAAAAAAAAGAAGTGATAAGAATTTTCTTAGCATGTTTCTTTTTCATCTTACAATATGTTCTCTAAGAAGCAAATTAAAGCCAATTTCAGACAAAGTGATGGAATGTATATGATTTTACATATTTAAGTAACAGTACATCAAAATTACAGCTACCAAAAGTATCCAGGAACTACATTCAAGAAAAGTTTACTACACAGTGTCAGCAGGCATTGTGATAAACAGTCTTTACTGATGTAAGCAGCTGTGAATATATATGGAGTAAATATGAATAATGCATGTAGAATTAATAACATTTTGATATATTTTACAGGGTACAATTAAACAGAGCTAAATCAGAACAAGTTCTCTAAAAACCCTGGCTAGTTATGATTCATAGAGACCATCACTAATGAAACATTGCTAAAATCACATTTTAATTAGGTTAAATATACACTTTAATTATGTTTTCTCCTACTAAAACAATATGTCATTATAATTGTTTCTTATTCGTACAGGTGCCTTAGTAACATCTTCTGCTTAAGAAAATAACATGTCATGAAGAAGTGTTATTTAGAGATATCTTCACACCTAAGGTGAAGATTCTAAATGTGCTCATTGGTAAAGGTACAACAGTTAAAAACAGTCCAGTAATAGGAAATAATAATTAAAGAAGAGACAAATCAAACAGATGGCCAACTTAGAGTCAGCGAATGGAGATGGTTGTATTACAAAGATGAGGCCCAAAAGGATAGACACTGAGTAAAAATCTTAGATATAGTATACATATTTCCTACCATTTTATAAAACTTTGAGGCGAATCAGTCAAGAAAAGACCAGAATACTGTCATCACATCACTGAAATATGTATAAACATGTTAATAATAACTGTCATAAATAAAATTAAACAAACATAATTATTTGTAAAGACAGAAGGAACTGATTTGTCCACAGTTTATTTCCAATGAAAATTTCTACAGGTCTCCTACAATATTTTCCAAAAGATTTGAGTGGATTAATAATCCACTCAGTAATCTCAAAATATTCCAGTTTATTTTTCATCTGATTTCTTTTGCAAGCATAGCATGTTTTCAATGCAAAACTCAAAACGTAGAATTGTATAAGGAGATTTAACCTCAAAAGCAAAGTATGCTTCTTTGATGAAGAGCTGCAGTGATAGCAGCAGCTGCAGTTTTCTGAAAGAGGTGGATTAGCTGAACAGTGGTGACTGCAGTAATGATTGTATGAGGAATGATAGGAATCTGGCCCAGATTTCAGTGAACAGAGGCATATGCTACTTCTAAATTTCCATACAGGCAGCTGGTGCTAAATGGTGCATCGGTGCAAAAAAGACCCAGTTGACATAACCTTGAAGGGGAATATCAGATAGAAAGATCTCCTTGTGTCATCTTTATGTTCAAACAGTGGACATAGAAAACAACCTTCACTAAATAAATTTAAATTATCTTAGGATTTAATACATTTTTTAATAGTGTTTTTAATTAGAAAATGAAAAGTGAAAACAATGAAAATTGAATGTGTATAGATGTATTAGAGATACTTGTTTATAGTTCCAGATTGAAAAGCTTCAAACCACATTAAAACAAAATTAGGTTTACTGAGATTAAATAATGTATACATTTCAAATGGTTTAGTTCATTATCAGTATGCAGAATATAGAAAATTGAGTGAGAATACATAGAATCCTGCAAAGTATTTCAGCCACCAAGAAGCCCTGCTGGAAATATAGAGGAGCTGCTGCAGTCTTGTTTCACCCAAAATATACCTACAATTTCTGTGCTGGTAATTGGAGAAGGTGGTGGGTTTTTTTGCTAATAAACTGGCTAAAACTCTGTTAATATGTCAAACTATCATTTGAATAAAGATGAATTACAATATCCAGAAGAGTGAATTTTATTTTTTTTCTTTTTATGAAACATTTGGATAAAGATTAAATAGCAAGGCAGTTACTGAGTATTTAGCAGCAAAAAAACTTGTGTTTTAGATAGGAAAGTTCTAGGGGAGAGAAGAAAATGTACCGAAGTTAGTCACTAAAAGAAGATAGAAGTAACCATATTTTTAATGCAAAAACAAAATCTACCCCTCAACAAAATAAACAAAAGAAAACCCCAACAACGTAAAATCATACATTTCGTTCATGGTTGCAGATAAAGTTTTCAAAGCAGTTTATAAGTAACTGGTATATAAATATCAAATTTAAAATAAATAATAAAAATATATAAAATAAAATCAACAAACATATACTTTCTGTAGTAATCTGGGGAAAAATTTCATGTCAGTCCTAGCATTTTTTACAAGTTCCATTTTTTTTTTTTTTAAATCTGCTGATAGATGACCAAGTGTAGAAATAGTAGCTCAACTTTTGCAAATGAATGTAGAGAGTTCTTCAGGTGGAGAACTGGTCTGGAGAAAGGAAGAAGGGAGGGGTGGGGAGAATAAGGCTCTTGTAATGAAGTTGAGGTGTTAATGCCAAAAAGTTAAAGGTAAAATGTAACAGTTTGTCACAATTATACTTCATATTGGCAGGTGTTCTGAACTTTCTGTTTGATAAGTAGACATATAAATTTCAGTTCTTAAGCTTTGCAGCCAATTTAAGGGCTCATTTATTTCACTGACAGCAAGATATATATGCTGCCTGGCACAGTGGATGTCTGGGGCCAAATCCACCACTTTGTTGCTTGCCTGTCTCATGAGAAGTAAATAGTAGCAATTTTTCAACATAGGCATACCAGTACAAGGTGTTTAGCAAATAAATGAGCATAAGATGACCTGTGGTGTCCTGAAATTACTAAAATTCATGAGTAATAAAATGATCTATAGATTGTTATCAGAGGGCTATAGCAAAGGCTAATTTGCAGTCATTGAAGCTTTACAGGATAATTTGTAACTTTTGAAAATTTAATGACTTCATCAGTTTTTACCTATTATTTTTAACAATATAATTGTCTAAAAGCTACTTTCAGCAGAAATCTTCTGTCTAAACAAAATCACAGTCTCTTAAATCATCACATTATGTGAACTGACTTTATCTACAGAACTTTTCATTCACCTCTATCTCACAGTAACAAAAATATGTATTTATCCTTTGAAAAGTTACTTTCCACTTTCTTAATCTTGTTGGCATATAAAGCAATTATAAGTGGAGAAATGCAAAGGGAAAGGAATCTTGAAAAAGTAATCCAAACCAAAACCAAACTAAGACAGTACCTAAAATAAGATCAAAGCCATCAGAAGAAAAAATAAAAGGCAGTACACATACTATTTGTAAATTTTATGTCATTTAATTAAGGTTTTGAAAAGAAGAGATGCACGATTTTGAATCTTTGATTATACATATGTATTTTTTCTGGTTTATTTAGATTAGTTACTAGAACAAACATACTGAAACAACCAGGAGAACAAGAACAAAGGACAGTTGCTCTCTCCTTCACATGCGTGAAAGGTTCTTCACGTAATACATTATTCTTTTGCTATATATGACTTTTTCACACTTGCTGTCTCCAACATACTCTTTAGGCAACTTTGCATTGTCTTGGGTAATATTTCAGGAGAATTAGATGCAAGGGAGTAATTCTGCAAGGCAGGAGGGAAATCAGCTTTTTACAAAGGGAAATAAACTTTTTAGATGTGCAGATAGTGATAGGACAAGGGGGAATGATTTTAAACTAAAGGAGGGAAGATTTAGATTAGATGCCAGGGGGAATTCTTTCACTGGGAGGGTGATGAGGTGCTGGAACAGATTGCCTAGAGAGATTGCGTCCCTGGAGCTGTTCAAGGCCAGGTTGCATAGGACCCTGGGCCCTGGGCAATCTGATCCAGTACATGATCAAGCAGCTTGCAACTCTGCCTGCGGCAGGGGAGTTTGAACTTCAGGATCCTTGAAGTCTCTTCCAACACAAGCCATTCTATGATTCTATGATTAGGTGTAGTGCAAACTCCAAAGACTTTTTTTTTTTCTTTTTTTTCCCAGCACTGCAAGATTATGCTTACTTACTCCTCTCCTGTGTTTATAGCTTCCTTTTCAAATGATGCTGGTGTTTTAAGGTCCTCAATTCTACTTCACCTGTCTCATGTATTCTCTTGACACATAAAGAAAAGTACTAAATCTTTACTGTACTTTTACACGATTCCCTTTGTACACAGAAGTCCCCACCCCTCAGCAGTATAACTGTGGGTTAATGATATCTCACATAACACCATGTGTTTGAAAAAGAAGAAATTCACATAGTGCTACTGAGGAAATTAATCCACACGAGGATTTATCAGGGAGTAATACCTTTTAATACCAAATACAAGTGGGTAATATTCTACCTTTAATAATGACAGAAATTTTCCAGACACTTCTGTCAGGAAACATCTGCAACTTAATCTAGAAAATGGAAAATAGAAGCACACTCTATGTAATTTCTGCTTTCTTTAAAACACATTATTAATTAAAGAAGATGACTTTTCAACTATTTAAAAGAGATAGCTAATTAATGTCATTTTGTCAATGTAGAGACATAGTGACTTTTGGCAGATACTTGAGAATTGCTGTAAGTGATATTTACAATATTAAAAAGAAAATAGAAATGCAACATCCAAATGTTTGTAAAGGACTATTCATTCATATATTCAAAGAAAGAAAAGGAAAGATAAAGTAAGTGAATCTAGTATACTTATTTTACAATATTTAATTGCTTTTTAAACTTTGTAATATATCTGAAAGCAAATAAAATGTAAAACATATTCATGTGAGTAATCTTCTTTAGGCTTTTTTCAAGAGAGTTCTGTGACAATGCAGAAAAAATTCTCTTTCAAAATACTTTTTGAGTTACAATTGAAAATTTATGGCTTAGTAAGTACCATTGCATAGAGTTATATTACTCCTCAAGTTATATTTAAAAACAAAACAAAATAAAATAAATAATTTACAGTGATGAGTTTCTCCAAACCTGGACTAGATTTCACACAGGTAATCACAGTGACCTTGCTCTTTCTAAAAGTTGTACATAATGTTTATTATAATAAGAGCATGTGGACCATCTAATTAGTCCCAGAGCTTCAGAGTTGTTGTTCAAAATACAGTGAGAGTTGTTCATTAAAAAGGTCAACACAAATAGAATACCTTGGAGACTTTTATTTTTCTACCTATTTATTTATTTATCTATCATGTTATTAGTCAATGAATTTGTGTGTCCTTACAAATTTTCTTGGACGGAGTGTCTAGAAGAATTAAAAACAAACAAACAAACAAACAAATAAATAAAAGATTAGGAACCCTGATCATACAACCTCAGTCAGTCTCCTACTGAAAAAGCTAAAAAATTGTTTCATTTTCCCTTGGTCATGCTTTCCCAGGAGTAAAGGCTGTTTGAGCTGAAAAAAAAATAGAGCAATGAAGCAGTTTAATACTGTTTTTACCTTGTACTAAGTTGTTTTCCAGTATTTCTCTGTATACTGTACATTTTAATTTTTCTCATGCTATAAGATTGAGTGCTACATCTTACTTGGGTTTTAAACAGTAATATAATCTATCTGGAGCCTAATGGAACCTTTAGATCAGTTAAGAGTAGTGACGAATTCCTTGGTAGAGATCTGCATCTTGTGATCACTGTAAACCCGCCAGCGTAATACCAGGAAAATACGGAGCCCCTAAAACTTGACTGTACTAATGTCACAAAATGCCAGTTCTGACACATAGAGGGATAAATCTGCATATGTATACAAATCTCTGGAAATTACCTTTTAGATAATACATGAGCTTGAATGTAACTTGATTTCTTGGTTTCAGAAAGTGCTGTCTAAATTTGTACAACTGTTTGACGACCACATTCTCTACTGCACGGCAAAGATTAAATGCTATGTAGGTAGAGAAACAGAAATTTTCATTATCTACCAGCATGAAAAAGATCTACGTAGTACAGAATAAAGATGTTCAATTGTTTTATTTTTGTTTGCTTTTGTTTTAAACAACATCACACCAAGTTTACCACTCATTCAATATTCTTAACAATGAAATAATCAGCTTAGCTAATCAAGAAAAATGTTACACTGATTTGGCTATGTGATAAATGTGTGATCTACTGCAAAACCCATGTGAACAGTCACTGAATTTAACTTGACACGTTGATCTAGGAGTGATTTTATTTTGTTTTACTTTATTTTATAAATAAAACCAGATAGTGTTAACTTCTTCAAATAGCCACTTTCCACAAAACTACGGGAAATAAGTGAAATTCATGAAGTATTTTAAGAACTGCTTGGTATCAACCATGAACTGAAATTTTTATCATTTATATATGTCTGAGTTTAGTTTACTGGATCAGACCCTAAGTTGCATTTTAGTTACACTTAATGCTCTTAAGTAAGTGAGAGAGTCATAGAATCATAGAATTGCAGGGTTGATGAGGAACCTCAAGAGATCATCAAATCCAACACCCCCCCCAGCCAAAGTAGGTACCCTATAATAGGTTTCACATTTGACAACTAAGTGCTAAAATTAGAAATGCTGCACCAGTAAGTCTAAATTAACTTTACAAATTAAATCTTCCACAATAAATATAGTCTTAGGAAGTATTATTCATTTTATTAAGCTAAGCAAAATTTTAATTTTACATTTTGTACAAACTTCAACATGTAGTGTCTGTGTAAATTGAACAAAACAATCCTACATAATATAGCACACTGACAACCTTTGTCTGAGGAATTCTCAGGATACCTGCAGTAGAAAGGAAATGGATGCAGTGGCTTTAGGGTGCAACAGAAATCTATTTAGAGCAATACAAACATTTCCAGTTCTCAAATATAGACAAATTCAGAAATTAAAAGAGTAGCAGATACAGATTTTAAATTTTCAAAACATTAGATCTTGTGGAATGCAGTCCTTTAATATTAAACACTGTCTGTAAGAACTTCCAATTAAAGAGACCAAGAAGTAAGAAAGGGAAGTGTCTAAAGGAAAAGACACAGATTTTAATCAAAATAAAAGGCAGCCTATTTGGCAGCATTATGTGTTGCAGTATGAACCATGGTAACAATCTATTTCTGTTCTGACGCTGACTGACTCCTATGATCTCAGCCAGATTAATTAAGGCCTAATTCTGTCAACTTTAGTCACAGTGATTAATTCTTTGGGAAGTAATTATTTGGGAACTTTTTCTTGGGAAGTACAATGAATCTTTCACGAATAGCAGAAGGCTGAAACTACTCAAAAATTGATCCCTCTTAGTGTGAAGTGTATCTACTGACTTCCTCCTAATCCTTAAAAAGCTCTGTGTATAGAACTGGAATGGCAGCTGAATAAATCTGTTATTTATTTTATATTCTGATGGGCAGGTCCAAAATTAACTCTCTGTCCAAAAATGCCAATACTGGCATTTGACTTAAAATATTTGTAAATTATTTTTAAAAATTTGTAAAAAATTACAGCCTGATACGTTACTATGTGAAGAACATAATTGGTGTAGGGGACCTGAGAGTTAAAGCTGCTGCAGTCCCATTCCCACATCTGATCTGTATCAAGGCATGTACTGTCCATAGGTACATATACAAAGAACACAGATATATATCATATTCAGGCATGTCCAACTTGCAACCCAAAGGCCGCATGTGGCCTGACATGGCTTGCAGTGTGGCCTGTTTCTTTGCAGAGGGCTCTTATCCATTAAGTGTGCATTCATTTCTCCCAACAGCCAAACAAAGGTGTGCAATCAGCACTGTCTGGGCTGAAACCAAAGTATGGAGAGGGTGCAGTTTAGTTTTTACTCAACTTGTGGCAAATAATTTTATGAATTTCAATACACTGGCCAAACATAGTTGTGTGAATAGTGAAAAATATGCAGCCACGCTTTTCACACTGATACAGAAATTTGAGGAAAGGCTTCAAGATCGAAAAAAAAAATCATTAATTTATGTGTGCAAATCCATTTTCAGTTGACAAAAATACATTACTTGAAAACTTTCAAATGAGATGCATACAGTTGCAATCAGACATTCAACTCAAAAATTTGATCATGTCTCTTTAGACCTCTCCTGGTGGAGAAAAATATCCCTCTCTTCAGATTCATGCCTTATTCATGTCATCATTTTTGACAGTATGCACATTTGTGAGCAACTGTTGTCAAGAATGAAATACAGGAAGAGTAAAATTTAATTTAAAAATTATGATCACCTTGAGAACTTACTCAGAATTTCAACCACTATCATGGAATCATAATGATGGATTGTTTTCACAAAAAACAAGGGCAAATATCCCACTTCTTCTATGTTATTTCTGCTTTCTCTATAGTATATAGTTTACAAGATCTGCTCCAAAAGTAATGCCTGCTATTTTATTATGCTCACTCACAAAATGAGAGGCAGATGTTGATAGTACGGCAGTAGAGGTTGAACCTTTCTGCCCATATTTGGTTGCATTTTGTTCCCATGTGACAGATGACACCAGAGGGACAAAATGATGTCTGACGTGGAAGTGTGTATGAAGTAACAGTGTGCTATTGAATTCCTCTATATAATAAATAAATAAATAAATAAATGCCCTCATTAACATACATCAACACTTGCTGAATGTTTATGGAGATGAAACAATGGATGTGAGCACAGTGGTGTGTTTCAGAAGTGGTGAAAACTCACTGACAAGTTTGACTTGTTCCTGGCTAGTGCTCACATGCTCACTTGCACATCTACTCTCTATGTAGTCAGACCATGTGCCTCTGACTCCAGTTACTGTTCCCAGATTAAGCCACTGCTTCTCCCCCTCACAAAGAATAGAGCCCCTCACCCACAAATGACTTAGAAAGGAATTTCTCTGAGTTTTAATGTATTGCACTTGCATTTATCCCCCCTTTGACAGATGGGCCTGTGATGGACTTATGTTTCCTGTAACAGGTTTGGTAGTAGCTGATAGGAGGTAGGATAATGCTTGGGCTATCCCTCTTACCCCTATCCCTCTATGTTTCATTGTATGTGTGCAGATGAGCTTCTTAGCAATACCTACCAATTGTTAGGTATTGTAAAGATAACCTAACAACTGCTTATAGGATATAATATTCTTATCTCAATAGTGAGCCATACTCTAACATTTAGGAAATACAGGCTGAGATGGCTACTGAGAGAAAAAAAAAAAAACAAGAAACAAAAAAGGACAGAAATATAGAAATGGAGTAAGTTAGTAAAGAAAGTAAATTGTTAATGTAACTGGGAAACCTTGAAAAGTGTAGTGTACAAGTTAATGTAGCCTTGGACAATTCAAACTTCGTACTTAGCATTTATATAGTCAATAACCTCAACTGACATTGACCTTGGGAGCAAAATGGGAATCATTTTTTCACTTGGGTGAACTGTTATTGCAGAGTTTCTCTAGTGTATTAGGCACAAACATTCATTTCATCAACATCAAGTACATGCTATCTTTTTTCATCAATTTTCTTTTATTTTGTCCTAACATTGTGGCTGTGGTCAGTACAGGGAAAAAATACTTCGTATGAATGTTAACTTAATCTCTGGCATAGTAATATTGAAATTGGCTGTCTTAGCTATATATTCTCTTTGCAGGGAAGTTTGGATATATTTATTTTACTGTTAATAATATAGGCTGTCTCAAATTAAAAACAAAACAAAGCAAAACATTTTACTGTCATATAATCAGGAGTGAATTTCAAGTTGAAAACCTTCTGATCATAGTCTGAAATGTTATGAATAAATTGTGACTAATGTACATTTCCAAGTGTCCTGCCAATAAAAAGGAATACTGATGGAATGTCCTAGCAGATATGACCTTTACTGTGTTATAGTTTGCAACAAGAGACTGACAGTAGTGATGCATACCATCCAAATAGGCACGTATATAAATCAGTAAGAGTTAAGAGATCCTAATCGCTCTGTTGTAAATTTCACACTGTGAATGGATTTTGTTCAGATCAGGAAGCAAAACACACGGAAGCATTTGAAAATCAACTTCACCTGTTCATTTTCTTCTGAAAATGTTTACCCTCTTTAAAACTAGATGAAAATAAAACAGTAGTACTAAATGTACTAGAATTAAAGGTGTTGCTCAATTTCACTTGAATAAGGTTCACTAACTCCATTCTATCTTGCATGTTGATGTGTGCAACTGAATGTATTTATTTAGGTTGCGCTTATGTATTTATCAGTAACTGGTTAAGTTACCACATTTCAGGAAAGTATTGCTCAGAGAGAAAATAAAAACAGATTAATATACAATAAAATGTACATATGACTGAATATCAAGAGAAAAAAAATTGTGAAGTAAAAAAGAAAAAAAAATACATGTGCAAGGGCAGCATCTGAGGACAGACTCGGATATGAAAGGTGCAAATCGTTTATTACAGGTTATATCATCCCTTATATACAAGTTTTCTCTTTTAACTTTCCTCCCTCCCCTTTACACATCAACAAAACATTCCTCAAATATTCCATAACTGTGCACGCAGGCACTCTGTCCAATCACAGCCATTAGTCATTTCTGGCCACGCTCTCTTCTTCCAATCAGGGTCATCACCATGTGGCCATCATACAGCTTACTTGACTTTGCTTTTATCCTCTTCCAGAGGAACGTTCCTGAGGTTCTCAGGGTTGCTTTCTCATGTTGTTTATCTTGCTACACAGCTTCTGCTCTGAACAGTCTTTCATGAATTCCTCCAGAGAAGAGACATTATGAACCTAAGGAAATAACTATTGTATTCCAGTATATAATAATTGGTCTAATAAGGAACAACTCAATATATATGAAGAAGTACTACATTAATATTCTAATTTACTTTTCTTTTTTATCTTCTGGTGTTTAAGAATGCAATGTGCATATTTACAACTCTAATAAATAAATAATAATTTGAAAAAAAAAGAAGCCCTACAGAAATTATGGCAAAATGGAACTGAATTTGTTACCTTGATCAGAAAGAGCTTTTTACCTTTCGGAATTTTGTCAACATGGGTTCTTTTTTTTTTCCTAATTTTAAGACTGTTAACTGACTTACTCCCTTCAACAACTTCAGTATCTCCACAAAGGCAATTATATGCCTTTACAAACCCTTCAAGAAAACTATATTACATGTTTCACTTTAGTGAAGCTAATTCAGAAATGAACATTAAAAAAACAGAAATATGAATATACTTACAGATCACATAAGAAATACAGACCATCAGAATTTGAAAACATACTCAAATAGGCTTTAACATACTGGGTGCTGGATAGGAAAAAATAGAGAGAAAAAAAGCAATGGAATAGTAGAACATATTTGAGAGAAGTAGTAAGCTATCTATTTGGAAATTAAAAACATGGCAAATTGAAATAAATAAACGAATAATCAAATAAATAGTTTCTCTCTTGAAAAAGGTATTTTTACAAAACCCCATGCAGATGGAAGTTGCTTCAGGAAGATTTAATTTTGTTTCTGTCACTTTATTTTACCAGGAAAAGATTCTGTTTACCAGTTTGGAAGGACTGTCAAGTTTCTCATTTTTTTCCTCTTATGTCTCTCATTTCAGCTTTACGTCCGCAATAAAAGCATCAATGATCAGTTTGATATTACTCAGTGATAAAACTTCCCCAAGGCGAGATGCAGGAGGCATCACTGTCCCAATAGCCTTTTCATGCAGTGACCTTGTGTCAGGGTTTCTCATGCATACTAAAATTCTATGTCTCACAGGTTTGTTGCGATGGTATATGTTTCTCCCGCCTCATAAACGGTGAAAAGAAAAGCAGAAAAGACAAAGAGAATTGCCACTTTTCAATTTCTTTTCATATCAAGGAAGAAGAATGTGGCAAGAGAGCTGCGGGCTCCTCTGCTGGTACAGAATGAAGGACGTTTAGCAGCTCCTGCTCCCACAAGCTGAAAACCACCAGACCTGGAGGTTTGATCCTCCTTCTCTTGCGGTGGTGAAGGAGGCTCAGGGTCTGCAAGCTTTGCTTCAAGTTGCTGAGCTCCAATAGCTTCCACTCCAGCGCCTTTTGTTTTGCAAATTCCTTTGTAATGGGATTCTTTAGAGCAAGCAGTACCTTTTTGCAGTCATTGTTTGTATTTTCAATTGCTAGCTTTGTACAGCGAAGGGCAATTGTCTGAGGACGGTAAGACTTCTCTGTCTTGCGCTTTTTTCAGCAGGATAGGGCCTCTTTCAGCCCGACGCTTCTCTGTAGGACTCCTTTCAGCCCGTTTCTTTATAGGACTTTTCTCAGTCTTTTTATCTATAGGACTTCTTTCAGGCCTTTTTCGCTAGAGTTTCTTTCAGCTCTTTCTTTTTCGCTAGAGCTTCTTTCAGCCTTCTCTTTCTAAAGCTTCTTTCAGCTCTCTTTAGATAGGACTTCTGACCGACGCTTCTCTCAGACCACTTCTGACCGCTCTACCTTACTTGTCCCTGTTCGGGCGCCATTTGTGGCAAGAGAGCTGCGGGCATCCTTGCTGATGCAGCGAGACGCACGGACTCCCTTGCTGGTGCAGAATGAAGGACGTTTATTGTAGGTGTTTACAACCTTTTATGCCTGCGCAACTGGTCACATGTAGGAGCCGGGAGCCTTGTGTGCGTTTAAGTCTGGCTCAAGTTACTGCTGAGCTTTTTTACTCATTAGCAAGATAATTACTTTCTTTACCGACTGAAGAATATTTTGAAAAGCATCCCTTCCATAGCCAAAGCTAGCTTATTAACCCTCTCTTTATAATCATTACAGACTTTATATTTTGAGCACTGCATCTCCAAATCATTCTTCCTTTAATTTATAACCCTTTTCCAACCTTCTCTCCTTTTCTCTTGCCGTTGGTCAATCTCTTTTTTTTCTTTTGCTCTTGCTCTCTCACTATTATTTTTTATTCTGAACTTACTAGTCATGTGCATATCACTGGGAAAAAAAATAAAAAATAATAATTAAAAAAAAACACTGAGAAAAAAATAGAATTAAAAAAAAGTACTTTATGTTTTCCTCCCTTTCTGTACTACTCTTCGATATTAATAGAATTTAACGCGTTGCACCACCATCTACTCAAGAAATATAAATAATGGTAATTTTAATTTCTGATTTGGAAAACAGGGTTAAAAATAAAGCTCAGTAGGTACCTGAAAGGATTTAGGTTAAGCCCATATTCCACATCAGAGAAGAGTTGCCAACTTCTTGTTTTCTTAGTCATTTATTAAATCTCTTGGCTGTGAGATGGTAGACTTATGTATACCATTTCCTTCCACTGTTCACATATTTTTGAGACTGGGCAGGAGTTACAGCAATCAATGATTTTCAGTGCTTGGGTTTTCACTTCCTAATCAGTTCAGATGCAGGAAAAGCTGGTTAAACAGGGAGATGGGTTTATCAATAAATTGTCAGCAGAAGTGGCCAGACTTTGGAAATTCTGCATTCACCCATAGTTGGGATTTCCTGATGGATAAGGAATCCTTTCACCTACCTGTTTTAAGAGTAGTAAAGCTCTGTTTCTGAGTTTGGAGTCTGGGCTTTTTCAGCCTTGAAAAGACTCCGGTGAGATCTCGCTGTAGACTTCCAATACACAAAAGCTTATAATCGAGAGGGAGACAGAATTTTTACATGATCTGATAGTGATAGAACAAGGGGGAATAATTATAAATTAAAAGTGGTGAGATACAGATTAAAAGTCAGGAGAAAAAAAATCACTTGGAGGGTTATGGGACAGGTTGCCCAGAGAAGCAGTGAATGCCCCATCTCTGGAGGCATTCAAGGCCAGATTGGATGGGGCTTGACAACCCTACCCACGACAGGGGTATTGAAACTACACGATCTTCACGGTCCCTTTTGTGATTCTATGATTCTACGGACTTTTCAGCCAATACTGTAGGAAAATTCTGTGGAGATTTCAAAAATGAAAAATCAATCTAGAAGCCTCTGTAGGACAGTAGTTAGTGGTCCCTCCTTACACTAGACTCTTCACAACCATGCTTTAGAAAATTCATTGTAATACTATGTTACGATTTAGTTAGCAAGGGATTTTTGAAGGTGTCTGTGTGATTTGGGAGCATACAAAATCCGTAGAAAATTATTCATATTAAAACAGCACAGAAGATGATGAAGGCTTCTGCTTCTAAAATGAACAGTGCTTTTGGATATTCCCCTGAAGACTGATATTAAATAAAAGGGAAGAAGGTTTTAACATCTTTTTGAAATAAAATTTGGTAAAATTGAAGTTCTACTCTTAAAGAGAAAGAAAAAGAAAGAACTCTATTTCATTTGATAATAACTAATTCTGCTGGAATCTTTGATACCCTGATAATACATGACCTTTAAAACAAGAACAACATGAAAAACTATTTTCATTTCTTCTCCTCTTTTCTGTCATTCAGTTCACTGAAGTCTTCACAATTCTCTTTTGTTTATCAAACACTGTAGGGCACTGCAGTATCAGTTTGAGAAATGATTCTTCAGACAGAAAGCATCTCATTGGCATAATTGTGTGCATGCCTTGAACCCTATAGAATTTGGGTACAGTCCCTAACTCAGACTTTAAACAAGTGCCACGTATTTGATTAGAAGTGACAATATGCGGTGAAAAGCTGTAACCACAAACTATAAATAGTTAATTATTCAAATAAGCTCTTGTAACTGGTTACTGACTTAGGATGGACTTCTACAGGACTATGAATGTATTCCTCACACTAAGGATTTCAGTTACACATAGGCTTTCTGACAAAAGCAAGCAAATAAAAAAAAAAGCCTTCTCAGTGCAATTAATTTTGCCCAAATGTGTTTATCTATATAGAATACTTAAAAAAAAATTAGCCTTTAGAGCTGCTGGAAAGAAATAGATGTTTTCATTATGTGAGTTATTATACCATGAAGCAGATATTGAAGTTGACTTTTCCAATTTAATGTTTACTTTTCTCCAATTGATGCAACTGAATGTGTTTAAAATCCTAAGTTTTGGAGACATAAATCCCTGTAGTTCCATTTGTAGACATACAGAAGGTCATTAAAAAGAATGAAGAGTATTTTGTCAAATCACCAAAAACAATAATTATTTCTTAATACATGTCTAAACCTCTTTTATATTCCACAACAGTGACAGTCTAGTTCAACAATAGAAACCATGGGAAAGTAAGGTGTTGCTATCTAAATACATTATAGCAAGAAAACGTCAAAGTTAATTGTTTTCTATTAGTCTGTAAAAATTGATACACTCTCTATTTTTTATTAATTTTAGCAGAAGTAGGATTATTGAAGTACAATACTGTTGTAGTTTAGCCCAGCAGGTGGTAGAGCACCACACAGTCATTTCCTCACTCTTCCCAATTGGATGGGGGAGATAATAATAATTAATTGAAATTAAAAAAAAAAAAAAAAAAAGCAGATTAGACTATTTACTAAGAAAAGGATCATAGCTACGACTCCATATATGGATACATATAACAAGTGATGCACAAGCCATTGCTCATCATGCACTCGCCAATGCCTAGCTGGCCCCCAAGAAGTGGAAAAGAGCCAGGTGAATTTCTACGCCCTCCAAAACTCCTGCATGATATCATATGGCATGGAATAACCTGCTGGCCAGTATAAGCCAGATGTCCTAATTTTGTTCATCATAGCTCCTTGGGCCCTTCACTGAGAATGGCCTTGGTTCTGTACAACACTGCTTAGAAGCAGCTATAAACCTTGGTATGTTTTTCTCCTTGAACAAAACACATAGCTTTGTACCAGACACTGTGAAGAAAGCAATTCTATCTCAGCTGAAACTCAAACAAATGGACTTAATATTATTTATTTTGAATTTAATATTTCTAGAACATCATATCATTTAGTCCTCATAAATGTTCTGTAGTTTCTCATCGTTGTCATCATGTGATGAAAATAATTTTATCATATTCTGAACCTGTAGTGTCCATAGCCAGTATTGCAACACAAGAGCGTGCTAAGAGATATAGAGTTCAGTGTTTCCTCAGATCTCAAACATTACTATTTTAGTAATAAAAGATATTTCCAAATAGCCAAACTGCCAATCCACAGATGATATTAGAAAATCACTAATATTTTAAGTAATGCATTGGTCTTAAAATCTAAACTATCACATTCTCTGGGAACATTTTTATTGCTTTCTTTTCCTATTGTTTTTATATTGTGGAAAACAGATATTTAAAAGTAACTAGAAAAAGGCAAAGTTTCACATCTGTTATGAAACATGCTGGAAAATGAAACAGCAAATATAAGGTAAAACTGAGCATTCTGAAAAAAATATTCTGGAATAACAGTGGGTAATGATAATGCACCGGGTATGCATTTGCAAAGAATGAGCATACAAATGTCAGAAAAATCTCATATTTTGGCTCAATTTTCATGAAGAAATCTCTTTTCTATTTTGTTTTTGTTGTTGTTGTTGGTTTTTGTTTGTTTGTTTATGACTGGATTTTTTTTTATTTTGCAAACAGTATGCTGTGGGACAGTGTGCAACAGTACCAGATTTCTGGTATGAACCAGATTTCTTCTGATTTGCTATTGCATATGATGTATTTTTTTGTGTTGAAGTCATAACATTCCCATAGTAATATCTGTGAGAATCCTTCTTTGTTTTTTGGCTCAAAGCTTGCTTCCTGAGGTATTTCTTGTGATAAGACTCTGAATGATTTGTTGAGGAGGCAACTAATGGGTGCTAACCGTGTGACAATCGATATTGCTTTGGGAACATTTGAAAGCCCCTTCCCCCAAAGCTGCTTGCTCTGTAGAAGAGCGGATGAGAATGGTCAGGAGTGTTTACTGGCGGAAGATCTGGCCTGTGACA
>NW_024962262.1:19940537-19959583 GCF_019238085.1 Lagopus leucura
AGATAATAAAAGAACCTCCTCTCCCTCCTAGAAATTGGAGCGAGACAATATCCTACATATATTATCTCTATTATTTCTTAAGTAAATTGAATCAAACATATTAGCTAGTAGTGATGAATTCCATCAAGTGAATATAATATAGTTATAACAATAACTACTGTATTAAGAAAAATAAATCTGATAATACTATTTCATATGAACAAGTATCATTTTAAATTAATATGCAGTGACATTCAGTTAAAACGACTTTTATTTGGAGAAAATTGTGACAGGCTATAAAATCAGCATGCTTTGCTCCAAGAATAAGTTCTTCCAGAGAACACCGCTAGAGAAGAACATCTGTGGCTCATCTAAGGAGAAGGTGCATGGAGCGCATAATTTCTCCACAGTCAGTTATGCCTTTTTACCCTCTTGCATCCATCTAGAAGTAATTTACTGTGGAAAATAATAGTAAATAATGTTCTCTGTATGAACAAGAGTAAATTTTTTTTGTTTTTTTTTTCATTGGTCCCTAATTGTTTAGAAAGAGCCTGAAGATACTTGGGAGAGCAGAGTCTAATTCTCACAGCTGGGTGATATGTTTACAAGGTGACTAACAGGATAGGAAGGAACTGATCAGGCGTTCAGCATTTGTTATCTGCCTTACTGGCATCTTTAGAGGCCTTATCTGAGCACATTGAAGTAATAGCAATTTCAAAGCTCTTTGGCCCACACTGTCGTTACATTGGTCTGCTATTATGTTTTCCAGCATCTGTTATCTATTAGTGGATGGGATGTTCATGAGGCTTGGTAAGAGCTCATTCTTGCTATTACTCAGCTAATCTTTAACCATGCAGTTTTTCAGCACAAATAAGAAAAAAAGGAAAGGAAAGGAAAGGAAAGGAAAGGAAAGGAAAGGAAAGGAAAGGAAAGGAAAATATCCTAGAATTTATTGTCTGACTTTTCTGAATTTTCCTCCCATATAAATTATATTTAAAGTATACTCTTTTAGGACAAAGTGGTTCTGAGAATCAGCTTTCTTGAAAACCAATGGAAATATTATAATCTCCTGACAGATCTGGCATTGGAATAATCAAGAATTCTTCCTCAGATAGATTTGTTTGTCCTTTTTGTCTGGAGCCCATTAGTTGCAGTGTTATTTGTGCTTTTATGTCCATATTAGACTGTTCTGTATTCTCTGGAAATAAAGATGTTCAGAATGTAAGTCTGTGCTGTGATTGCATAATTTAACACAGAAATATATCAGTTTTGATATATTTTTTTTCCTCATGTGTAGTAAATTGTTGGATCTGCTTCAGTCAGTCCTCAGAGACTGCTAAACAAGTTCTGTGATGTTCCAGGTACTTTCACCACTAAATAGAACATTAGATTCGTCTGCATATTTCCCCCCACCAGCCTCACAGAGCACCAAATCTACAACTCAATGCTACGCTTCAAATAACAGGGAAGTCTTCATGGAGTCATTAGACTCCAATTAGAAGGAAGTAACAAGCAATGTGGAGCCAGGGATTTCTTGTATGTACTAAACTCCTCGATAAACTAGTGGAATTTAATAAACAATATTATTTAATACTACTGGAAAATAGACACAGAAGAAAATACTGACTTTTAAAGAAGAATCTTTGTATATTTATTATATTTAATTCAATGAAAAGAAAGAATGAATTAATTTCAGATAACTTGACAATGAGAACAAAATTATATCTCAGAGAGAAAAAAAAAAGGGAAATAGATCAGTTAATAAATGAAGGTGCTGAAATTAATGCTGAATTTAAAAATAGCCTAGATGCTGATTTTTTTTGTTTTGTTTTGTTTTGTTTTTTAAATAACTTGTCTTCTGCAGTTGAACTAAAAGAGAAATGTTGATATGATTAGCAACACCATGAAGATTTAGTACAGTGAAGACTGGAGATATAAGCATAGGCAGTGCATTGAAGAGTGCAGCATGTAAGCATCAACCCATCTGTATCATCCATCAAGAATCATGGACTAGACTTCTGAAAGAATGCATTATTTACAGTTCCCGTTTAGGTGCCTGGACATTTACAGGCAGTGACTGCATCAGAGCAGCAGTAAAGCCAATAACCACGTGTCTCAGTATACATATGCAACAATGAAACCAACTCATTCATACTTTGGAAAAGTTAAACTACTTCATGTAGCTGACAAAATGGGAATTTCAGTACTTTTCAAAATCTGGCTTTTGGAAGACAAATTAAGGCAGAAAAAGAGTTAATTAATATACTTTTTAGACATTTAATCTTTAAAGCTAGGCTATGAAAAGACAATAGAAAAAGTACTTAGATTTAACAAAACATTTATTTAAATGCTACAGTTGGTAAACTTCATTCTTTCTCTCATATGTAGCCAAAATATTTTGAAAAAAAAAAACAAAACACCAAAAAAAAAAAAAAAGTAAATAAGTAAATAAATAAATAATCCTCAGGAATCCTCAACATTACACTGACATCATTTCTCATCCTAGAGTTACTTGTCCAAGACTATACTCAAAGAGATTTCAAATGTCTCCTGAGAGAGAAATTCTGCAACATCTTTGGGCAGCCTATTCCAGTGCTAGGGCATCATTACTATTAAAAAAAAAAAAAAAAAAAGGAATGTTTCTTGATGCTTAAAAAACCTCTTTTGTTCCAGTTTGTGTTTATTGTTTCACAACCTTTCACTGGGCACTGTTGACTGTCCTTTTTGCATGGTCCACTCAGGTGTTGAAAGACATTGATGAGATCACAGCTGAACTTTTGCCCTCTCACAGCCATTCCTCACAGAAGAGATGCACCAGCCCCTTCATTGTCTTCATGGCTCTTCATGGCACTCTTTCCAGTATGTCCATATCTCTCTTTCTCTCTCCATCTCTTTTTTTTTCTTCTTTGTTTCAGGAATGCTCTGCTTTTGTAACTGAATATATATTTGAAAAAGCTCATATATACAGTGATAAGAAAATGTGAAAGATCTTTTAAAATCAGTTTGACTGTGCATTACTAAAAGTCTGCAACTTACTTATTTCATTCTATATCATATTTCCTGACTAGTTGTTTTTCTGTTTGTTTTTGCACTTTGCATCACTAAATTAAAAAGAAAACAAAAATAAAAACCAC
Organism: Lagopus leucura; assembly: GCF_019238085.1. NCBI lineage: Eukaryota > Metazoa > Chordata > Aves > Galliformes > Phasianidae > Lagopus > Lagopus leucura. Next base: position 19,943,651 of record NW_024962262.1, read on the forward strand.
ATGCTATGTATTTATGAAAATAAATACATATAAATTTAAATACATTTAATATCAGTATTTAGTTCAATATCATAATCAAATTTAGTTTAATATCATTATTCCGTTCATGACTCAATCCTTTTCAGTTAGAAAACTAATTTTAAACAGTACAGAATTATTTAGAAAACAAGTGAGTGCATCTTTGTCAGATTCACAATGTAAAGAACAGTATGTTATTCTATTGTTCACCAAGAATAAAGTGATTCTAAGCACTATAGCATCAATTTTAAATTTTTTTTCTGACAGTACACGGTCACTTTATGCTTAATCTCATAATATATGCTTTGACATGCTCCTCACTTTGCTCTTATCTCACTCGTGAAGCAAACATAAAAGCTGACATTTTTTCATCTGTTTGCTCTTAATTTCTAAAGTTTAATTAATGAATGCTAATTAGAAAAAGGTGACTTTATTGATAAAATAAATACTTATTTTCAGGTCAATATCGCGGGAAACAAAAATATTTCACTGCAAAATCTATGCAAATACTTGTAAAGCACAATGAAAAACTCTGTAGTTTAATGTGTCTGTAATTATGATCAGTCTGTATGCTCTACAGGGCGATAACATGGAATTAGAATATATATAGAAACAGCATGACTGTTATTAAGGCCAGTGAATACAGAAATAAGGATTCATCATGTTATTTGTTTCTTTTTTTTTTCTTTTTCTTTTTTTTTTCTTTTTCTTTTTTTCTTTTTTAATTTTAGAAAAATAAATCTAAAACTAGCATCTTACATGATTATAAAATACAATATAGTGGCTTCCATAGCTTTTAAATGTCTGCTACCTCATACTTGCAGGACATTTAGAGTCCAGGCATCAGAAACTATTTTGCTCAAATGTAGATTTATTAACATAAGAGGGGGCATTAGAAGGAGCTTACTTGTTTTGAAGGATATTTCTTGAGACAGGTTTCCATACCATTACATCTTTTCATATGTTTAACAACAATTTAATATTATTTTTATTATTTTCTCTATCATCAACATTATCACTGTACATGTATTGCTTTGAAATATATACACATTAATGCCACTAGATGGAACTGAAAAACCTTGTAATTTCTCAGTTTTCCTGCCTATGCAGATGCATTTCAATTTCATCAGCATATGAAATACTGAAAACAGTCCAGAATTGATACTTAGAAACTTAAGTATTTTTGTGGTTTAACCTGGCAGGTGGCCGAGCACCACACAGTTGTTTGTTCACTACCTCCCCTTCTCAGTCATGACTATATATAAATATATGTATATATATCGTCATAAGGAAGATGCTCCAGACTGTTTCTAGAAATTTCCTACCTTTCTTGAACTGGGGAGCCTAGAACTGGACACAGTACACCAGATGGGGCCTCATCCGAGCGCTACCTCCCTCTGCCTGCTGACCATGCTCAGAATACCATTGGCCTTCTTGGCCACAAAGGTACACTGCTGGCTTATGGTCAACTCAAGACACCTAGTTTCTTGTCTGAAGAGCTTAGGAAAAGGAAGGCAAAAATTAAAAAAAAAGGAGAAATAAAAGAAAAAGACAAGCAAGATAAGGAAAAAGACAGCAATAAAAGAAAGAAGACAAACAAAATATCACCTTACCGTTACAGTTTCTGAAATGGTAATGAACTCAAATTGATATTGATTGTTTTTTGAGAGATGCTTTGAAGACAAACAAAGGCATATGTTCATTTGCAATGTATCTGATGTCTAACTGTAGAAGGGCATTTAAAAATAAGATACATATGTTTCTGTTATGTTTTGTGCTGTTCATTTGTAAGAGTTTATTTATTTTAACATCTTACGGGAATAAATATTTCTTCTTCTGAAAGATGTAATTTTTCAAAACTTCTAGTTTCATGATGTATTCAAAATTAAAAAAAAAAAACACACAGTATTTGATTATTATTTCTTCTTTTTACAGATCTGATAGTTTTGGGTTTTTTTTTTTCTGTGGCAGGATGTTATCAATAGGATAGATCTTTCTGTGCTTAGTTCATATAAACTTGAATCAGGTATGGAAACAAAAAAGTAATTATTTTTAAGACCTTTAAATTAGCATAATTTTTTATGGATTGTTCAATCATTTGTATTATTTTAATCTAAACAGATAAAAATTGAATTTAGACTGAATTCACATATTCTGCATAAATAGAAACACTTCTCTCCCTCTGACTCGTGGTGGAACTGTCAATCTTTCTGCTAAAATGTTCAAAGAAATATTTGTTTCCCTGTCTTGTGACTCACTCCTCTGTATCCATATTTCTTAAACAAGACATTACTTCAGTGAATGAATAAGACATTGATAGTTTCTAGCATTATTCTAGAATTTTCTGGAACCTTAAAGTATTTGCCTTTCAATTAGAAGTTTAGGCTTAACAAATCAGTTACATGTAGTTAAAATATAACTATTTTTACAGTGTAGTTGCATTAGGAATTTTGAAATAACTGTATTAAGCACCAAACTGTCAATACATGAACACTGCATGCATCTATCCTGTTCAGCTTACTCTTATAACAGAAGAAGGCCTGTCAGAGAAATGTCAATAAATTAACTGCTACTAAGCTTCTTGATATTACTTGGAAGCAGCCCAGAAGGTCAACTGTGTTCTGGGCTACGTTAAAAAAGGGGTAGCCAGCAGGGAGAGGGAGGTGATTGTCTCCCTCTACTTGGCTCTTGTGAGGCCCCATCTGGAGTACTGCATCCAGGCCTGGGGCCTCCAGTACAAGATGGATGTGGAGCTCTCAGAGCAGGTCCAGAGGAGGGCCGCTAAGATGATCAGAGGGCTGGAGCACCTGTCCCATGAGGTAAAGGTGAGGGAACTGGGCTTGTTTAGCTTGGAGAAGAGAAGGCTCCTGGGAGACCTCACTGTGGCCTTCCAGTACTTGAAGAGAGCATATAAACAGGAAGAGGAATGGCTGTTTACAAGAGTGGATAGTGATAGAACAAGAGGGAATGGTCTTAAGCTGAGATGGGGAAGTTTAGGTTAGATATTAGGAGGAAGTTTTTCACCCAGAGGTCACCAGAAGGTGATACACTGGCACAGGTTGCCCAAGGAGGTTGTGGATGCCCCTATCCCTGGAGCATACAATACTGAGCTGGAAGTGGCTCTGGGCAGCCTGGTCTGGTGGTTGGTGATTCTGCACATAGCAGGGGGGTTGAAACTAGATAATCATTATGCTCCTCTTCAACCCAGGCCATTTATGATTCTATGATCAATCCCATTTCTTTTGAGAAAAATGTGTATACACATTTGAGAAAAATGTATATGCAGTATATGATAAACTCCTAAGTAGAAAAAAATATATTTTTTCAATCTAATTTATATTTTCTTAGTAAGGGTGGACTGAAAAAGCTGCTGTAAATTAAGCTAGGATATTAAAGGAAAGATGGGTAAAATGCCCTTTGTTTACTGTGGATTTCTGAGAAGTGTAATATTCATAGTTTGTAGACTAACCCTCCTGCAAAAATCTTTATTTGACCATACCTTTAAGATATAAACAGCACAGAGGAAGTTTTTAATTTCTATGTGTGTTTTAAGTCTTCTATAATACCAAATGACGGTGGGCTAAAATCTGTGAAAGAGCTGAAGGCAGTATGAGTGAAATTCCTGAAAAAAAAGATCAAGAGGATAAAGCAACTTCTTGAGTTTTTGAATCAGATATGGAAAAAAAAAAAAAACAACATGTCAATATGAGAAAGTGTGTTTTTTTAGTTCATGAATGCCCCACAGAGTTGGGAAGAGTCAAGGAAGATTCAAGAATTACAGTTGTGAGGTCTCATCTTTGGGATGAAATGCTAATATGGCCTTTGTAATTATAAAATACTGACACAAAATAAGAACTCATGACAAAAGTGAACATGTAAATAGTTCTATAATCTTGTGGGTAGTTTCAGTTATGGTAGATCTACCATCTTCATCTGTCACAAGGAGACCTATGCTTCAGGAGTTAATCTATCATAGCACTGAAATGATTTTATGTGGTATTTCATATTTTAGTACTTTAGAACACATTCAGTTTTAACACCTTAAAATATATCTACTTGGTGCTCTATATATTTTATTGTATTAGTTCATATGGAATAACAGTTCTATGTTATAGTTACCAAGCTTCAAATTTCTCAGTAAGTATCAGTTATACGTTAGGCAATTTAATAATGCAATTATAGAATCACAGAATCGTAGAATCACAAGGTTGGAAAGGACCTACAAGATCATCTAGTCCAACTGTCCTGCCATCACCATTACTACCACAAGCTACTAAACCATATCTCATAGTTCTTCATCCAGATGCTTCTTGAACACTGCCAGGAATGGTGACTCCACCACCTCCCTGGGCAGCCCTTCCAGTGCCTGACCACTCTCTGAAAGAAAAAGTTTTTCCTCATGTCTAATCTAAATCTCCTCTGGCACAACTTGTGGCCATTTCCTTGGGTCCTGTTTGTTGCCTGGGAGAAGAGGCCAAAACCCTCCTCATCAGAACTTCCTTTCAGGAAGTTGTAGAGTGCAATAAGGTCTCCCCTGAGCCTCCTCTTCTCCAGACTAAACAATCCCAGCTCCCTCAGCCACTCCTCATAGGACTTGTGTTCCAGACTCCTCATCAGTTTTGTTACCCTTCTCTGAACACGTTCCAGGGCCTCAGTGTCTTTTTTTGTAGGCCCAAAAAGGGGCCCAAAACTGAAAACAGTACTTGAGGTGCGTCCTCACCATTGCTGAGTACAGAGGGATGATCTCCTCCCTGCTCCTGCTGGCCACACTATTTCTAATGCAGGCTAGGATGCCATTGGCCCTCTTTGCCACCTGAGCACACTGTCAGCTCAAGTTCCCCCAGGTCCCTTTCCAATTCACAGTCATCCAGCCACTCTGCCCCAATCCTGTAGCGCTGAAATTGTACAAATACACTAGATATTTAAAATACTGTTGAAATCAGCTGAAATTTTACCTGGTGTGAATCAAAAATATTCGCAGGCTAGGCACTAGTCAGTTTTTACTAGTTCAGGATAAGACATAGAAACAAAGCACATTTCATCTGTTTCTGAGACTTTAACTCAAGTTATACTGTCTTGCACAATCTAAAAATTTTAACAGTAAAGTCACTATTCCTTATTTTCAACATTGCTGCTTTAACAATGATGCAGTTCATACTCTAAAAATAATAAAATGGACAAGAATGCAAAACCAAAATAATTATCCAACCTTGAATGTAAATTGTTATTGCTTTTTACTTATGCAGCTGAAATTTCAATAGCTTAATTTTTCAACCAAATTAATATCAGAGAGTGACTAGGAAGCATTCTAAGTCCTCCGTTGTTGATTCCAAATATTTTATATTATATTCCCCATCTCTTTTTATTTGTTTCCTTTTCTTCATTCCGGTTTGTATTGTAATATCCAGTTCTGAACAATCTCAAACAATACCCAATCCTTCAACAAGCAGTGCTTGAAGAAATAATTTAAAGAGCATTTTCTGCAAGCAAGTACTTCATGCTTAAACAGCGTTTTGTTAGTCTGTCCTCTAATAGGATGACCATGGTTAGTAACAGTTTGCAAGTAAATTAAATTAGTTAATTAAAATTAATTAGTTAATATCAGATATATTTTTATATAAGAATTTATGCATTGTCGTTATGGACACTTACACACTTCAGTGTTGCCTTATAAATCCATTTTAGAGAAGTTGTACTAGAACTAAAGAATGATTCACCCATGTTGCTTAATTTTTTGTTAAATGCAGATTTTGCTTCCCAGCTTCAAAAGAGCTCTTCTATCAAATAAAGATCAGAAGAATGTTTTGACCTGGTTTCCCTTTTCATGTCTTGAACTATTCTTGCACTCTTCTGGTTTAAAATATATCATTTTTTCCCACAGATTTTGATCTGGATTTGTTCTTTTGGGAATCAGTTGAAACTCCAGATTCAAACATTGACACAGGATGCCAGAAATCTTTGAAGTCTCTAACCTTGGAGATATTCTAAATCTGACTGGACACAGAACTGGACAACCTGTTCTACCTGGCCTACATTTGGTGATACTTCCAGTGATCCCTTCAAACCTCGGTGATTTTATGTTGCTCCATGATTCAGTGACTCTGTTATTCTGTGATGAACCTTATTAAATGAATTCTGATCTTAACATAAATCAGACTTTAAAAAACTCATAACTGTTACCTAATAATCATCTAGTCATATATAGTTGAATACCTTTTCTGCAGTTGGATTTTTTTTTAAGACTGTGATATTTAACATTTTTTTTCCTGTTATTTTCATAGTGTTTATTTCAGAGATCTGAATTTCATTTTCCTTTTAAATATTGTCAGTGATGGTGTTGATTCTTATGTTATTACATGAAGAATGAAGAACAAAAAGTATGCTAACATGAACCACACAATACTATAATTATCTGCCATCCTTATATGAAAATGAAAATCTTTCTGCACTAAATATCCTCACAAAATGTGACTGAATCATTTGTTTAGTATCCCAAAGTAACCACAAATCCATTATTCTAATCATTAAAGAAATCATGGTGCTGAATTCTGATTTTGTCTAGAAGACAAGAAGAAAATTCTTTGCTTAAGAAAACATTCAACAACTCAACATTCACATGCATATATGATTACATACCTTAATTCTGTAGAAATGTTCATAGAACCTATTCAGAATAACAGATGAGAGTTCTTAAAACAAATATTTGAGGAGTACAGTCCTTGTCATGGTAATGACTTAGGTCTTGGAGACCAAGAAAGAAAAACTGATTCTTCAAACAAACTTGTTTTTTATTTACTTTTTCAGTGCTCAGGGCTTTGCAGTTCATTTGCACCAGAAATTCATACTGACATACATACAGTACAAGTGATTCACAGCTTGTGTAAGTATAAGATACACCACTATATCATTGTGAAAGATGATATCTCCCTTCGAACTTCGATTCAGAATTGGTTGATGAGTTAGTAACAAAATGCCAAAGCAGTAGATTAAAGTACTCTAAGACAGATGGATGACCTTTCGTTTAATGCAGCACCCATTTTATTTCCATCACAAAATCTGAATAGCTATGACTTTATTTCTTTACATCGGCTAAATAGCTGTTTCTTTGAAATGCTATAGTGATTTTCAGAAGGAGTTATTTTTCCAAAAGACTGCGCAGTTACTATTACCAATTTTCCTTTCAGGTGACGGAAAGGGCACAGTTCTTGCTGCCTGATCTAGTCAGTATGAAAAGATGAAATCTCAAAATTATCTCAGAATTATGTGACATATAGTTTCCTTACTTTAATTGTCCCTTTAAATTGCTATAGAACTATATCTTCATCAGTTCATTTTTAGATGTAAAATATTTCTTCATTTAGAGTAAAAAGTGTTCTTTACAAGTTAAGAGGCAGTATCAGCCTGACCTACTGAGGGATGTTCTTACTCAGAGCAGGTGAATTGGGCTAGAAAATGTTTTCTGGGTCCTTTCCAACCCAAACCATTCTATGATTTGATATTTCAGTGGAAAAACAGGTTACAAAAATTAATATAAATGGACAATATACAAACCGTAATTAAAGAAAAAAGAAAAAACTGAAAAAGAAAAAAAAAAACAACCCACAACCTCTCATCCATATATCTTTGCTATGATGATCTTCCTATGCTATGAGATCTTCCTATGATGTTCAAATTCAGCAACAACATATGAACAAAATTCAAGGAGTGATTTAGAAAACTCATGGATTATATTCTTCACCAGAATTGGAAGAAAAAAAAAAAATTAAATAGACTTAAAGCTCCATGAGACTAATTGCATTTTTCTGCTCCAAAAATTTCAATGACTTATAGAGTTCACTTAAAAAAAAAAAAAAAAAAAAAAAAAAAGATGAGAAATGAGATATATGCCTAAAAGTCTAGTGTCAAATTTAATCAAGAATAAATAAATCATCTTTTTTCCACTCTTTTTCATTTTCACCTCTAGGCTAAATCAGCTACAGTGCTTCAGTGTAGGTAATCTCTTAATTGCTATAATTAAGCTACGTCAAAAATGTTAACAGACTAGTAAATTCTTGTTAACTTTAAATGTGGAAAGAACATTTAAAGTTCAGCACTGTCTTTTAGGAGTCAAACAAATAAAAAGTCCTACTTCGGTGACCAAGGTTTAAAAATAAACATGGAACATTGTTTAGCAATACCTGATCTAACATTAACAGAACAACAAAGTAGCAAGAGTTAGTAATGCTGTAAGAGACTGCTACAGATTGTCTAGTTCAACCCATTCCGGAATGAAACAGTCAGGTCCACTTGTCCAGGTTTGGTGCTGAAAATTCCACAGTCTTCTGAGCACCATGTGGCAGTGTCTGATCATCCTCACAGTTAACTATAATAAATAAGGCAAACAAAAAAGCAGAACAGCCTTTTTCATTTTCCTTCAGATATTCATGCACATTGGTAAGATCTTTCTGATTCTTCTTGCCTGTAGGCTAAATAGTCTTATGTCTTCAAAGCTTTCCTTTTAGAAGATATTCTTCAGTGTGATCAATTCAGTGGCCCTTCGTTACTCGCTCTTCAGTTTAGACTTATAGAATCATTAAGCTTTAAAAAGATCACTGAGATCATCTAGTCCAACCATCAACTCATCATCACCATGACCAATAAACCACATCCCTGCTGTTTTCTTGAAAATCTCCAGGGACAATGACTCTACCATTTCCCTGCACATCTTGTTCCACTATACCACTACTCTTTCTGAGAGTAAAATTTTCCTAATGTTCAACCTGAGCCTTCCCTGACACAACACGTGACCATTACTTCTCATTCTATCACTAGTTACTGGGGAGAAAAGGCTGACCCCACCTCACTATAACCTTCTTTCAGATAGTTGTAATGAGTGATAAGGTCTTTCCTGAGCCTCATCATCTCAGTTCCCTCAGCTGCTCCTTATAGATCCTTCATTGTTTTTTTGTTTTTTGTTTTTTTTTTGTTTTTTTTTTTTTTTTTTTTTTTTTTTTTTTGGACATGTTTCAGGGCCTCAATGTCTTCCTTATAGTGAGGGGCCCAAAACTGGATACCATACTTGAGCTGCAGACTCACAAATGCTGAGCAGAGGAGCAATCTCCTCCCTAGTTCTTCTGATTACACTATTTCTGATACATGCCAAGATGCCATTGCCTTTTTGTCCACCTGGCTACACTGCTGACATATGTTCAGCTGGCTGTAAACTAACATCCCCAGATCCTTTTTCTTCATGTAGCCTTCCAGCCACTCTGCAGCAATTATGTAGTGTTACATGGGGTTGTTGTGACCAAAATGCAGAATCTTGGATCTACAAACTTTCTGAGGGTGCACTTAATTCCCTCATCCAAATAATATGTTAATCAGAGCCATTTCTCATATATTCTTATATCAGGAAACCCAGAACTAGACATGGCTACCAGTGCTGAATAAAGGGGAAGAGGGGGAATGTGACCTCCTTCATCTTGCTGACAACACTCCCCCTGCACTCCAGGAGGCTGGTGGATTTCTGAACCACTAGGACAGAGAGCTGGCATATGGTGAGCTTGAGAAAGACAAGGATCCCCAGGTCTTTCTCTGCAGAGATCCTTCCTAACCATTTGGCCCCTAGCTTTTAGTGATGTGAAGGACTATTTCTCCCCAGGTGCATATTTTTAAATTAATTATAAATCAAATTATTAAAAACTGTACAAATTGGCTTGGAAGATGAATCATAGAATCACAGAACTGTTTGGATTGTAGGGACCTGTAATATCATCTAGTCCCAAATCCCCTGCTATAGGCAGGGATACCTCCCGCTAGACCAGGTTGCTCAAAGACCTTCCCAGCCTGGCTTTGAATGCTTCTAGGGAGGAGGCATTCACAACCTCACTGGAAAACCTGTTCCAATGTCTTACCATCCTCACAGTAAATAACATCTAGTCTAAATCTTTCCTCTTCCAGTTTAAAACCACTTCCTCTCATCCTGTTGCTACTTACCCTTACAAAAAGTCCCTCCCCAGCTTTCCTGTTGGCCCCTTCCAGGTATTGGAAGGCCGCTATAAGGTCACCTTGGAGCCTTGTCTTCTCCAGGCTGAAAAGCCACAGCTCTCAGCCTGTCCTCATTGGGGAGGTACTCCTGCCCTCTGATAATCTTCATATCCTTCCTTTGGACGTTCTCCAACAGCTTGATCTCCTTATTGTGTTGAAGAATAGTACCAACCTGATCTTGAATTTCAAAGTCAGAAAACCTTAAGAGGTCTTTTTTTGCTCATTACTTACAAAATATGTATAAGTGTAATGGTTTTACGATTTTTGTTATTAATATTCCACATTGTAATATCATGTAGTGTACTGGGAGTTAATGATCCAGTTCTGTAGATTGTCAATAGTTCCTGCTATATCTTTATCAGAAGAGAAGAACTACGAATCTCAGAAGACTTCACTGTTCTTGCATTTTCTGTTTAGGGGGAAAGATAAAACTGGCTGGGACTCACAAGACTCTTTTTCTGCTCATCTCCCCAATGTATGCTCCCTAGTCATCTCACCTTCAACATCAGAGTAAGACCTTCAGTTTTGGACACTCTCATTTTACTGGATTGATTAACTTCAGTTCTAATTGCATCACATTATATTGTGTAATCTTGAATTCTGCTATCATATTTAATAAATTAATATTCTTCCTTAACTTGTTGCTGATTTTCAGGGCCCCCCTGACCCATTTAGTCACAGATCCAGACTGCACCAGGTCAGAACTGTTGATAACCTTTGACTGGGGGGATGCAATTCTGGATCTATTGCTCACAGATGTAAGTAAACTGATTGATGACATCAGGGTTGAAGGCTGCCTGGGTTGTAGTGACCATGCTATGGTTAAGTTCACATTCTGGAGGGGAGAAGAGACAAGTGAAGACTAAAATTAGGAAGCTAAACTAAACAACAGTCCCGTCATTGGCAGGGCTGCCAAGTATCGCTAGTATAGTCTATCTCAACTTCAGTAAGGCCTTTGACATGGTATCCCACAACTTCCTTCTCTCCAAAATGGAAATAAATGGCTTTGATATGTTTAAAAAAAAAATAATAATTTCACCGGCACATATTCTTTTTCTTTTCTCTTTTTATTTTTTTTCTTATAAAGAAGAGGAAAAACAGTGACACATAAGCATGAGTTCTAAATGAGATCTGGAAGTAGACAAGATTTGTATGCCAGTTCTATGTGTAGTACTTTGAGAATGTGAAATTGCAATCAGCTAAGTTAGAAAGATTATTATTCTGTTGCAGCACAATAATTTTTCTCATGCATTTTATTGCACACATATAAGATTTTATAATCCTAAACTTTCAGATGCTTGGAATTTAGAAGATAGAAACATATTCAGAAAGAAGTGGAAAAAGTCACAAAAGCTGGGAGAAGGGAAAAGAAGATTCTTGTTTAGATGGCAGTTCTGAAAAGTGAAATTATCCTGGGTCCTGCTCCCTTACCCATGTCTTCTCTTTTTTTTTTTTTCCTTCTAATTTTGAAGAGTGATAACCAATCCAGAGGAAAAACAAATCTTACACGACCATAAATTAGTTTCTTTCTTATTTCATTTTTGCTACATTGATATTTTAACACCTTTTCTCGTTCAGTTTGTCAGGTTATAATTAGCCAGATAGAAAGAGACTGCTACCAGAACATCCAGAACATAAGAATATAAAACAATAACTAGTAGGCAACTGTGCACAAGACATAGCTAGGATTTGATTGAGTATGCATTAGTGTACTCACCTTCCCTTACAAGGTACTCCAAAGACAAGAAATGGTCAGGCCACAGTTGCCAGAATAATTTCTCATTCTTGTTGATTTGTCATCCTCCTCCATCTGTATCAACTGTGATGATACTGATGACTTGGCTTGGAAACCCTGCTGGATTCCAGGTAGCACCCTTGTTTTGTTTTGTTTCCTTTTGGGTTATATACTTAACTACGAGTGCTTCTTCATCTTGAAATCTTGAGCTAATGACAGTCCCTATATCCACAGTCCTATCCCTGTCAATAATTTCACTTTTCTTATTCTTCTCCACTCCTTTCCACAATTTTTGCTGGGAACATTACAATTTTCTCAAAAATCAGACCCAAAGTTATGTTGCTGAGCTGTATCCAAGATCAGCCTTGCACTCTCTGACTGAGGTGACTCAGAGGCAGAGAAATTATAACACATGTTGCAGAGAGAGGGCTACTCTGGTGTCCAGGAAACAGAGAACATAAGATCCATCATATGTTCCTATATATGCATGTTTGTATTTATGCAGAGTAGGAAGTTATGCAAAATAGATATTTATGCTAAATAGTTATCCCTCAAAGAAAAATTGAACTTTCTTATAGACAATTTTCTCTCTTGTGCAAATAAGAAGTGGTAGTAGGACAAAATGAGGTCCATTTTCCAATTTATGAAGGATTCCTATGTAAGATTTTATCACAATGCATCTATTAGATTGTGTGTCGCTGCTCTGAATTAGTTCCTAAAACTGGGATGGATCTAGGGAAGTCTAAGGCGAAGAAAACATTCTGAAAAATTTTACAGATCAGTATCCTAATTTTCCATCCATATCAGATACTCTCTTGCTATTGTCATGTATCTGAGAAATTTATTTGAGAATTTGAAAAGAACTCATAACTAAACAGACAACAGAATATCATAGGATCCTCTAAAGGATGATTCAGAGCATTTGCCGAAATAAACAAGCATTAAATATAAATACCTTTTTCATTATTTTCCTCCACTGGGTGGACTTTATAGTGTTTGGAAAGGAGTCAACACTGAGATGTGCAGCTTCTTTTACTTCCATATGACCAAATTCAAATTAAATTGTGGCCACGTATTTCACTCTTTTATTATTTAATTTTAGTCTGAGATTTAAAAATGGCAGTAAATATTTTTAGTTGGCTTTCTTAATTTTAATGAAGGAAATAATCAAAGGGGAAGAATGTTTTCTATACATCAGCTGGAATTGTGAAGGTTCTATATTTATACCTGAAAAACTATATATTCATCTACTTGAGGATGCATTTATAGTCTTCAAGACTTTTCCAGTTTTTTGCCTGTGTCAAATGACTTACCCTATGTCTCGCTCCAATTTATAAGAGGGAGAGGAGGTTCTTTTATTATCTATATACCCGGCGTGAGATTAAGAAGCAACGGTTCAAATGTTGGTCTGACCAGTTTATTACAAATCTTAATCAGGGAAATGGGGAAGGGGAGGATGGACACTATTATGAATTAGGGTAATGGGGAAGGGAAGGAGGGCGATAGAAAAGATAGAAAAGAAGAAGCAAGAAGTCTTTATAGGCAGCAAGAGGGAGATAGTCACCACCATGGATCCAGCGTGGTTCGTAGTTCAGTCTTTGATCCTCAGTAGTGGTGGGTCATCAGGCAGAGTTGTTCTGTTGACAATGATGACGACGACCATGGCGATGATGGCCCCTTTTCAATGCTTCAAAGTGGTTGAGTCAGCTGTCTTTGGAGTGACAGCTCAAATCCAAGGTGGTTGAGTCAGCTCTCCTTTGAGTGACAGCTCAAACCCAAGGTGGTTGAGTCAGTTCTCCTTGCGGTGGCAGCTTCTGGCTCTGGGATTTCAGTAGGAACCTCCATTGTTCTTATCTTTCTGGCCTTGCCAGCAGATAAGAGGAAGCAGGGAGGCACCAGCTTGTATCTTGCCTTCACAGGATACAGTGGTATCATCCCCCAGCCTCCCATACTAAGCTGGAGCGGTTTAGTCATGGGCCAGATCTTCCACCAGTAAACACTCCTGAGCACTCTCTTCCACTCTTCTACAGAGCAAGCAGCTCTGGGGGAAGGGGCTTTAAAATGTTCCTAAAGCAAAATCGATTGTCACACGGTTAGCACCCATCACTTGCCTCCTTGACAAGTCACTCAGAGTCTTATCACAAGAAATACCTCAGGAAGCAAGCTTTGAGCCGAAAAAAAAAAAAAAAGAAGAAGGATTCTCACACCCTATTCTTACTGCTGACAAGTGAATCAAAGACTTCATTGATAACTTTGACACCGCTTTACTTCACACACATTACATCCATGCACAAAAAAAAAAAAAAAAAAAAAAAAAAAAAGACCATAAACAACTCATTTAAAAACATTTAAAACATTTCATTTCAAAGTATATCTGGATTATTGTTATCTTTGCTTTCAACTATATTTCAAAGGCTTTCTCATGGTTTTTGTGCTTCTATTCATATTATCTTAAAAAAAAAAATTACCAACCATAGAAATTAGGTCTATTCCCTAGGCCCTAACCACATTTTTTGATCCTTCTGGGATACTTTCAAAAACTTGAAACAAAAAATAAAACCTATGCTCAAGATACTCCTCTCTAGATTCACTCAAAAATTGTCTTTTGATCACTCATAAAGAAAAAGGTTAATTTCTTTCAACTTCAATACAAACAAATATCACAAAGTATAGATTAACTGAAAGACATATACAAAAACTCACAATACCTCTGGAAAGTTGGATAAACAGTTTTCTGTTCTTTCATATCCATTTGCGACATTAAAATTGAAGCAATGTCCTCATTGTTTATCTCAGAAAAAAGTTTTGAAAGATGGTGAGGATTGCCACAGCTTCATAATTTATTCCCACTTAGAGATATATATTTTCCTTGCAGATGTAGTGTGATTCTTTAAGATATATACATTTTTTATTCAAGCAATATTGAAATAAAATATGTGTAACGCAGATTGAAAAAGAACATATCCTATTGAATCCAAATGAGACTACTTACAATTTTACATTTATAAATCCTTGCGTGAGAACCTAAAATCCGTTTTACATTCCTGATAGATTTTTGTATGTGAAGTTCTCTATTGTCTGATAAATCTAAATTTCTGGCAACTATATATCTCAGTGAGGTTCTAAGACATACACATGGTAGTTTTTCTCCATCAGAACTGTTTTAGATACTTATTCCAGCGATGTTTCAGCTGTCAGATTTAGTGTACATGGACATTGTTCAAATAAACATTTTAAATACTATATTGAAAATTTTTTGCTTCAAGCGTGGCAATATTTTGTCTTAGTAAGAAATTTCCCAAGAGAACATATGTTCTAAGAATTAAAATCACATTTCACTGCCTCTGCTTCCAGAAGATTAAAGAAAGTTAAAAAATGGAATTCACACACAGATTAATCAAGGACTGGCAATAGAATTTTAGTACAGGTGTTTTGTTTTTTTGTGTGTTTTTTTTTTCTCTTTGATACTGTAGAGCATATTGTTGTCATGTATACTGTACACAATGTACCTAAATGTATAAATATATATAAATGTACATATTTTGATAATTCAGTACACATTGTAGATCTGTTATTATATTTCAAGATCAGGAATACAAAAAATCTTTTTAACATTTCTGGTGTTTTGTTTGTTTCTTTCCTTAGACTAATCTCTACACATTATCATTGATTTCTTCTCCGTGTTTTTTAACGTGCATACGCTTTGCCCATTCATATTGCTCCTGTAAGGCATAAACAGCATCACATATTAGTCATAGAAAGCACAGGAGCTGGTAGTTTGGTATAATGCTTTGATCTGTCTTTGACGATTTAGTGGAAAAGGAGTTTCACATCTAGCAACAAAAAGACTGGTGTCAGATGCTAAAAGAATGGACACTTCTTAAGATATTGTGCTCAGTGTGTTCTTGCATAGTAGCATATATCCATTCTGTCCTTGTTTCTGTATAACTTGTATAAGAGGTCTGTTACTGTTATTATAGTTTTCGTTAGGTGTAATTGTTTAAATCCGCTTTTATTAATTTTATTAATTGCTCAGTTAAATTCAAGTTAGTAAATACTTATTTTGTTCACTTTGTAACTTTGTTTTTAGAAATACCAGACTTTGAAGTAAAGATAAGTAAAAAAAAAAAAAAAAAAAAAAAAAAAAAAAAAAA